>NC_092862.1:39001784-39003551 GCF_032062135.1 Pyxicephalus adspersus
GACATATTTCTGTAAGTTACAGGTCTACAATTTAAAAAAAAAATTTCATTAAAAACAGTGTACCGCTTTTGGTACAGAAATCTAGACATCAGTGTAACGCCCAGGTGGTTAAGAACAGTGAAGTGCTTCCTGTCCCTGATAGTGGCCTTATAAACCCCACAAGGATATAAGGAAATACAGGAAGTCCATGGGCAGAAATGAGAACAGCCAGGGTAGGTGCCTACATCCCATCCAGAACACACTGACTGCTGTGTCTGTGTGTAATGCAGTATTATAATATTTCTCTCTGTGTTAATGGGGTATATGTGATATCTGTTATCAGAGATCACTTTGGGAAATCCCTACTGTCAGTGTATCAGGTACATACAAAAATATATATTGGCTCTGCCTTTTCAGTTATCTTTGCTGATCTGCACCTTCTGTCTAGTTACATCTAGCATAGGTTAGGCATCCGATGGCCCATAGGTAGCAGAGGTCCAGTTGCATTGGCAGATTAGTGTTATTGCTGGGGTCTACATGGTAGTGCAGATAGATTGTTCCTGAACTCCAGAGACTTTGCCTGCATCCCTGCAATCCAGGATCACAGCATACACAACCCAATTGTCAGTTGGAGGATCTCCTTGCCGCTATCTTCAGGATCATCTCATCAGGACATCTCCAGAGGCCTCCGCAACTCATCCTGACACTGATCATAACTGGAGGTATTTGTGGTTATAGACTGTATATATACCTGGGTATGTCTGTGCACAATTCTCCTCAGGACTCTTGGTATATGTACTCATTGATGTTTATTGATTGTAAATATTGTTATTACTGTTTTGAGTTATAAAGTTTACAAATACTCCAACCTGTGTGTTCAGTTAGCTGCAATGGGTAATGTTGTATGCTGGGTGTAGTGGTTCCTTGGGTTCTGTTTTTTACTACTGTTATTAATTCTGGTTATTGTCCCAGGAAGGGAGCCCCTCTGCTAATAGAGACCCTGTCCTGGGTGGAGGCACTGACAACTTTATTGGTATCCTCACTCTTCCACATAGCGAAGGCCCAGAATCCTCTTTGTTATCTACAGGTTAGCGTCATAGCCTGGTTTGTGAGGGTCATTTATATGACCCCCCCATAACAGGGCTACATATTGTATTGTGAGATTTGATCATTAATACAATACCCATTTTTGCCATAAGAAGCCCTCTGTTTTTCTTGTTTGACCCTTTAACCCGTTTCCAACTCCAAGGTTGTCTCTTATTTTGGCCAGCTCCAAGCTGCCTCCTTCATTGGGCCTGATTTATTAAAGTTCTCCAAGGCTGGAGAGGATACACTTTCATCAGTGAAGCTGAAGTCTAGCAAATAGCAAATGAATTTGAAGGAATGCATTGCAGATTTGCTGGATCACCCAGCTTCACTAATGAAAGTGTATCCTTTCCAGACTTGGAAAGCTTTAATAAATCAGGGCCATTGTGTCTATGAGGTGTGACCTAATAGTCAACTGCAGTATAGGCAGTCACTCCTTGCAAGTTGCTCTAGCAAATACCAGATGTTTTCTTTGACACTATGGCCCTAATTCATCAAGCAGAATCGGATGATCGCTCGCGCATTCGTATTCGCGATCCGAAATCGTACGCCGTCGCGCTATTCAGCAACTGAAAAAGCTCGCGGCTGGAGCCGCGCATCTCCGGCAGCTTTACACTGCCGAGCTTGCATTAAAAGTCACTGTTCCCCTAAAAAATCATTCTTTCTAATGGCACACATATTACCCTTAGCCCTAAAAAAAAT
>NC_092862.1:39006136-39083636 GCF_032062135.1 Pyxicephalus adspersus
GCGCTAATTAATTGCTATGATCTCACCAGTGAGCATAACTGATCCTCCTTAATCGTGCAGCTGAAATCTAATCGCCTTAATTGGCAGATTCGCGCCCCCTATTGCTCATTATTATCAAGCCAGGAATCCGGCTGGCAGTGAGGAGGCGAGTGTACGAGCACACTCGACTCCGGACCACGGAAAACCGCGCTCGCTGGACTGGCTCGCGGATTTTATTGATGAATCAGGGCCTATGTCTTGAGTAAATTTTAGAACTCAGCTTGTACCAAATCAAGAGTGATAAGAAAAACAAAAACTATTTAGAGAATAAAAGTTCTGCTGACAGAAATGCCTTATTAATAATAAAAGTCAGAAGAAAATTGTTGGATAGGTTCAAGCTCACAGAAAGGTAATGGTAACTTACCCACTCTTTACAACTGGAAGCAGAAAAGCATCTCAGAGTGCATGAGAGGTTAAACATTGAGGTGCAAAGACCACAACAACATGTCCATGTCAGACAAGAATGTGGCTTGAGTTGGCATAGGGCCATCAAACCATGCAAAGGAATATTTAGGGAATATGAATTGCATGTCGTGAAGAATTAAAGTTTTTCCAAAATTAGTGGCTAATGTATATTACTAGGAAAGGATTAAATGCCAATATAACACTTTGTGTGTTTATCTACTTGTTTTTCTATTAGCACAATTTACTTGGGAATTAAACCCAATCACGCTGTGTGTACTTGGTGTTTTAAATTTAAGCATAAACTGCAGAAAAGAGTGCAAATCTCTGGATAGCAGATGATAGAATATCCCTCTATTCAAAGGATTGGAGAGGATTCAAAAGTGAATCAAAGTTAAATTGTGATTTATGACTACTACATCATTTATTCTACATGTTTATAAACCCCTCAAGCAGCACATTGTCTGAAAAGCATAATTTCTGGTTACAGCACAAATCTGTATGGAACCCAATATTTTCTTTTATACCATGTTTCCACAAACACATTGCAGAAACATGTAAATAGTTTTAAAATTAATGTATTTAAAATATACAGTACTAGTTAAAAGTTTGGACACATCTTCTCATTCAGTGCTTTGTCTTTATTTGATTTTTTTCCACACTGTACATGTTTTTCTACAATGTATTATTGAAGACATTGAAACTTTGAAAGAACACATATGTAAGTTTTAAACAAACCTGACTATGTATTATATTTTAGATTATTCAAAAAAGCCACCATTTGCTTTGAGGGTTGCATGTTTGTACACTTGTTCTATTAACAGTGGTGCAAAAATAGAAATAAAAAAGTCGGCAAAGAAAAAGGGATTTGGCTGAGTATTATCAAAGTGTATTTACAAATTATGAGTTATATAAATCATCATTGCAGGTTTAGTTATATAAAGATGATTCCCATGCCCATTTAGAATGACATGGGGTTGGGATGATAAATCTATACAGAATAAAGCTGACTGCAAATTGTTAGAGTCAAGAAGAGAAGATCACCTTACAGTTACTTGAGTGGTATATATAGACGTAAGTAAACTGATGGAAGAAACAAATATATATCATGTATATATATGTATCATAAATATATATATATATAGATACAATTTATCCAAGATATACAAGAACCCCAAAAATGTATCAGTAAGAAAAGAGTTGGTATAGTAACATTCAGATGCATCTTGTAAAACATGTTATAATATAGGTGAGAAATTATCAGTAGTAAAGAAATATGCGAATAACTACATCTCCAAGTATACACAAATCAAATAATACTATATGGATGATTATCATGAGATATATTATCTTTCAATAGTGTTTGATATACCATATTGTAAAATTATTGAAACAATGTCATTGCAAAAATAAATAAATAATATATATATATATATATATATATATATATATATATATATATATATATATATCTGATAAATATTGTGTCTAATGTGGATGTTAATGGTCATTTACTTGGGTATAGTGGTAAGGAAGTGTCACACAGTAAAGATATAACAAATATCACAAGGCTGAAATCTGATAAGGAAAAATATATAATGCAATTGGGAAACTGTCTTATTTGACTAAAGATTTATAAAAAATGGGATATAGTTTTTATAGCTTAGAGAAGGCTTATTGTGGTTAGATAGTGTTAGTGTACTTATTTGGGACCTGGAGCTTATTTATCTTTGTTCTTATTTCAGAAGAAAGAAAGGGAAAAGTTAAATAATGTATATAGGTTATTACAAAAAATGAATAAGGTAAGAGTAATAACTTATATAGTAAAAGCTAACTGAAGTTATATTGTAGGGTATAGTACATGTTAGGGACCTGGAGCTTACTTCTCTATTTTCTTTATTCAAGAAGAAAGAGAGGGAAATATTACCACAATGTGACTTTTATTACAATATTAACAGGGCTGCTGTAATGCGCCTGGGCACACAAACCACAGTCAACTCCAAGAATCCTTTTAATCAAGTTTTATTATAGTCATAAAACAGGACAAGGGTTATTTTACAGATGTTAAGTCCGATAAGCGTAGTACAGGAGGGTAAGGCAAAGGCAGGTCAGGAACAATCTGAGGTCAGGGCAGGCAGCAGACAAGAGTGGTCACAAACAATCCGAGGTCAGGGCAGGCAGAGTTCAGGCAAAAGTCAGGTTTCAGACCAGGTCACTATGGGAATGACAAACTGGATTAACATAAACTAACACAAAGGACGCACCCAAGCACACTGTGTTCACAGAGGCTTTTGGCGGGCAATGGTGTTCAGGACAGGTTCCCCACCTTGTGCCACCTGGCACCATTTGATTGAAGGGTAACTGAATCCCCTGCGGGCGATTGGCCGCAGGGAATTCAAACTATGTCCCGCCCCACGGCGAGGCAGCCGAGTGCCACGCCCTCGAGGGGTACAAGAGGCACGCGTTGTAGCGTGCGCACCTCCTCCCACAGCACCCCTGGGACGTGCCCTACTTTGCACATCCAAAGGAGGGCTGAAAATAGGGCTTTCTGTAATCACGTCTATAGAGATGCAAGGGATGCCACCTGGCTGAACAGTAGTTTGGCCAGGACGGATCCCTCCGCCTGCAGAGAAAGACACACTGCTCGCAGGGCAGCAGCCTCGGCCATGCTGCCTGCTGCAGCAGCGTCTCCCTTTGCGGCAGGGATCCCCAGGGACACCGCGGGCTCGCTGGACAAGTAAGTTCCTTACAGCTGCCTTGTCAAATGGTAATTCCTGGAATTGCCTTCTTGATGTGTTTGAGACTAACTGTAGTGTTGTGCAGAGGTAGGGTTGGTAGACAGTTCTATACAGTGAATAACCAGCTTGCGGATCTAATCCATATTGAGGCAAGAACCACTCAAAAGAAGTGACAGTGTATTTTTATTTTAAGACTTGACGGTCACTCAGTATGGTTTACAAACTTTGAATGCAACCTCAACTGCAGTTGTGAAGAGGTTCCCCATTGGCAGATGCACACCAAGAGAGATAAAAGGGAAAGGCAAAAAAACTTCTCCTTCTCTTTTATTCTTGACATAAAATGTTAACCATCTGTACAGTGTGTTCCAGGGGCCTAAAAAAAAAAAAAAAAAAAAAAAAAAGAAAAAAGAGAAAAAAAAAAAAAAGCTAAAAAGTTTTTAGTTGCATTTTGTTGACACATATACAATATTCATTATTAGCCAACATCAATTGGGTTGGCTCACGCTTCTTTAACAATGAAGTTCTGCTGACCTAATATGAATGACCACAACTAGCCGGTAATATCACAAGCCCTAATGTCCTAGGCATAGTTGATAAACAGTTAGTTGGTAAGGATGTTATCGCAAAGCTCCCTTTCATAAAGGCAGTAGTGACAACAATATCAACAGACACAAGTGATGTAGTGCAATCACAATCACAATCAACCACACACCTAAAGAACCCCTTCTAAAATCTAAATAAATAAATACTACAGAAAAAAAAATATATATATTGTTTAGTAGTACTGTTTGGCCGCTGGCTTTCCTGGAACCCTCTGGCTCTCTCTCAGCCTGTAATCCTTTCTGTCTTTCTCCTAGCCTGGAATCTCCTCTGGCTCTCTCTCAGCCTGGAATCCACTATGGCTCTATCTTAGCCTGGAATCTCCTCTGGCTCTCTCCCAGCCTCCCAGCCTCTCTCCCAGCCTCTGTCAGCCTCTTGCTGAGCACACCTTCTCACACAGTCTGAATCCCTCCTCTCTCTCACACCTGAGTGCAGGTCCATATAAACCCAGTCAGGATTGGATTGGGCCAAGGGGCCCACCCTTTCACTCCCTTGGCCGGCTCCAGGGCCCTAAAGAACCAGGTTTCTTCCTAGAAACATATTCAAAACATCCTCACTTTCATTTCCCTGGAGCCTTTTTTAACACTTACCTTACCCCGTTTCCACCCTTTCTAGGGACACTCTGTCACTATATATATATATATATATATATATATATGTGTATGTATATATATATATATATATATATATATATATATATATATATATATAAAAATTTTTGAAGGTGTGTACTGCTGTGAGTTCTGGATTATATGGACACATTCTGAATAGTCTAGCTATTTACTGTTTGTGACATATGTATGTGAAATATATGACATTCCAACTTTGCTGTGACTCTTTTCTGCCCTCAAAAAAGTTATTTTAATAAAAGCGGAGTTAATTATTTACAGCAGGATGCCACCTTGTGGATCAGAAAGAACATGACTGTAAGAAACCTGCAAATTATTACTTACAAACAACATTCATGGTGACAATGTTCCATTTATATTTAGAACTCAGGTGGCTTTCATTCTGAACACATAAAACAGTTTATTGAGAGCTTTATGAAAGTGTAAGTAGCACACTTTTTCTGTTAGTGTTTGCAAGTGATTTTGGCATACTACATTTGACTAAAATCCTAAACAGAATTCCCCTTATGTGTTTTTCTTTTTATAAAAAAAACTGCAAAATTTAATAGTGCATAATGCTACCTTGTTACTATTCAAAACATAAACATAATCATTTAAGTTTTACCTGGTTGATGTGAGCAACTATTCTTTTAATATTATAAAAGTACAAAAAAAAAAGTGGAACTAAACTCGAGAAATAAAAAATTGTGGACTGACAGGTAATGTCCCTTCTGCAATAAAGTAACCAGACTTGTCTGATCCCAATTTTTAAATTCACTCATCTGTCCATATGCAAAAGGCGCTGACATCTTCTTTCTTCTACTCCTCCTGGATTTGATCTTTGGTCTGGAATGGGTCAGAATGATGTACCTCCCGTGCAGGTGTGTGGGAATTCATTCAGTCCAAGCAGGCTCATGGAATGCCGGGATGGGGCAGGTAAGTACGTTTTATGGCAGAAGGGACATCACCTCTCCCTTTCTGCAATAAAGACCTGCCTGATGAGTAATGTTCGAAGCAGAACTTTAGTTTACATTAATACACATTTTTAGTGATTTGTTTCAAAAATCTTAAATAGCTAGTTAAATGGGAATAGTAGAGATACCAAGTGCTTGTAGGCATAGGACATTAAGGATATGGGTTGTGAATTTTATACACCACAGTCCTGAAGATGTATATTAAATACTTGAAATAAATAATTTTTGTTTGTATTATTGAACTATGTATAGAATTTGTTCAACTACTACAGATAATATTGTACTATTATGATTATTATAATAATGTAATTAATTAAACATTATTTTGTAAATTACCCCACTCCCCCAATATTGTGAGATTGCTTTTGATACTCTGTAAGTAAATATCTGGGGTCTGTTTATAAAGCTGATCCTTACATCTTATCTTTGTATGATACAGATTTGACATCCAGCAATCATTCAGCTCACACTACCTCCAAGCAGCTTTGTTTTGGCACAGAGACCATGTGGTTTTCTTGCCAAACCTAGGGCAACATGACATACTTTGGCTTGGACAATTCAACAAGGGGTTAATTTATTGTTAACCCCCCCAGCGTTCTAATTCTCTCTGTATTTCCATACAAAAAGCGTTACAATTTTTTGCATGCAAATTTATTTAAGATTGTAGGCCTATAATTCTTAGGTATAACTCACTAAAATATGTCCAATATTTAATAAATTTAATAATAAACTTTAAATAAAAAAAACACAAAAATCTGATAAAAAAAAAAACAGGTAAACATATAACTGTACAGTAGCTTGTATAATATATATATATAATATAGTTATATATATATCTTACATAAAGATTTCTTTTTATTGGATCGAATACAGCTATATTTGTATTGAATCCAATACAAAATTATTTGAATTTATGGCCGATCTTCCCACCCGCACCGACGCATGCCTTAACGTCACTGGGAAAGTCTGGAGATTGTCTCTGCACACGTTGAGAGAAGATTGAAGAAAGAAGACATGTCCGGAGGAGCTGTGGGGACGACAACAGAATAAGGTGGGGTTTTTTTATGTTTTAGGCGACCCCGAGTGTGACTCGGGTTTACCGCTTTTTGCATGGAAAATACACTACAAGTCACACTCGGGTATACCAATAGGGGGGTTAGGGATTAAAGAGTAAACTGTTAGTTTCCAAGCTGCAGAAGGTGCATATTATGATTCTTCTTTGCTTTGTTTTACTACTTGTCACCTGTTGCTTGGGCTGACCTTATGCCTGACTTTCCTGACCTTAAACTCTCTCCACTTTTACCTTTTCCTTTTCTGGGTGTTTGAGTCTTGTGTATGAGCCTTAGTTTAAACATTTGACCTGCTCTCGTTCTGCATATCGGCTCAAAGTTCCTGGCTACCCCTTGGCCCTGTCCTGCCTGTGGGTTCCTGGTCCTTCACATATCTATGTTCCTCCCTCCCCCTGACACTATCCTTTGTGTACCCCATATTGAAAAATATTGTTGGATACATTTTACAGTTTTTCTTTTCAAAGGGGACATCAGATAGTAGGAGAGAGTATTTCCAAACTGATCTCTTTCTAAGACAAATGTTGGCAGTAAAAGTTTAGCCCTCTAATCCTGTTTTAACTAAGAATTTTAGGTTTTTACTCACCTAAACACAGCATATGGGCTTAATTAATGACTTGTGTTTAACATGTTGGTCAAGCAGTTATGCTCACCTGCAGGTTTCAATACTGCAAGTTACTAATTTGCAACAAGAATTCAGAACATTCTGATCTGATTATGCTTTTTTTTTTTGTTTTTTGTGTCTGTGACTTAGAAAGTACCTAAGGCAGAAACAGGTGAATATGGTTGTAACCAACAAATGGCAAAACTGGAAAAAAGAGAAACATGGAATTATTAAAAAAGGACAAAAAAACGAATACACCCTAAAAGAGAAAAGTTCCCATAAAATGGTAAACATACCTTTTTAGTCCTGTAGAAATTGCCCAGTAGTTCATTTAAAATGCAGAGGTATTGCCATACTATGGACATACAAAAAAAAATTTGGAGCATTTACATTGCTCCTCATTGACTTCAGTACTCCAAGGCTGTTGAAGTGCAATAAATGTGATTTTTTATTGTGAGTTGCTCTGCTCCAATCACAGTGTTCTCTCTGCATACAATAGACTCAATGCAGCTTGCATTTTATGTTTTTTCTTATAAATTGCCCATATTATCTCAAATACCTGTCCCACCCTAGTATGTTTATTTCCCTACTTGTTGAATTTGATGGACTTATTATGTTATGGTATTGGTACGTATGTTATTTTTAAGTCTGTCTTACTATGTAAAGATGTATTTCTTCCCATTGCCAAAACTAGAGTACAGCACTTTTCATAAAACATTTCTTAGTTATACCCTAAACTTGAATGGAAGGCAGCTGTTTGCATATAACAGGATATAATACCATAGATTAGTAACGTAGAACCATAATAAAATTAGTAAGCAGAGTCACCTAAACAAGCAGTAGAAGAGCTTTAAAACATACTCTCTTTGTGATGATAATATTCACCTCAATGACAACAGCAATGAAAGAGAATGAGGGCTTGCTTGATATGTAAGCCCCAACAATGATTATTTAGATATATAAAACATGTATTATCTCAGGAAGACTAAACAGCTGGAAGTTTGGATGTATGGACAGGTAAAAAAGAGCTTCTAATTGCAGTGTAAACAACCAAGGAAAGGCAAGTAACAAATAAAATGGCAGCAAGAACAAATACTAATAGTTTTATACCATGTACAACTCCCCTTTTGATCAGGATATGACCTAACGATGCTATATGGCTGCATTTACCACTATTGTACTGTTAAATGCTAACTTGTTAACTTGGAATAGATTTTATAAAAAGCATTTAGTATTAGTTGGCAAATGTTTTCAAACCTTGACCAGATCCATTCCAGGTTTGCTGGATCATCCAGGATTTCCTATGATAATCTATCTTCTCCAGCCTTGGGGAGTTTTGAAAAATCAGTCTCTGTTTGTCAACAGCATTACATTACAATGCATGTCCCTGTGAGGGATAACAAGTCAACATATGTTTAGTTTTTTTAAAGTACAACTAAACCCAAAAAACAATATATAATATATTATATACAATTAAGGCAAAATAGAGAAAGAGGGTTTTATGGCAGTTTTCAGTATATTTTACTAATAGAAGTGTAAATCAAACAATATGATTTCTAGGCAAAGCGAAACTAAACTGTATGTACAACAGAAGGTAAGGTTTTATAAAAAGAAAAAAAAAATGATTGACGGAGCAAAGTTGTCTCCTTTTCTCTACATGTTTCGCTATTAGGCTTCCTCAGGGGATCACAGAGACCTTCGGTTTGCAGCTGCTAACACAGTCTGAATTGCTGCTACTCTGCCTATTACTATTGGAACTTTTAATAAACTAAACTAAGCTCTCTGGACCCCTGCCTCATCTGGGAAAAAATGCATAACATCTACCTTTCGCCCTGAGGAATCATTAATCTATCCATCTAATCTTATTATTCAGCAAACTGAAAGTCTCTGGGATCCCCTGAGCAAGTCTAACAGTGAAACATGTTGGGAAATCCTTACTTCCTGTTGTACAAAACCCTATTTCTCTATTTTGATTTAATTGTCCATTAGAGGGTTGGCAAATTAATGTACAAAAATGGAGAATCTTGAATTTTTCTATAAGTAGTTACATGTAATATATTATAGTACATATAGTTACCATTTTTAGTTGTAGTGGCTGCATACACTTCCTTTCCAAGATCACTTTTCTGATATGAGCTAAAAACGTGTCCTCCACTCTACTACAGTTTGGGGCAGGGGGGTTAGGTTACAAAAGAGCTTGGAAGGAAGATAACATTGTGATTTCAGTTCAGTTACAGAAAATTACAAGGACAATACAACGGGCATTTTCTGTACTTGCACTAGTAAATTTTAGCAAAACACATTTCTGTTCCTGGCTTTATTCGCATCTTTATGATGATGGGATGCAGACATCATTAAAATTCAGGTTGTGCATATTTCAATAATAGAATGCCCTTTATTGTTCTTTTAATGATGACTATTGGTTTACTCATTGTTTCATTTATGAAAAACATTTTTTTTGTATTTTACTTTTTTTGTAGTATTGTAACCACAGAAGTTAATGAGGTTGAAATGTGCATGGATTAAACTAAACTTAGTCATTCTGTCATATGGTTACAGGAAATGTAGCAATTCCATCCCTGAAGCAAGTCATACATAAAGCCTGGAGATATTTAAAATGTAATGAGCATACTGTATGCTAAGTTAATGCAGCATGAAAAGTTCAGTATTATGTTAGGAGTTAGTTTAGAGGCAAAACAAAAGAATATGAAAATGTTCTTTCTGTACTTAAAGAGACCCTCTCTGCAGATCTCGTTTCAAACTGAACCCATTTTAATTTTGGGAAATTATTTTATAATCGTTTCCCCACTTGTTTTAGCATCTGTTGCTTTTTATTCTGGTTTTTGCAGTGTTAGTTTATCAGGCATACCCTGAGACTGTCAGATCCTACTAACTACCAGCCTTAAGCTGTGTACACATGCAATTTTTGTCGTTGGAAAGGATCTTTCACGATCCTTTCCAACAACAAATGACTACACGATGCATTAACGGTGCTGTACATACAGCACCGTTCTGCTCTATGGAGAGGGGAGGGGGAGAGTGACGGAGTGGCACCCTGCTGCGCGCTCTCCCCCTTCCCTTGCATTAGGATCGTTCGTCGTTCATCGTTCGTGGATCCACCAGGACGGATCCACGAACGATGAACGACGCCGACTGTACACACACCAGATTCTCGCCCGATATCTGGCCGATGCCGATTATCGGGCGAGAAAAATCTGACGTGTGTAAGCAGCTTTATCTGCCTTGGTGATAGAGAAAGCCAGCTAGCTGTAACCCCAGCTGCAGAAGTGTGTGATGAATCAGGAGCTCTCGGGGATAATTATATAGGAAGATGTCGGAATATCATGTGAGCTTTTAATAAAATCTGTTGAATGCCTGCAGACACTTGTACATTTTAAGGTATGTAAAGTGAAAGATTATCGCTTTTTTTATCCTTCAGCATAAGGCTTTGCTATCTAATATTATGATTACAGTGGTGGGAGGAGGGGGAGCTTGCCCTTGGTAGGGTCCAAAGTCCTGTGTAGATGTCAGATAGATGTCAGATTACTGTCACTGGAAATGATCTTTTGCAATTGTTACCAGTAAAAGGAACAAGTGCTGTACACACAGTGCTGTTCAGCTCTACAGGGAAGAGAGGGGGCAGGACGAGGAAGCGGCACTCCATATGAAAGTTCTTCTGTCATTCACCAATCCACCAGGGGACCACTGGACACATGCTAGATTTTTGCCCAAGATCTTTGGGCGACAGTCGTCTGATGTGTGTGTGTAGCATATCATATACTCTTTTTGCTGAGATAAAGAAAAAGCTTAAAAGTGCCTAGTCTAGGGTAGTGTGAACTCTGCAACTATGGTTTATTATTATTTAAAGACATTTACATTTATGTGTGCACAGATTTGTGTGCATTTGTTATTCTTGTTTCATGTACAGAAGAATTATTTGGAAACCTCATCTGGTGTTTTTTTTAATTTTTACACTGAGCTGGGCAGGCACCATCAGATGGAAGGTAAATTAGGCACAGCTAATGCAAGCCCTAGCAACTTCTGAAGGAACTCTGGGGTTTAACAGAATTCAGGTTGTAAACAGCTGCATTGCACAAAGTTGCCAACAAAATACTGACTCTAGGTAATCATTTAAATATTTTCAAAGTAAAGGAAAATAACAGATATTGTTTAATGATAATATATTTAAAATAAAAAAAACAGATAATCCTATTACAGAAATCAAGAAAAGGGTTTGTACAGCAATAAACTGTGTATGGAAAAACAAGAAAAAAAAGAGTGGCTTATTCCTTGTGAGCCTTTTTTTTTTGACATTCAGAGTATGCATATCTCTTTATATTATGTTCAAATCATAGAACCTAATGTTTTGCTTCGGAATGCCACATTTTCTGTGCAGGATTACATTCAATTGAAGGTTGAGGTTCATTCATATCACTGGGGAAGTCATTTTTTGTTGAGTTAGATCTTACACTTGTTTTTTTTTACTAATTTTTGGGTGGTGAATCCAGAAATTATCCCAGTTTTTGATATCCAATCCATTTTTTACGATACAGGGTACCCTCCATTTTTGTCTAAAAACATAAAAATTTTACATACAATAAAAAAAAGGATATAATGACTTGAATGTACTCATTATTTAAATTTCTTTTGTTCATACAAAGGATGTTAGGAGGCGCCCTCCAGGCATAAGTACCTAGACGATACCTCACCACAGGAGGGTGCGAGCAGCCTATTCCCTCCGGCAGCTGCGCTTACAATAGCACTAGAGTTGCAGGATCAGTGCCCTGTAGGTTGCAGCATCCCTGTGTGTTTTCCCTCAGCATTCTCTGCACTGAGGCTGCACAATTGAAGTGAATTGAGTTGTGTGCAGCTGATTGCTGTGTAGTTCCTGTTAATCCCAGGCTGTCATTGGCTGCTGGGGCTTTATAGCCTCTCTGCTCCCAGTCAGAGGTGCCTGTAATAGGGTCTGCTAGGCTGACCTGTTTTGGAGAGTTTTTGTGAGTTTTCCTGGTACTGACCTACGCTTGTTTTCTGATAACCCATTTGAATTCTGCCTGGACCGACCTCTGCTTGTGACCCTGACTCCGTTTTTGCCTCACTCTTTGTACTGCACTGGATGGACTGATTTCCTGTGTTCTGACCTTGGCTAGTTTTTGGATTCCTGTCTTTTACTGTGCATGCGTGGCTCTGTACTCTGCATTTAGTGGGTGCCAGGTTGGCTGAGTAAAACATTTGAAAATTAAGCGGTTAAGGTAGTAATTTACGCTCATAGCTTTTCCTGGAGTGTTCAGTGTTAGGACAATACCGCCGGATGTTCCAAAAATAGTCAGCCATCATATGTACATCGCATCTACCCTGATACTGTCCTTCTTCCATGACCTTCAAATCTTGGTGGAATCATTCACCTTGCTCATCACTGACTGCACCAAGGTTTTCCGGGAAGTTAGAAAGATGACTATGCAGAAAATGCACCTCGATGCTCATATTGCAACCAAGTATTTTGTAGCTCTCCAAGAGTTTCTGGACAATTTCTGTGTAATTATTTGCTTGTGTGTTTCCGAAAAAGTCCTTGACAATGGCTTTGAATGATAACCAAGTATTCTTTTCGACTTCTGACACTGTCCTGATGAAATATTCATCTATGATGAGCTGCTGAATCTGTGGACCATCAAACAGACCGGCCTTTATATTTTCAAATGACAGGCTAGCAAATGCCAAAATGAGATACTTGAAACTTCGTCTCCTTCAGTTGGCAAAGCTTTACCAAACTGCTTCATCAGACCCAGTTTCATGTGCAGAGGCAGGAATATAATATTCTTTTTATCAACAAGTGGCACATGCACAGATAACAGGGATACTTGAAGGATACCATTTTAAGGTCAACACAGATGACCCAATTGTGTTGGTGATATTGCAACAACTCAATGACTCTCTTTATGTCTGCATATTCTTCACAAAGAGAAACTGAATGGCCAATTGGGACTGACCCAAATATATTGCCATTGTGAAGGAGGACACACTTTAAGCTCTGTTTTGAGCTATGCTAGTGCTAGTTACAGATTGGAATTCCCAATTGCTCCATTAAACCATGTATGGTATGGCAATTCACAAAGCCACTGTCAGTTATAAAGTAGTGCAGAAATGCAATTTCTCTGGCTCGAAAGTATGATACCTTCGTTCCTTTTTCAAGTAAGTTTTACTCATCTCTTGATGCTAGGAGTTCTGAAGCCTTCTTCGATAGTCCCAAATAATGTGCCAAATCACTCAACTCATGCTGGTCAAATCCCTTACGAACAGAATCCTCTTCAATTTCAAATTTATGTACAAATTAAAATTTCTTCATCGATGTTGTTACCTAGTTTATCACCATAATCATGTACTTCAAGAAAGGGTAGTGTAACGAAAACTGGCACTGGGATTTCATCTAAATGAGCCACTGGGCGTAAAGCCGGTGGTAGACTAGGATGTTAAACTTATTTTTCTTGTTATATTCTGAAGTTTTCACTATACAAAAATAACAGTCACTGAAATGATCTCCTGGCTCTTGCCAAACCATAGGTATTCCAAATTGCATCTTATAATGTGTTCCCTTTGTCCACAACCGTAAACCCTTATGAGGTGCCCAAGACTTGATCACCAAGTTTAACTTTGAAATATGCCAAATAGGCTTGCTCTACCAATGTGCTGATGTTCGCCCTTTGTTTGGGAATAGTGAAACTGCCATAGATATAACAAAATTATTCAGGGTTGTCTAGGCACTTACGACGAGAAACAGCGGAGCCAGACATGATCTGAAAGAAAGGAAATACGTGTGTAAGTATAAAAATAAATTTTGCTTATTCACTACGTAGAGCAACTGTGTAGCAATTACGCAGAGAAAAAAACTGACGTGATGGAAGAAAACTAACTGCACTTTCAGAATCAGCAAACCTATTTTTAGTGTAAATAAGCCAACAAATTTAAGTCAACAAAAAATTTGTTCAAAATTGTTCCCCAGTGTAATGTAAAGGGCCCCATAGCCTGCAGACTTTGTGACACAACACTCAATGGCCAATGGTTACCTAGGTTCTTGAATGTGGCAGTTAGACAACATAGTCAGTTATATTCCTCTCATTCAAGCTTAGAAAAATTGATATTTCACTGATTGTTTGCAGCATCATTCTCCATTCAGTCAGTGGCCCTGATTCATCAATAAAATCCACGCTCGCTGGAAGCGCGAAAGTACGCGCGACCAGCGAGCGCGGTTTCCCGCGGTCCGGAGTCGAGTGCGCTCGTACACTCCGCGAGCTTTTTCAGTTGCTGAATAGCGCGACGGCATACGATTTCGGATCGCGAATACGAATGCGCGAGCGATCATCCGATTCTGCTTGATGAATTAGGGCCAGTGTGTTTAAGGTAGGGCCATTTACAGGTGATATGGACACCAATCATCCAATCAGTTTAATTGTCTAAATAAATGATATCACTGTAATTATAGTGTTTGCTTTATTATTATAAACATGTTTAACTGATGCTTTTCCACAAGTCTTCTTTTTGCACTTACAAGGTTATAGCTATATGTAGCCAGTTATAGCTATTGATGCATTTGTATTTTGTCAAATCCAATTATAGTACACCATCATTGGTACAGTAGGAGAATCCAAAACGTACCACATCCCACGGGGATGGCACTTCTCAATAACTATTATTATTTTTAAGCTAACATGGTTAGACTACATCTAATAAAATATGGAACTTAACAAATAGTAAAAAGTAAGTTTACGAGCTGCAAAAACAGTTTGATTGCTATGTCATTCATTACAGAATACCATGACATTCTGTGGTTTTACATGAAGAGAACTTCAAGTTAAAACATAGGGCTTTATTCTTTGCTTGTGAATGACAAATGACAAATAAAACCATATGTCAATTCTAATTACATGCTGAGATCAAAAAGCATATTACTATGTCTGTTCTGGCATTGTTGGCGTAGAAGCATTTTTTTTTTCTATCTGCAGAAAAAAGAAAAGATCTACTCACAAGATCAAAACTGGAAACATAGTAACAATAAATGCTGTTTTGTTACTAGTCATAGACAGCATTATACTTGCCAATATTTTCCTTGAACAGTTTTGTTTTATTATATAGCTAGCAGCCTCATATGCCTTGACCCATGTTCAATTCATCCTGCTACATTCCCCCACCATAACCGGTTGCCTAAACTGGCATTAATATTATACAGTATTTTTATAGTGCCCACATTTTACGCAGCACTTTACAAAGTCCAAAGTCATGTCACTAACTGTCCCTCAATGGGGTTCACAATATAAAGGTAGGCCTGGAGCGTACGAGAAAGGGAGTATAGTGGAAGGCCGGCACGACTGGGCAGACAGGAAAGGAGAGAGAAGAAGGTTAATTGTTAGAGGAAGAACGTGCTGGAGAGGGGGAAGGGGAGGGGGAGGGGGGATGTAAGGAGGGATATGATAGGAGGGGTCAGTAGGAGTTATAAAGGTCAGGAAATGGAAATAGAGTCCTTTTTCACAAGAGACAGAAGGAAGGGTAAAGTTTTCCCACCCTCCCTTCCCTTTTTTGTACATTCTGGTTGCTAGGTATGTCAAATGATGTTTGGCGGTTGAAGTCCTTGGGGGGGGAGTGTGCTTTTTGTTGATAATTATGTTGGGGGGACCCATCTAAGGTATGGAGTCCCAGGTTTGGTTTGACGGTTTGGTAAATTTGTTGGTGGGGTGTGCACAAGTAAGGTCATCGCATTCCCGAGCTGGGTGTATGGGCGGCTGCGAGCAATTGTTTGTAAGGTGCAGAGCCCAAGGTTTTTATAAGTGGTGGACCTCCGAGGACCTGCAACTAGTAAACAATAATTCAGAGTGTATTGCAATGTTATTGCTGATTTGTACCTTTGTTATAATACTACATATTTATTTGTTCAGTTGAATATTTACATATTTGTAATGGTTTTTTATACATATTTCTATTTAATATTTTGTTATACAATTTCTTATTCGTTATTTATATGTTATTTATTGATAATTGGTTAATAAAAGGCCTGCGGGCCATTTAAGCAATGTTGCATGATTTAATGTGTAAAACGGGGGGCCTAAACAAATAAGGGGTGGGGGGAATTTGGTGGAAAAGTTTGAGAGAAGATTTGGAAGGGTTAGTTTGGAGGTGGGGGGTAGGCAAGCTGACAGGGCTATGTTTTGCCGCAGTCATGTCCCTGTCTCAGTCATATGTCAGTAACACAGTCTAAAGGCAATTTGGGGGGGAAACCAAATAACCTAACTGCATGTTTTTTTAGAATGTGAGAGGAAACCTATGCAAACGCCAGGAGAACCTGCAAACTCCATGCAGATAGTGTTCTGGCCAAGATTCAAACTTAGAACCTGGTGCGGTAAAGGCCAGAGTTCTAACATCTGACCGGCATGCTCATTAACCCTCAGATTCCTTGTAATGTAGTCTAGCACATGCTTTTTTAATCCATACAAAGCCCCAATACACTGGGGCACCAAAACATGTTGGAATTTTCTCATATAAGAACCTGAATTTAAGTTAAATTCATACTTTTTCACAGCGAGTAAAGAAAAAAATAACCCCATTCAAATATACACATTTAGTTGCTTTGCAGCCTTAAATAAAGCATACACACACACAATTATTTTTACAACTGTTTTTACTCAAAGCACTTTGTGACATCCAAATGAAAGATATATATATATATATAAAATAATTACTGAAATTGAGTTCTGTTCTAGCTTAGTCAATTGGAGAGTGATTGTTGGTGATTTGCAAACTTCGTCATTTCACAGATTTGAAAGAGTATACTGTTGAACCTGATTATGCAAATCTGGCATTCTCCATTCCCCATCAACAAATGTTTGCTGGATGCCAGATTCACTGTCATAAAAGACCCCTAAGTTCCTAGATGTTTTAAGATGTTCCATAATTTATGTATTTCCCACCTCTCCAGTTTAAAACACATACAATATGTACTATACATTTACCACACACAGAATATTGTATTATATTACAGAGGATATTGCTTGCAGAAAACAGAAAGCTAGTGATACTACAAACTTTCAAAAAACAACAAAATGGAAAGGCATCATTTCATTGGTTGAATGGGATGGTCACAACACATTCTGACTAATCCACAGCTCCCAAAACACAACCAATTACCAAATGAATTGGCTCTTTAAAGCCAAGAAGAAGAAATGCTGAGCAAAGGTCACTGGTAAAAGCAGTTGAATGGACATTGACTTTTGTTTTGGGTGTTCTTGAGCATCTTTTGATCATAATACCTTCTTCCTAATCTCCAACAAGTCTTTTAAAAATCACCAGGAAGAGTGGAATTCACTTATCCAAAGGTGCTTACAGACCTTGTGAGTGTGTAAATATAAGCATGTATAATAAGGGTGATTCTTACACCATTTTGTATGATTGGATAATACAAAGACGATTTTCACACAATTTATTGTGTCCAGATTTTAAAATCATTCACTAAATTATCCTCATTTACAAGCATTTATCATCAGAATTTTGAAGAAACAGAAAAAAGTCATGCACACACACTGGCTAGCTGTGCACACGAAAAAGCATATCTGTGCCAATGCTCCCTGATACCCCCAGCACAGCGAGCTCCATGGTTTTATTTCTTTTACAGTTTTGTATAATTGTATTTCATGCTATAAGTATGTATATTATGTGGTTTTGTTCCTACATGAGATGCATATGTAAAATCCCTAATAGTGGTCACAGTTTTTAATTTGAGGCATGCCACTGCAATGCTTGCTTATGTTTGGATGATGAAATATACACTCTGTGGCAAACCATACTGTTTAGAAAATTCACCTTATTCTTATTGTAGTCTGTCTATATATGTGCCAATACTTTGCTATTGCATTGTATGTGCTTGTTCACACAAAATCAATGCACCAGTGAACACTCATAAGCTTTGGTAAATCAGGCCTATTGTCTCCATTTACAAGGACAAATAAGTTTATTTAATATGACAACATAAGAAAAGTCACGATGATGACCTGACTACAACCATGTGAAGTTCCATAGTTGCTATGCGTTAGTGCACTGCAGATTAGCTTTGTTGTTTACTGTCAAATAAGGAAGAATAACAATATATATATATATATATATATATATATATATATATATATATTAATGTACATCAAATTACCTTATGGAACATATAAAATAGTAAAAAGTATTAGTTTACCAGCAACAAAAAGGTTTTGATTGTTATGTCATGGATGACAAAATAACATGATATTCTGTGGTTTTATATGAAGAAAACTTGTACTTAAACCATAGAGCTTTTTTCCTTTTGTTTTTGCGTATGAATGACAGATAAAAGCATATGTCCATTCCAGTTACGTGCTGAGATCAAACAGCATGCTTTTCTGTCTGTTCCAGCACTGTTGGCCTAGAAGGACTTCTTTTCTATCTGCAATAAGAAACTGATTTGTGATACATTATTATTATTATTATTATTATTAAACAGGATTTATATAGCGCCAACATATTACGCAGTGCTGTACATTAAATAGGGATTGCAAATGACAGACTAATACAGACAGTGATACAGGAGGAGAGAACCCTGCCCCGAAGACCTTACAATCTAGTAGATACATGCAGCAAAATGTATACCCTATGATGACATAGTAACAAATTAAAAGAATGTCACATCCAAACAGGCAAACCAATTGGATTCAGCAGAAATACATTTACAATCATGTGAAAAAGTAAGTATATACCCATGGTATATACCATGGTGTACCTTATCATACCTACAATTGTTTTCTTTTAAACATTAGATGTTCATTCAAACAGTGCAGTGGCTACAGATCAAGGTGATACTTGAACATTTATTACACAAAATGGACTTAGTGTTTTCATTCTTATAAACTAAACTAATGGAAATACAGAGTTTTCACATGGAAATAGTATTTACACCCTACATCCACTTCCACTTCAAATCCATAAAATAGGAATTTGGTGCTCCTGATTATGAATAATTAGAACTAACTTAGGGAGTATGCAGGTGGAAACAGATTTATTTAAAATCTCAATATATAGTAAAATAAAAATTACAGCCTTATCTACATAAGTATTTTTATAAACTGGCCCAAACCCCACCCACACAGCTGTCTGAGTAAACACATAAAAAGTGACATTTAGAAGGCAAAAAAAACCAAAGCAAGAAGATGTTTTTTTTTATTTTTAAAGGCCATTCAATATGTATTGATTTCATACATATAAATTGTACATATAATATTTACAAGAAAACATATTCTACTGTGGTTCCTCGCAGGTTGAAGCACCACATGTGTCTTTATTACAAGGGCATTCAAAAGTTCTCAGAAGCTTAGAAGCTGACCAACAATAAGAGACATTTGGCACCCCAAGCTTGTTCCTTGAATAGTTTATTCATAGAGGATGCAGTCCATATCTATGAGCCTACATTACACAGTAAACTATAAATAATGTGTACACTTGCACTTTAATTGCGTCATATGCTCTACAGGGAAGCCATTCGTTCTCAGATTTTGCCTTTAGACTGTTTTCTCAGCAGAAAGGTAACTTCTTCTTTACTGATCTACGCTACTAAAGAATGTCTATTGCGTAAAAAAAAAACTTCCAATGCCACTGGATGATAAAATGGATTTTTGCGTGATTGACAGCATACAGAAGGCAGCGTAAACATTGGGACATATACCTACATACAGTTTTACTTGATATACAATGTTACACTCAACATGTTCTAATAGAGCATAATATTTCATAACATAGTTGCTTAATTGATTACAATCCTATTGCAATATAATGAGAACAGATGATATAATATATATATATATATATATATATATATATATATATATATAAATTACATCCAGTTTTACTTTATATACAATGTTACGATGTTATGCTCAACATGTTCTAATAGAGTCCAGGGTTTTATATTTCCCCATCTTGATAAATTAGAGAGGGGTTTGGCACTTCAAGGACAAAGGAGATAGTAACTCAAACCTATTCTCCATCAATTGTCATTAAAGGAAAGATTTGTAGCATCATTTCATTAAGTCCCGGGGGTTCCGGGGCTCTTAATTCAAAGATCCATCAAGCTTCTTTTTGGAGGAGCAACCTATTAATGTCCCCTGCTCTCAAATTAGAGGTAATACATTCAAGCGCTAAAAATCTCAGAGTCCTCATCAAAATTATGATAAACTCTTAAATGATGGCTTAGAGGAGTAGTAATTCTGCTACTTTGGACATTATATACGTGCTCAGAAATGCGTTTAATAAATTGTCTTTTAGTTTTACCGATATAATATCAGCCACATCCACAAAAGGCTAAATAAATACCCCCACAGTTTTACAAGACACTACTTGTTTAAGTTTTAGTCCTATTTTGATGGGCAACTCAAATGAGTCCTTTTGTGAATGGATCCATGTACATTGACCGCAGGAACCACATGCTTTCATACCCACATCTGATTGCATGGTTCCTTGCTCTCCACAATAGCTAAAGTGGCTGTGCACTAGTCTGTCTCTTGTAGAGGTAGATTTCCTAAAGACCAAATCAGTGTCTTTTCCTATATGTTTCCTTGTTTTAGGATCAGCTTGTAATATTGGCCAGAACTGCTTGCAAATCTTTCTAAATATATGATGGTGTGAAGAAAACTTTGTAACAATGCTGGTTGTTTCTGGTTTCTTAGGAGATGGTAGTTTTTGCCTACATATCAAGTCAGAGCGCTTCTGCATTTTTGCTTCATTAAATGCTTTTTTTAGGATAGTTTTACTATATTCCCTATTTAGCAGTCTCTCTCTCTATAACCAGATTATAAGAGACAAGACATAGTGAATTGGAAGAATTGGAATGGAGGTAATTTGTAACCTCATGCTTTTTTGTTTATTTTAAGAAGAATTGGGAAATAAGCGCTACACTGACACCCTCCTAAGGTGAGATTCAAAACATTTATAAGTATTAGGGATTTGAATATGGTGATTTAGTGGAATATTTAGTGGTGGCAGGAAATTACACATTTATTAGACATATATGGGAACAAATGAACCTTTATGTGCACGGATGATATGGTTATAAATAAGTAGATATATCATAAATATTTAACGTAAGATGCTGTTATACATCCTGGGAAATGAAGCAACCAACTTGTTTGGGATGACTTAAGTTTTTAATAGTTTTTTACTAGAGTTTTGTAAGCTGGTGCTGCATACTTTACCAACTGGGAAGAGAAAGTGCTGACTGCTTTTGGTCGTTGTGCTATTGCAGAGAAAGAAAATTGTTAAGATAGAAGTAAGTTTTTTTAAAAATATGTAAAAATCTGTCAAAATTAATAAATCTATGTAAGATACTACATCAAATATATTTATAATTATAGGCTTTTTTTGTTCCTGAAGAAGCAGACTCAGGTCGGAGAAACGCGTCAAACCTTTAAGCCTATCTACAAATTAATAGACCCACCTGACTGAACATCATACTGATTTTATGGAATTAATTTTATATGTATTTTTCTGAATAAATTATTTAATTGTTATTAATGTTGAATGTGGTATTTACAATGCCGTTAAAGTCCCAAGGTGATTGACCCACCCAAAAGAAAAAAAATTTCTGTGAACACTAATAATAGACATAAATGTTCAACCATTGTACATACACATATATTATTTCTAAAATAATTACTGACCTCTATATCTGTCAACATAATGCCCTGCGCTTTTCTAATCTCTGTGCTATGTGCATTGGAATGCTGCTTGTAACTACTGTATTATGCAAGTTACGATCTTCAATGATGTCACTGTATAGTCTAGGACTGCTGCATACCAGCCAAACAATCCAAGTATCTCCATCTAGAGTATCTCTTAACATCTGCAATCTCCTAATCTTAACAAAGCATTAGAGTACTGGATTACAATATTCTTAAAACAGAGCTAAGAAGTGTGATGACACATGCAGTAAAATAATTCATGTCATAACAACTACTAACAAATCATAATACCACAGTGGATAAGTCATCATCTGCAATAAGAGAGCATTTAGCTCCACAGCATCACTAGTTGCTCATCAGTCCAAATGTTTCCACTGTTAAATTAAAGCGGACCTATCACCACATATTTTACAAATTATATATGTGTGCATATAAGTGTGGCTAACCCTTTTATATAATGAAAGAAAAATGTTTTTTGTTATATATTATTTTTTCAGAACTTTAAGGGAAGACCCCTTCCCTTTCTGTCTTTTCCACCAACATACCAGCAGCCTCCTGGAATACATAGGTCACATATACCAGGAGGCCATAGGCATGCGCAGAGGGCACTTTGCTGATATTTAAAAAAAAAAAATTTCAAGAAGAAAAGTAACCCAGTCTTATGCCTGCACAGTGCAAAATCAGGTGACACAAGAAGAAGATGGAAGAAGATGGTGGCGCCCTATAAAGGTAAGTTTATTTTTCTTTTTTTTAATGAAAGTGCCACTCTAAAAAAAGGTAATAATTACATAGGAAATTTAACAACTAAACCAGATAAAATAATGTAGGGGTTTGGAGTATGAAAAAAACATATACCAGTGCGTCACCCGATCACACAGTTCTTTGATGGATCTGTTGTATCTAATGTTATAAATACATTTTTCTAGCAAAATAAAGATCTACTCAAAAATGAAATTTATATAGGTAAAAATAATAACTATAACAACATGGACATACTGCAAATACCAAATTCTGTATTGTCTACAAATATATTCAATATGTTCATTAACCTCCCTAGCGGTAACCCCGAGTGTGACTCGGGGTAGAAAAAAGTTGCTAAAAGTGGTAACCCCGAGTCACACTCGGGGTTGGAACACCTATGGAAGGTTAGTAAATAGAGCGCTTACCTGATCCGCCGGGGTCCCGCGCCATCCAGCGCTGCGATCTCCGTCTTCTTTCTTCTTCCTGCTTCTGCATCGATGAGTCACCGGGGGAGTTCCCGGTGACGTCGGTGCGTGTGTACATCCCGGCCGGGCGGGGCGGGAAATTCAAAATCCATTTGTATTGCATTCAATACAAAATGACTGTATGGATTGCAATAAATTGGATTTTTATGTGTAAAAGCAGTATATTGTTTTCAAGAACATTTATTTTACATTATATATAATAGTATGAGTATAATATGTATAATAATTTTTTTTAATTTTTTTTAATACTTATATTTTTTTTAATTTATTCAATTTATTGTTTTTAAACGATTTTGAGTTTCAAACTTTATTATACTCATACTATTATATTATACTGTAAAATAAATTTTCATGAAAAACAATGTACCGCTGTTAGACATATAAAACCGGAAAGAAATGAACCGCCAGGGAGGTTAAACAGTGGCCGGACAAAAAGTAGGGAAGGCCACAAAATGGGTATTAGGTCAGTTTATATGACACCAGTGATCTGTAAGTGTGGCATTTTTCCCAATGGCCAACAATGTAAGAGGAATTCTTTCCACTGATCACCAAACTAATGTACTGTGAGCTAAAGATATAGCAATTATAGAAGGGGTGCCTTGAAGGTCTGAAAGTTATTTCAACTGATCACCCATGTTTAAAAAGGTTGTGAAACACTGATCTACAATATATATAATTAGGTGCATGCATTTACTGCCATAACAAAACAATCTAACATATTTATTACATAGTATGTTGAAACAAAATAATTGATCTAAATATCATTAATAATAAATTGGCCAATGTAGAGTGAACATGTTCTGTATGTAGAGTAGGGATTACAGCAATACATGGTAGCCATCTCCATAGTAAAGTTCCAATGTGTGTGCAAGTAGAAAATTATGTGTAATAAGCTACTTGTCAGTATTTCTGTATTTGATCCCTTATCGCTGTTTTTTTAACAATAGAGTAAACATTATTGACTAACTTATAAAATAAAAACAGAAATAGTTAATGCATTTCTAAGAAATCAATATTTCATGTGACCTGCCTTTGAAGGCAACATTTAAGCAATTCATTTTGGTAAATTATTGTATGTTATTTTTTTTTTTTTCTAATTAAATTCTTTCAAGTTTCTAGTTATTTAGCATAACATTTCTTTTAAAAGAGACTGTCTTTTTCATCTTATTGCCCAAGTTATCACACACAATTTCAATAATGTTGTCAAGGCGCTGAGGAGGCCAGTCTAACAATGATCAATCCATGACTGGACTTTGACTGGACCAATATAATATCTTGAATCTTTTTTTTTTCAGCCATTCTGTTTAAATGTTGTGGTTTGCTTGGATCATTGTCCTGTTGCCTGCCCCAACATCAGCCAAGCTTTAGCTGTAGCACAAATACTCTCAAAATTGACTCCTTAATTTCCTTCACATTCTTGACAGTGAGTATGATACGTTTATGCCGATATGCTGCGTTTGCTTTCTGCAAACATACCACTGTGCATTAGTGGTAGACATCTCCTATTTGGTCTTATCTGTCCAAGGGACATTGTTTCTAAAGTCTTGTGGTTGCTTTTCAAAGGTCACTGCTGATGTTTTTCTTCCCTGGCATTGTAGTAACACACATCTGAATGATACAGGCCAGAAAACTCCCTAAACCAATGATTTTATAGACGCAGTCACACTTGCTGCCGATTGGTAATAAAGTGCATTTGATTAGCAGCACCTGGCTAGGTAAAAGTGGTAAGGGTTTACTTAATTTTTCACATACTGCTTCTGCATTTGGTTTAGTCCATTGTTACTGCCAGTACTGCAGGCTACCACTAGCTGTCAAATGAGCCACACGAGTGGCTGGCAAGGTGCCAGGAGCTGCGTTGGATTGTAGAATCCCAAGGCAGGACTGAACTTATCCTTAAAATACTAAAATTGGCACCTGGAAACCCAGGCTGTTGCCACCATATTAGGCTGGAACAGTTGGATGTTTCACCCATCAAATGTTTTGGTGTTACAGGCACATTAAGGTCATGCATGGAACAACAGTGACAGTCACATGAACACCACATATGAGTACAAACACATGTCTGCATTTAGTTTTTTTGCCAATAAAAATACTGATCCTTATTAGAGGGTGTCCTACAATAACCCCTAAATCATAGCTCTGACACACATGCTAGAAGTTCATTGAGAACAGCCAAAAAGTATGCATAACAATATTTTTCGTAATTATTGCTGCTAATGGTATCTGAGTTTTGTGAAACTTCAAAATAGATAGAAGTTGTATAAATGTTTATTGCCAATATACAATATTTTTTAAAATTTTACTTTCAATTTGTGGGCCTGATTTATTAACCTCCCTAGCAGTCTAATTTCGTCCAAATTTCCATGCAAAAAGCAGTACAAGTTTTTGCATTGAAATTTATTTTTCTTTCTAGGCTATAACTCTAAGGCATAACTCATCGATATTTAATATATTTAATAATAAACTTTAAATAAAAAAAACACAAAAATCTGTTAAAAAAAAAAATTCAACATGTAATATAAGTGTACGGTAGCTTGTATAAAATATATATATTATATGTGATTATTTCTTTGTATTGGACTCAATACACCTATTTGGAACGATCCGTTCCAGGTTTGCTGGATCACCCAGCTTCACTGATAAAAGTGTATCCTCTTGAGTCTTGGAGAGCTTTCATAAATCAGGCCCTGTATTTCCAAATATGGGGTCAGAATTAGTCTCTTTGCAGATATGTTGTGATGTTATACGGTGGCATTTTTTATTATTTTTAATTGTTTCAAATATTTTTCCTCACTGTGTAATTCCTTTAGATGTAAAACAGGATTGGAATGCACCTCCCTCCCCCGGAAAATGCTTCATGCATTTAAGAGTTGGTATAGCTTGTTATATATACTAAACTTGTGTTAAAGAACATTTTATTTGTGGGCAGTTGTGTTGGACACTATAAAAGACTAGGTGCTAGTAGTTGTGATTTCCCAGCCAGACACATTGGGCCCTATAAAAGCTCTTCAAGCCTGGGGAAATACACCTTCATCAGTGAACCTGGGTGATCCAGAAAACCTGGGAGATAGGCACAACTTAAACATATAAACAGTGCTGCATATAGATGTTTTTTCAGCCAAATTGTGATTACAGTTACTACATTATTAGGGAATGAAGAGTTCACTATAAATATCCCTACGAGATTTCATGTGTCTGCAATAACCTTTTTACACTAAAAGAATGTTATTTATTATAGGAATTTTTTTTTAATTCTACTCAAAGACAGATGACATTCCTGGAAATTACTTAATAAACACAAGTATGTGCAGAGCAGATTGTGTGTTTTATAAGGCACTAAAATGAAACAAACATGGCAAACATTTAAGTTTGTTTAAAAGTGTGACTAAAATCATACAGGGAAGGTGTGGAGGCATACAGCCCTGGCATCAGCAGTGGCACAGAGAAAGTAAAGAAAAAAATATCAGTGCAGTCTCATAAAGTTATTAGAGATCTTACGAAAAACAATTGCAGGAAACAATCACAAAAATTACAGGAAACAATCAAATATTTCACACTGGCAGCAAAGTTATCACAATTTCACCCCTCTGCCTAACAATATTCATAAGGTTTTAGAAAGATAGAAGCAATTAGCTTAGTTTTGCTAGTATCGGTAATTCCAATAAATATTGATGCATGGGCCCCACCTGGGCCCCCGTAATCTTAAAAAGTCCTTTGACCGGAACCACTTCAACAATGCTTTCCAAATACTTTACCTCTCAATCCTCCTTGCCTTGTCCTTCTCCCTTATGCCCTAGTTTAGGGCACCTGGGTTTCCCCTCTGGCTTTCAGACCTCATTTTTCCATTATGGATTAGGCAGGGCATATCTAGGGCTCTTCATTTTATACAAGCGGAATGCTGAATAAATCCCAGATTGTAAACTACAGTTAAATTATACCTAATCACTGGGCATGTGGAGAACAATACAACTCACTAATTTGATCTCTCCCTCACCCAAGCCAAATATGTTGCTCTCTCCTTCCTCTGGAGTATATTTGAATTTCTCCTTGTTTCCTAAGAGGTACACTGTTGTATGCTTATATTATTAGTATTATTATTATTATTATTATTAATAAACAGGATTCATATAGCGCCAACATATTACGCAGTGCTGTACATTAAATAGGGGTTGCAAATGACAGACAAATACAGACAGTGATACAGGAGGAGAGGACCCTGCCCCAAAGAGCTTACAATCTAGTAGGTGGGGGAATTTACACACAATAGGATGGGAGATATGGAGTGGTGGGAAGTAGTGATAGCTTCAAAAGACAGAAGTAGATGGGTAGGCAAGTTTGAAAAAATAGGTTTTGAGTGCTCTTTTAAATGAGCAGAAAGTAGGAGCAAGCCGAATAGGACGAGGAAGACCATTCCAGATTGTTGGGGCAGCTCTAGAGAAGTCTTGTATCCGTGCGTGTGATGTGGTTATGAGTGAGGAAGTCATCAGTAGGTCATTGGAGGAGCGGAGAGAGCGGCTGGGGGAGTACTTTTTTACCGGGTCAGAAATGTAAGTGGGACAAGAACTGTGTAGGGATTTGAAGGCAAAGCACAGGAGCTTGAATTTGATTCTAAGGTGAAATGGAAGCCAGTGTGGGGATCTGCAAAGAGATGCAGCGGAAGAGAAGCGGTGGGAAGGATGGATGAGTCTGGCTGCAGCATTCATAATAGATTGTAGAGGAGAGAGTCGAGTTAGTGGAATACCAGAGAGAAGGATGTTACAGTAGTCCAGACGACTACTTATAGGATTCATTTATCTGCACAATCTCCCAGTGTGACTTAATTTATTTGCAAATGGGAATGTGAGCCTACTATTACATTCACAGAGTTTAAACAAGAGCTTTAAACACTTTATTTTGGTCATAAAGCCTCCATCTGCAACAAATGTCAGGAACTCAACTACAAACTATTAACACACTGGTATAGGTCATGCTGGTATCCTCTTCTCATTCCAACTTGTTGGAGGTGCAATGCAGCCCCAGGTACCCTACTTCACTACTTTTCAAACTTACTGAGACTGATATTCATGTGTGACATGAGCTGGCCCTTTTACACATCTCTAATATGTCCAAGAAATGATTTGAACCCTCTCCGTTACGACTTTTGTTAAACACTGCTAAGGCATGTTGACAGTTAGTCAATGGTTGCACTGTGTATCTGACATTTATTGTATGAAAGAATTGCGTCTGGGGGTAGGGTCATGGAGAGATTCACACAGACCTGGTTCTACTAGATCCAATTCTGTACTACTGCAGATAATAGCCAGATTCACCACCAAACTCACAATAACCTTGTACAGCCTGCTTCTGACATAGAAAAGGCCTCTTTCTAAATTTCAAATTTTTGAGGGATCGCTCAGTTAATGTTTGGGCCCCTCTTCTTTATGTTCCTTCCACCATTCCTTTCCTTTTTTTTAATCTGAATTTTTATTGCTTTTATGCTTGTTGCCTATCACTATCCTCTTTTATTTTTTTTTACTGTCTTGATTTTCCTATTTATAGCTAACTTTCAAACAAAAAAAAAAACTGTGTTAAGTGATTTCGGTATTAGGCATAGACTTGTATCTTTCTGTATTTGTCATTCCATTTATCCGTTACTGACTTTCACAACTTGAATTTCAACTGCCTATTCCTTTATTGTATTTGTTTGTTTCTAGGTTTATCCTAATAAAAAAATTTTTTTTACAGGTATATCAGGTAAAACCTTTTGTTTCCTGAAGTGATATTCTCAGCCTTAGTGATTAGAGAGATGGGATGAAAATACCCCTTCCTCTAAATGAGTCTTGACATGTTTTGTGGATACTCAGGTTCAACAGGAAACATGCAAATTCTAAAAACACAGGCCAATGAATACAGCTGTTTTCAATTTTCACAAAATGACAAAAATACCTAAACTAAATACATATTTTTCTCACTTTTCATAGTATTTAAACAATTGTACATGGAAGTACCCTTAAAGATTGGGCCCCCAAATATCCACCCCCTCACCCTTTGGGAATAAATACAGGAGCACACAGGTATGTTATACAGTCATACAGGTATGTTATGATGTTTCACATTACCTTTAGGTAGGTTTATTTTTAATTATCTGTGGTTTTAAACATCAATAGATAGGTTTTCACTAAATGCACTTGGCTGTGCAAAGGATACTCATTTTTCTCTACATATTCAGAAAAGAATGAACAACACAAGGACATATTCCTCAGGTGAATTTATGGGAAAACCAAGCATATTGAACATATCAGTACTCATTTTTTAGCATTTGTAAACCACAGGTAATAGAAATGGCACACAAAAAGTTTAAAAAGTTGTAATAAGGTGGTGTTAGAAAGGGCCTGGTTAGTACTTTGAAAGTGTTTAAGCTTTAATTATCTCATGTAGAGAAACCTAAATGTCTATGAACAATTCTAGCTTTAGTGTTTTTTGAGACTGAAACAACTGGAACTATTCCATTGTGTAAAACCAGAAGGGCCAGGGTAAAAGGTGTGGTGGAAGTTAGGGCTGCAATTATTAACCCTTTATGGTCCAACGCCTGTTCACTCATGTTTACCCATATCAATTCTCATACATTTATACACGCTTTGGTCCAGAACAACTTTTATGTTTAACTAATGGGCCAAATTTTATTACCTTTGCTACAATTATAAAATAATATATTCATTGCTTCTAAGGAACAAACTCAGTTGTCTTTGCTTCATTTAAAAAAAAAATGTATTTTTAATGCAAACAATAGATTTTTTTTCTGTTTTTAGCGGTGTAAATTTTAGAAAAAGGGTACTACTGTGAATAAAAGTACACATTTATTCTGTAAATATTTAGGACAACACTAAAATTATATATCAGGTACAAGAATGTATTAGGTGTATTTTATATACTTCATGCAAAACCACTTTCCTGAATCGAGCAATATTAAAATTAAACAATCCTTTCTTTAATTGCCATGAAATGCAATGCAGTAACACAACAGAATTTTATTCTTTACAAGTGTCTTTCATATACTTCATAGAAAACCACTTTCATGAATCAAGCAATAATGAAAGCAATTCCTAATTGCCATGTAACGGAATGCAGTAAAATAAAACAGATTTTTCTGAGTAAAGTTGGAGCTGGAGTCATGAAACTCTCTGACTCCCTCTGGCTCTGCTGGTGCTGGTAGTGTAAGTGGAGTTTCTGCTTTTGAATTTCATGTTATATGATAACAGAAGACATGACCTAACATGAGATTCTTAGAAAATCAAAAATTAATGTTATATAGTAAGCAACCACCTGCATGCAAAGTTGAGCGTGTCTAAAATGCTGTGATCAGTGGGGGTATGAAGAAGCATGGTTAAATAAGGCCTAAACCTATTTGATGTATACAATACACACATTATTTACTGTCCTTCATGATTCTTTCTGGATTAGCTGGATGCATGCAAACTATTCAGCCAATCTAGAAAGGGGTCACATGAGGACAGATGAAAAGACTGTTCAACCACTAGGGAAATAAACATATCTCAGTTAAAAACCCTGTATACATAGTTGATCTAGAGGAAGGCAAAAAAATCCCTTGGTCAATTTGCTCCAACAGAGGAAAACAATTCCTTCCTGATCCCATGAGGCAATGCAATCGTTCCTGGATCAACAGTCCCTGTTATCTTTACTTTAAAACTTTAATACCCAGTTATATTGTGTGCTTCTAGAGAGCCATGCAGCTTTATCTTAAAACCATCTATAGTATTTGCTGAAACTACTTCCTGAGGGAGCCGATTCCACATTTTCACAGACCTTACTTTGATGAACCCCTTCCTTATTTGGAGACAGCTGTCCTCGGCTGCTCCCTAGTTAGACTGGTTGAATGCAATGACAGGAGCTCCACCCACCTGTGTGGAAAATATTTATTTTCTATTGGGAGATGTTTTTTTTGGGGTGTGCTCCTTCCCTAGGGTAAGGGGGTGGATATCTGGAAGTCCCCTTACACATTCAACCTCCCATTTACATTGCATTATTTTATACTATAACTGTATTCTGAGCACATTCCAATGCGGTAGGTTTTCATACAGAGGAATTTAATATTAAATATGTGAAAAATTGTTACATAATACTTTTATTGTTAATGACATTTTTTTATCACTTGATAAAAGTTCCTATAATTACACCTAACTCATAACCCACCACCATCCCAGCAATTTTGGAAAAAAAAATATAAAAATATAAAAAGTTTATCTGTGGCAATAGGGAGATGATTTTGGTCAACATTTTCTCAAACCTGGTGGATATATCACTAGGGATCTTTAAAGTACACAAATGTTTATTGAGTTTTTCTGTGAATTTGGTATTATATAAACCTAACATTAAAATTTTAAATTCAAGGCAAGGGGTTTAGTAACTGAACAGATATATATATATATATATTCCTCTAGCAAATCAACCCCAATGAGTATACTATTTTTGTAAGAGATGAGTGGAGTGCCATATTCATTGACATACATGATGTGCTCCAGGTTAAAGCTTAATGCCGACTCAATGACATATGTCCCAATTTCTTGTTCAAGTACACCTTCTGCCTCCATTTTCACATATGGTTTGTCTCTGGGGCAATTTATTAAGTACGAGAGGACTGATACATTCTTCTCTTTGCCTCTATGTATACTGGATTTTTGTGGAATTAGGGAATTGTACTTCAAATGTTTTCCTATGTTTCGTATGTTTTTCATATATTTTCATATGTGGATACAATGTTAATGGGTAGATATACTATACAATACATTTTTTATAGTGCATGCTAATGATATAAATAATGATAAACAGAAAAGGCATTGCATTATGAAAATCTAGCTGTGTCGTAAACAATCTATATTTGTATATCATTTTCACAACTTTTCATCCTATAAAAACAAGTCTAGTTTTTTATTTTTTTAAACATTTATGTATTTATATATTTTTTAAATTATTACCATCAATAAAACATGAATAATGTGAAGAATCTTTTATTGTAAATTTTGGCAATTTTATGTTTTTAAATTGTTCTTGTTGAGTTCTCAGACTTTCTTTTTGTCATTGCCAATCTTTTTTTTCTGCCAATGCATGAACCTCAATTTTTTTAAGAAATCAGATACATTAAAAAATCATTTCATTTAAATTTAATGTTTTACCACATGTTTCTTTAGGCCCTTTTTCAATTTAACAAAATCTGTATGTGTTTTAAATTTCAGATTTGTTTCCTTTTCCACACTTTTCTTTTAATTAGGCTGCTCAAGAGGTTTTTTTTATCTATTAGACATTATATATTACTTTATGTATTTTCACTGTACAGTAATTTTCTCTGGGCTAGTAACTTCCCACCCTTAAGTATGGCCAGGTGATTTTCTCAAACCATATTGGAGTGGAGAAATGTTGGAAAAAAGTAGTCTACTTTCTAACATTTCATCAATTTACTTAATGAGTCTCAAATGTAAACATAAACAAACTAATAAGACAATTACTTCTGGGGACATTATTAAAGGCTTTATTGATCATAATAAACTCTTCCAGATTACAAATAAGTCTCCTACTGCAACTAATTCTAGAAATAATGAAGGAAATTTCCCTTTGTCATTGTTATGGGAAGCCCAGAGGCCTGTCTGACCAGCCAGGTATGGCACCTGATGTGAGAGGGGGTTAGTTCTTGTTCCCTAATTTTTTTTCTGGCCAAAAATTACAAAACAAATAAACAACTATATATGAATAAATTGTGTTTTAGCTTGGTACAACTGTTTTCCTCTCCTCAAAACTATACAATGGTAATGCATGGACATAAAGAGTACTAAATGTCATGTTCATTATACACAATTAAAAACTAAGGTAGTGCAAAGACTGATAGTATGTGGTATTGTGAATGTCTTTTCTGTCCCATATAGTGAACCCATATGATATATTTTTTAATTAAAGCTGGAGTATATGAGGTTCTTACTTCTCTTTAGGACTGCTACAATAAGATCTTAGGTAAGATTTTCATTCATTAAAACATAAGGAATAGGAATGTTTCTAGTAACTGTCTACTGTTTTGGGTATTATTGTTTTTCATTTTCTGTTCCACAGCTGAGAGTGGTAAGTCCAAAGTCAATAATGTGCTGAACACATTTTATTTCCTATGTATTGCATCACTTTGCAGGTGGCTTTTTGACAGAGACTGCACTTGGGCCATCACTGCACAAGGTTTTTATTAAAGCAAGGTGGATAAGAAGAGCGTAGGGGCTCTCTAATTCATTTACCCCTATTCTATTTTTCAGGATCCTGGAAACATTCTGTCAAATCACTCAAATGAATGAAATAACACAATGAAAAAAACAGAAAAATAAAAAGTGTAAGTTCTCTTTGAACAATATATTCAATGAACCATTCATTTACAATTAACTTTTGTTCACTTTGAATACCCAAGCATGTACAAGGGACAGTAAAAAAAATGGTAATTTTGCAAGCATATCAGAAGGTTAATTAAAGTGAACAAGCTTTAATCTTATTTATTAAACTCTATCAACACAATTTAAAAAATGGAAATATTTTTGAACAGTCATAATCGGCCACTAATCTTTTAGTAAATCAACCACAATATGTTTTTGGAATATGGGAGGAACTGGAAGACCACACAAGCATTTCTGCTTAAAACTTAGTGCCCACACTAAAAATTTGCTGCATTCAATGGCTACAAGCCGTGGTTCATTTTCAGGTTATTAAATTGGCCTTTTTTTCATTTGTCTTAATTTTTTTCTAAAAAACAGTTTTAAGACAATTTTTAAATTTCCTGACAAATGGAAAAAATTTGCAAAACAAGTATATGTGTGGGTTCTTCACAATAAAAAGAAGGAGGTGAGTCAACTAAAAGCTTCCTAAAAAATAAAGTTTGTTCCTGTGACAGAGCTGACTTTATCCTCTGGTTCCTTTTAAAAGTCTTTATTAGGTTACTGCTTTTTTTTCTTAGCAAATGGCATACTTATAAATTGAGGCATTTGTCTTCAGTGTATACATAGCTACAACAAAACGCCTTAATATTATCCCAAGACAATATGAATTTTCTATGTCTTATTGGATTAAACATATCAATATCATGTTTCATGATTTAAATTAGACATAAATTGGTTTTAGGGAAGACACCTTTTACGTCAGTGTAAATACCAAGGGGACAATTTGCACTGGTCTCTATTGATTTTTGTCATCTCTATTCAGAATATGATATACCGCTATTGATAAATGTAACAAAGGACAGGGCTGAAGTAGATCTGATGCCTGAAAAATTATGGTTGATGACGTATGAAGCAAGAAAACTACAACTAAGAAGTAAAACTTTTTTTCAAGGAACAAGTTTAAAGGTTATGTTGAAGCATGCTAAAGATAGCAATTAAGCCCATGTTTGGACAGTGAGGTTATGGTGTGGTTACTGTTTCCTCACGTGAGAATGCACATGTATCCTCGTACCCATGACAGCCCAAGAGAGAATAATTGAATAAATGAGAAGTTCCGTACTGAATGTGCAAGCTTTGGTGGTTTAGGAATCAGCACAGTGGTTCGAATGGCAAAGTGGCTACCAAGGTGACAAGTGCGATTTACAACACAGTCGTGCCTGGCATTGGAGAGCTTTATTGGTGGCACCTTTGCTTTGACTTACAAGTCCCTTTTTTATCCTCAGCCAACAACAGGAAAAGGAGAAGCAGCACGCTATGAAGCGTATCCCTCTGTCCCGACTCTAAGGAATGGTCTTCCTAGTCCTATTCGGCTTGCTCCTTCTTTCTGCTCATTTAAAAGAGTACTCAAAAACTAATTTTTTCAAACTTGCCTACCCGCCTTCCTATGTCTCTTAAACTCCTCACTACTCCCCATCAGTCCATATCTTCCCTTCTATTGTGTGAGACTTCCCCTACCTCCTAGATTGTAAGCTCTTCTGGGCAGGGTCCTCTCCTCCTCCTGTGTCACTGTAACTGTCTGTCATTTGCAACCCCTATTTAATGTACAGCGCTGTGTAATATGTTGGCGCTATATAAATCCTGTTTAATAATAATATTAATAAATTCTGCTCTCTTCCTATCAGCATATTCTTTGCACTACAGCATGCCTCATTTGCTCCTTATGCAGCTTACTGTTTTACCCTATCTAAGTTATGGGCCAAAAGATGTTGATGATAACTCAAATCCAAGCACCTACATTGCTTTGATTTAAAAATATATATATTTAATGATGTAAAATGATTACAAAACTGAAAATGCCCTGTGCCTTAACATCTACGAAAAACCTGGCTTCAAAGCTAAACTCTAATATTTTTACAAAATGTGGATGGATGCATATCAGATCAAAAGATATTTTATTCTACAAGTGTTCTATTAGAAAGAAGACTACTAACCTTACTCTATAGACCTATGCCAGCCTATACTCAGTTGTTTCCACAATGTACATGATTGGCATAACACAGTGGAAAAATGAATTAACTCCCATAAGCTTGTGTTACATTATTCCAGCTTGACCAATCAAAAGGATCAAAAAATGGATCAGGAGAAGATGTTGGCAGCAGTGAGCTAGCAATAGGGGGTGCATTTTGTTTCTGTTTTATGAAATGTTTCTCACTTGATAAACTTTCACTATATTTTATCTTATTTACACTCTCATGCAGCCCAAATGTGTTCAATAATGTCAAATTAATGTCATCAACTCCAATTCTATCAGCAACCAATTCTACATAAGCTTTAATCTGGGGTTATCATACTCAAAAAGGGGCCCTGTCAATGCTTTTTTTACATTCTCCTACTAAAAAAGTTTATTTCTTAAAAACAATTTTACTTGAAAAAGAAAGTTTGTATTAGATGAAAACGAGCCTTGTTGTAATAGGTGTCCCTGTGGATGCAAGTCTAAAAAAGAGGAATTCTATTATTTTACTGCATACAGTTAGCCTGTGTTGTAATATGTGGTCCTGTGGACACATATGTATATATTTATTTTTACTGTTAAAGTTCAATTCAACCATCCCTAATAGTTCTGGACGAAGTATTTTTTACCTATTCACATTTTCCAACAAAATTTTCACACCTAAAAGCTGTGCACTTTCATGCTTTTCTCTTTTTATGAGTAGAATTTTCACCCTGTACCTCACTGGATCTCAATCCATCACACAGTGGAACATTCAACATTCACAGATTTAACCAAAACCATTTGTTGGTGAAATTTGTGGTTAAACTTCAACTGTAATCTAGATTCAAATCTAGATAGGCACAAATTGCCAGCAGAGAGGGTTTTATTAATCACAATACTTCTGCTTTTGATGTTCCCAAGCAAAGATCAAAGAAGTACCCTGCAATAAATCAAAGGAGACCACAAATTTTGTTTCAAATAATCTGTCATAAATATTATAAAACATTTAAATACATACATTTACATACAATACATATATTACAGAATATGTATTATTCTCTAAATGTTCAGCTTCAAAAAACACTTTTAATGCTATGAATTAAATGCTTGTGTCTCTGCAATATATGAAATAACTCATTAAGTCTGCCTTTTCCAAGCAAATTAGTTCCAGTAGGTTAAAAGATTGTTTACTTGTTAATGTAGCCAACCAATTTCTAACCACAACATTCTTCAAACCAAGGCAACACTTTGAATCAAATTTAGCGTAGTGTTCGGCTGTGAAATTTTAATTTTACAAAAGAATGCTAATGACCTTTTTTTCTGAACCCTTTACAAAATACTATAGCATGCAGAAAAAATCATCATTATAGAGTGGAAAGCAATTATGTCATCATTGTATGCCTGCAAGCACACATGAACAAAATTTTTGCATCTCAGATTTTTGAGACATAAACCTAAAACTTCACCTGCTCTTCTTTACACCAACTTCCCTGTAACCTGCCATGGTGTCTGATATGGTAGGTGTAATATTCTTCATCTGAGAATATAAAGTCTTCTTATGATGGTCAATATGCTATCTGCATGCTTTAAAGCTGGGTCTGTATTATGGTTTATTTGTCACCTTATTATTTTTTATTTTGTTTTAGGTAGAGTGTGCAATGGCTAGAACATCTGATGTTTTGTTTGTGTTGCTTGTGTCCCATGCAGAAGATCCACCCTAAAGTTTTATTTTACAGTTGGCCCCAGTCTGGGAAAATCCTACCTGATCTGTTAATGAAAGCCAACATCTATTAGTAGATGTTATATAAACACTGAAGAGTAAAATGGGTCTTTTACAAGGTTTTTACAAGGGGTTCCCCTCTTTCATTTTGACCTGGTGTTGTTGCAAATACTATGTTTCTCTAAAATGAAATAAATCAGCAAAGTGTCTTCCTCAAGCACTATACCATTTTTTGTTCATAGAATGAAATTGGCAAAAAATCTTAATCTTGTTGACAATTAGGGAAAAATGTTAGACCTGAGTCTGCCAGTCACCTCTGCTAGCAATTTGACCACTCCATGAACACTGTACTTACTGTCTGAGACAATGACAATTAGCACAGTACAGCAGCAGTCTCTGGCTCCTACCCCCTAACACTGTAACTAATGCAAAAATGCACAAACTTCATGATAACTGCCCTATATGGATTTCTATGTCCTAATTCCAAACATTGCAGTCCCAATTATTTCAAAATATTTGGGGTAATTGCTGTCCATCAGCAAATATATTTTTATTCCAAACATTCTGAGGTTTGGAGGTACCTCATTTTTTGAGTTTATATTTTTTATACCATGCTGCTTCCCATATGGTCTGAGTAGTTCATTGGTGCTATCAATGTGGGACCAAGCAGTGGTTTTCAATTGAACAAATCTTCACTCAGACAACCCTGTTTTTTCAAATTTTTACTTATATTGTCAATATTTTTAGAGCAAGACTGTTGGCTCACATTAAGTGACTTGATCTCCCCAACTTTCTCAGTGCCTTTAGATTTTTTGAGGACATGTCAGTTAGAAGATTTTTTGGTTACCTTACCTGTGGGTGATGATCTTTCAGCTTTCCAAAGGCTAGAATAAACCCACCAGGTAAGTCAGACGGCTAAATAATTATAACAATCAAACATGCTCCAGATCATAGTGAATCAAGAAGGAACCCAGGCTGTGGAAAATCAAACTTACAAACCGAGACAATCCCGCATAAGTGTATCCAAATCTCCATGATAAAAAAACCTCAACCAGAGCTTGGCATACAGCCTAAAGTCGAGATGCAATGAAGATATTTTGGATAAAAAAATAGACAAATAAAAGTGTAGATGGTTTATTCCAAATCAGCAAAGCAAATGTGACAGTAAATCAATCACATCAACTCAGTAGACAAAACTTCAGATGTTACGTGTATTAAAAGCTGCACCCAACAAGTTTTGCCTTATAAGCCTTATAATCATCCGTCGTCATCAGCCGACATCAGGGGTGGATTTGGATTTTGGATTTGTGCTGAGCTTTGCGGATAACTTTGGACAGGGTTATTTGATTGATTGATGGCATTGTAAAGCTGCGTACACACTTCCAATTATTATCGTTGGTAAACAAACGACGAACGATCCTGCACAATATCTTCGAACGATCGTATAGCACCGATCCTGTACATAGAGATAACGACACGATCGTTCAAAGATATTGTACACACGATAGATGCAATCGTTTGAACGATACAGGAAGTGACGTACACCTCAGGAAGTGAATACTGTGTACGAACGTTCGGATCAAACGAATGACATTCACCACACTGTTCCTTTCTCCCTATATGCCCTTCAAAGTGTTCTCAAGGAAGAAGAAAGCCGCTCTTGCTTTGGTATGTCTGCTTGAAGAGGAGGAGGTTGAGAAGAAGCAGCGAATGTGGTGTAAGGATTGGTTGTTGGACCGAGACAACATTTCACATGAGAATCTGCTACGGGAACTGCGCCACTCATTCCCAGATGACTACAAGAATTATCTTCGTATGTCAGATGTCTGCTTCCAGCAATTTTTTTTTTTTTTTTTCTACTAGGTCTTATTTTCGGGGTAGGTCTTATATTAGGGCAGGTTGGGGGAAAAGTGCTAGGTCTTATTTTCGGGGTAGGTCTTATTTTCGGGGAAACACGGTATATATATATAATATAATTATATATATATTATATAAGGATTTCTTTGTATTGGACTCAATACAGCTTTTTTGTATTGAGTTTAATGCAAAGGAACGCAATACAAAATTTTGAATTTCCCGCCCCGCCTCCCACCCGCACCGACGCATGCAGCGACGTCACCGGGAAACCCCAGTGATCGTCACTGCACTCGCCGGATGAAGACTGAAGAAAGAAGACGTGCCCGGAGGAGCTGCGGGGAGAAGGTGAGTATTTTTTTTTGCGATCAACACTGGATCATCGCAGCTGGGACCCGGTAAATTATGGGATTTAGATAGGGAGAAAAGTTTGGGTTTATCGATTTTTGTAAAATCGATAGACCCGAACCAAGGTCGGGGTTATCGGTCGGGTGGTTAAAACAAAAGCATTTGTGACACCCCCCCCCCCACTATAAATCAGTGAAATGGAGGCTTTCATTGCCAAAACTGTACTGATTTGGTGTACTGGAGGAAGGGTAGTGATGATACTCATAAGGGTGGTGTTGAGTTTGTACAGGTGAAGGGTGAGGCTGTGGGTATGGATAGGGGTAGGAATAGGTAGGGTATTGTGGGTTTAGTTGATTCATCATGCCTTTGTTCACCAAATCTGTCATAATAATCTCCACCGCACCTGCTTGTTCTGGGCTCATCTGCCGCAGTTTTGACACGATTTAGAAGCCAAAGCCATCCAAGTGATCCTCTTTTTCATTTAATATGGACATGGCTTTTTTGAAAGCTTCCTTTTTTTCCAGCTCCTTTTCTGACCCCTTTTTTGGTTGGAACTCATAGGAGTGGATGTTGTGGCAGCAGGTGAGCTCTCCGCAGGTTCAGTACAGGAGGAATTCTGCAAGAAAAATAAATGTAACATATTATTATGCATATTAAACTTTTCCTATATTCTTCTTTCAGTTTCCTGATACACCAGAGGAATGGCTGGCCATCGCTTCAGAATTTCAAGATTTATGGAACTTCCCTAATTGTGGAGGAGCAATTGATGGGAAGCATGTAAGAATTACCCCACCGGCAGACAGTGGATCGTTTTATTATAACTATAAGGGGTTTTTCAGCATTGTGCTCATGGCAATAGTGAATGCCTGTTATGAATTTATTTTAGTGGACATAGGAAGAAATGGGCGCATGTCTGATGGAGGGGTTTATATATATATATATATTTATATATTTATATATATATATATATATATATATATATATATATATATACACACACACTCATACACACAATAGAGCCAGTATCGAATGTTCGTTCATCACGCATGCTCAGAACATGCACGATCACTGAACGACCGTACACACGATAGATGGTGAACGATCGTCGTCCAATCGGATCCGCCGGTCCGGTCGTTCATTTCCAACGACTATCCTCCTTCGCCGGCGTCGTTGGTTACTTTTTTTAAGAACGATTTTTGGCCAATCGGTCGTTCGTCGTTCGTTCATCGTTCATTTCCAACGATAAAAATTGGACGTGTGTAGGCAGCTTTAGGGTTTCTAGTGATTTTGAAATTCATTTAATTCTTTTATCTATATAAAACAAAATAAATAGGATGTGTATATTTGGATATGCTTATAATAAATTACTTTCTTTATGTACATAAACTACATAATCTGTTAGAACTCCCCCGGACCTACGTAATATAATTATAATTAAATAGCTGTGAATGCTTTTTCAACATTTTTTTTCAGCATTTAGTTTAATTGAGATATAGAATGTAAGCATATTTCCATGATCATATGGCCCTGATTTTGGGGAAGCAGTACAATAACAAGTTTGCTTGTAACTGAATAGATGTTTGTGATGACACAATCTACTGAGAAACGTTTGCATTCTGTAATGTGTTCTGTTCCATCGGGCAGTTATTTATTAAGAAAAACTATTTTACCTCTATGTCATTTCTTTTTTGTATATGATCCCTGAAGATCATTACCAGGTTTTGTAAAATTCCTTTACCCTACCTAATCTTTGTGTATGTCTAATACACTACATAAATTTAGACTGGGTTCAAACACACCTTGGGATCAGGAGATCCTGTGTGGCTCCTGGCAGCTGGTACCTTGCCATATGCTTGGTCACTCAGTTGGTTCATGAAGAGCTAGCATCTGCAGATTTGACAGCAGGCAGCAGTGAGTACTGTACCAGTCACTGCTGCCCCCATTCATTACCCATTCTGCTGCAGGTAGAAGCCACTTGTGCATTTTTGGCCAAAGCATAGGAAGCTTGCACACAAATGTAAACTATCACTATTAATAACAATGGCACAGTTGTGCAGATGATTTGACCCATCAAATGGCAAAAGTTTGAATGGGGGTCTTAAATTAGGTCATCACTGTTCTAACTATGGCCACCCAAGTAAATCAGCACACACATTTTACAGGAGAATGTAAATTCCAATTGCAATGAATCCTTTCACCACCAAACCCAGTTCCCCAGTTTTATACATGCCTAAAGTGGAACCATAGTTCTTCAATGAAAAAGTATGATTAGGAAGGTTTATTGCAGAAGGCACAGGTAAACATGTTTACCCGCCTGTTCATAATCTTCCTTTCCGAGTACACCGAGCTATGAATACAAAGCTCAATGCAGGATTCCGGGTTATATCGGGTTTCCCGATATCCCTCCAGGGCTGCCAGGACTGAATGAATTCCAGCACACATGTGCAAATGTTACCTCACCCTGATCAAAGATCAACAACTCGGGAGAGGAGCAGAAGAAATTGCAAATAGGCAGGTACGTTTTTTTTCTATTGTAGAATAGACATCACCTGTTCCTTCTGCAATTAGGGACCTACCTGTTCACAATTTAGTTCTGCTTTAATTATGAAAGTAGTTTAAAAAGATAATAGTTGCACTTGTATTTTCAGTAAAATAAAGATTAAAATTATTTTTAGTGAAAATAAAATTTAATGCATATATTTGTAATATTTAGAAGATGGGATACTTTTAGGTAAATAGATAACAAATAGGTCAGACCTTAAGATCATGTAAAAGCAAACCCCATATAGAGAAATAAGAGCAAGAATTTGGTAGGACGTATTCATGCTCCTTGTGGTCATCAGCCATTGGCCATACCTGTGACAATATATCTTGTACAAAAAATACTGAATAAATCGCATTTAAAGAGGAACTAAACTCTAAAAAAATACACTTACCTTCAATCTCGCAGGGAAGTCTGATCTATCCAGAGGTCTCTACCATCAGGTTCTGTGTCGTCCCGGCATCCATTTTCGGGCCGGTGTTCTGGGGGCTGCAATCTTCTCCACTTCTTCCGGCTTTTTCTTCCAACGTCAACTGACCCAGGTGTGGGATCTGGTGTCGTAGACGGGAAAGAAACTTGCTGATCACACTGCGCATTTTTTTCCCTTTTGACAAAAGGGCTCCTTCTGCGCATGCCTTAGATGCTTGGGGATGCGCAGAAGGAGCAACCAAGAGCCTCACGGGATGCGTGACGTAGGTATCCTGGGAGGCTCCCAATCAAAAATTAGGGGGCAGCACTGCACCCTTTTTTTTTTTTTACACGTGTTGCACTTAAAAAAAAACAAAACAGAATTTTTACTTTACATAAAAGGGTTGTCTACCCTTTTATTTAAAGTGAAAATTCTAAGTTTAGGTACACGTTAACTCTATTTTTAATTAGCTAAATTTTATCCAGACCACTCATCTCATTGGGCCTGATTTAATAAAGATCTCCAAAGCTGGAGAGAATACACTTTCAACAGTGATGCTGGGTGATCCATCCAGAAAACCTTATATTGATTCCTTAAAAGTCATTAGCTATTTGTTAGCAAATGTTTTCAATCCTGGACCAGATTCATTTCAGGTTTGCTGGATCACCCAGCTTCACTGATGAAAGTGTATCCCCTTCAGCCTTGCAGAGCTTTAGTAAATAAGGCCCATTGCTGGGGAGAATGTGGTTTCCCTGACACCCGTTTACATCTGCTGTGGTACTGTCAATCCACTCTTTTTGGATATCTTCCCTTCCAAATATAAAACTATAGTTGTCCACCTCCTTCTTGCTGCTAAACTATATTTTTGGGTCATGGAGAGACTTTATATACCTACTTGCTCTTCTGTTACTGATGACCTTAACCTACAAAGTTCTTATGAAAAAGCAAAAGCAATAATGAACCACAACTTACTTGTGTGGTTACAGTATCCTAGTTATATAGGCAGTTAATATATGATACATGTAAATGAATGATAATCCTGAATGAATGAAATGAATGAAAAATACTTTTTCTTTAAATTTGTTTTATTTTTGATGCTTTTTGACTTCGTCTATACCTTTGACTTCTTCTATCCAGGGTAAAAATACAGTTGACAGTCAAAAACTCAGCAACCTCGGGACCCAAGGAGTCCCTCTACACACAGGCCAGCCTTCCTCTCGCAGCACCCGCAGACATCTGGCACAGTTCCAGGGAGCAGGCAGCAAAAAAATTTGGCAACCTCGGGACCCAAAGAGTCCCTCTACACACAGGCCAGCCTTCCTCTGGCAGCACCCGCAGACACAGTTCCAGGGAGCAGGCAGCAGGGACGTCTCAACGTGTATTTAGTGTAGTAAGCAAGACCTAACGGCTGTTTCTGCAGAACAGCACCATCAAAACATCAGTGGCCAAACAGTGTACTACAGTCCCTGTATTGAAAATGCTTTTCAAAATTCATGCCTGAGAACTGAAGAAAACAGATAATGGATGGCCGGATTTTCGATTGTCAACTGTAACTTATATGTGTTGCACAACTGGGATTTATGTTCATTCTAGGAATATATGTTTTCCATATCTGTATACACTGGGACACTGTAAAAAAAATGTTTTCTTTTGGTTTCATTATTTTTTATAATATTTTTTTAAATATATTTTGAAACAGGATTGCTAAAACATAGGGCCTTTAAGCCTCCTCTGTGATAGCATTGTACAGGTGACAGGTCCTGATGTCTCCCCTGTATTTTGCCTTAGTAGATCAAACACATACCTTCCCTCATCTACTGTTTACCTAGCTACAGCCCACCAGCACCTGACAGCTGTGAACACAGAAATGGTTAGAGTAGTAATGTAGGATCCTTAATTCTTAATCATTACCACTTACCATCCTGACACACTTTTTTTGTGGACCTGGGCTTTCTGGAGTGGAGGGAGTGCCCAGGAACCACAGCTGGGGATGAGGGGCTCTTGGGGAATGGAACTGCACTTTCACTGCCCATAGAAGCTTTGCAGCCACCTTTATTACTTCTACATTGTATCAAGGATCCTGCAAATGAGACTGAAAACAAATAACAAACCCACATATGTATTGCAGATTTAGGTTTGATTTAATTTTTTTTATATTCTCCCATGAATGTAATTGGGAGTGAGAGAGTTAAAAAATTCCACTCATTTTCCTTCCGCTGCTAGAAGTGAATTGGAAGCATTACACCCTTCTAATTTCTAATATAAACCCAGAATCAGTGCATAGGAAGAGGGGGAGAACACAACCTGGGACTAGACTTAAAGCGTACCTAAACTCAAAAATTTACCTTTACACAAAAGTGTAGACAACCCTTTTATGTAAGGTAAAAATTCTGTTTGTTTTTTTAAGTGCAACACCCTTTATGAATAAAAAAAGCTGCAGCACCGGGGGGTTGCTGGCTGGCATTAGGCCAGGTCAACCAGGGAGCGTTAGGCCTGGAACGAACTACCGGCTAGGCCGTATCTGGCCTAAAGGAATTTGCCGACCCCTGCCCTATGCACAGTGCGATCAGCAAGTTTTTTTTCAACCTATGTCACCAGATCTCGTGCCTGCATCGGGTGATGTAGGAAGGGAAGAACCAGTAAGAAGAGGTGAAGATGGCGGCCCCCAGCATGCGCAGTGAGATTGGCAAGTTTCTTTCCAACCTATGTCACCCGATCTTGCGCCTGCGTCGGGTGATGTAGGAAGGGAAGAACCAGGAAAAAGAGGCGAAGATTGGGGCCCCCGGCACGATGGGATACTGGAATGATGAGGGACCCAATGGAAGACACCTCTGGACCTTTCAACTGCGCTGTGGGATTGAAGGTAAGTGTATTTTTTTTTGTTTTGGGCATTTTTCTGTTTACTTCCTCTTTAAACAACTTTATTGCTTCTTTTAGGAATTTTTAGACGGAGTTGCTTAACAGTGACTACAGAAACAGAGGTAAATGAGGGTTTATTTTGTAGCACATTCACTGCTTAATTGAACAAAAGAATATGATGCCCTTAAGTTTCATGTTATTACATACATAAAGTTTACTTTATGAAACGAAAAAGAAACGAAAAATCAAAATCTTTATTTGCTACTAAAATAGGAACAGAAGGAAAATCCACCAATGGGTATACTTACTCAGATGAGAACTAAGAAGACATTTCTCTAGCTCTGAAGACATTTCCTGTTGTGTCTAAAAGACAAAATATTAAGTGGAATCTCACTAATAGTGCATAATAAAAAAAATGAAATAAAAAAACTACCAAGGAGATATTTATGCTCTACCAACTGTCTGTGAATCTGTTTTGTTGCGCATTCATTGTGAACAGAGAACACAACATAGTATCTAAAGACAATAGTCTCCAGCGTATAGAAAAGTGTAAAATAAAAAATAATATGAAGTTAATCAAATAACAATTATGGTATTATATAATTCTGTTTGCCTTTTAACAGATATTTTCAGCTTTAATTGCTGAAAATGTTACTATCCAGACCAAAAGAAGCCACCACATCTAAGAACTGGTAAATTGCAATAGATAATATTTTGTCATCATTTACAAATAATTCTAATGTGTAGGAACAAAATAATCAATCTTCAATTTAATAGACCCCTCACTAGTTATTGAATTGGACTGGTTTAGTGTATTCTATGTACCAGTACTGATAAACTGGCGCCCTCTAGTGTTTCCTCTTCAATATTGCTTGAGACATTTTAGGTGCAGAGTGAATCCACTAAAATGCAATATTTATTTTAGCTACCCTATTTCTCCTAAAGATCATTTGCACACAAATGTTCATTTTAAAAAACACAATTATCTGATATAACTGAAACTTGTTATTATGTATGTTTTAAATTATTTTTATTTCTTAAACATACAGCGAATATTTAATTATTAAGCTAAACCCTTGTATCACATAAGCTTATATTTTATATCATGAATCACAACATGTTGTCAAATAGTTCCTTTTCTGCAGCAGAAACCTCATAAAACTATAAATGTTTACAATGCAGAAGGTAATTATATTTAAAGGTAAACTGTAATAGTTTTGAGTCAATTGCAATTAAGTTTTAACATTTTTAAGGTGAAGTTTAATATCATTTTTAACTGTACATATACATTTTATGAATTTTTTTAACACATCACAAAAAAATATTTAGGTGTAGCAGAGTATTAGCATCCTGACACATGTTTGCCTTAAAGAAACAGAAATAATAAGAAAAAGAATAAAAATTCCTTCTAAACCACAACATTTAATTTTAATGAGTAAACATTTAAATTCACCTTTAAACGCATTTTATTGTAATATTGTTAAATTGGTGAAATACCCTAAAAAAGTGTCATTTGAATTAAAATTATAATGCAGTATAATAATTATGCAATGGCAAGTGCAAGCTCACAATGGTTAAAGTCAGTGTGTGTTTAAGCTGTTAAGTAAAGATCATAATCCTGTGTAGGAAGAAATACTGTTATGTTTTTAAATATTATTATTTTATTTTGTCACCTAAACAAATTTGTTTTGTGTTTTAATGTATAGTGATGACAGCTTTGTGTTCTCAACAAATTCTACACATACACAACATAGTTGCCATATCAGGACATTCAGGTCAACTCCTATATATCTTACAATTGCAGAAAATGTACATGTACTATACATGCACTGTACAGCAAAAAATTATTATAAGCAAACTGGTAAAATAGTTGGTGTTTTGTTTTTAATTTCTTTTTTTTAAAGTCTCTACTACTAAAACTCTTTCCACTAGCCCTTTTTAAGGTTAGAAACTAAAGAAATGCAGTGTAAAAGAGCCATGAATTCCAAGTAATGAATATTTGTCTCCACCTACAGGAGGATTTAAAAGTTGCATTGCACTAACTAATTTCTAAGTTTTTTTTTTGTTTCTAGATGTACAGAAAAAATAAGGTTTCATAAGGCTATAGAAAATTGTTGGAAAAATGTTAAAAAAGGAAGGCCATCTGCAAATCTACTTACATTTTGTGAACTGCAGAAGGGTTGTGTCCAGAGACACAACCCGCCCACTGCCCTGAGCCTGCGATCCTTGCGGGTGACATGGACCACTCCTGACCCTACTGGGGGTGCACAGACCATCAAATTGTTCACAGTTGGTGACGGCTGTTGTATAAAGTGATTTATTAGTGTAGAGGGCTGGATATTCTGATGTACACCCCATGTCCACAGTTGGGGGAGCCTACAGTTCATTATAGAGCTAACATTGTGTATGTCTGTGTGTGTATATGGGCAGCAACTGACAAGCTCAAGACGTTTGTTGTTGTGGGTTTTTTTGGAGATCTTTTATATATACATTTTCTTTTTAATAATTACATTCCCACATTTTCTGCTAGGTTTAAAAAAAACTAACTTTGGTTCAAGGTTAATTTTTTGCATTGTTATATATTGGTATTTATGTTAGATCTGAGGGTGGTATATTTTTTTTTCTGTTTCCAGGATTCTGTTGCTGCAATCATATGCTGTAGGAGGTGCCTGCTAGGAAGGGTCAAATTTGTTCAAATACAGTATATATAACGAAAATTTGATTGCATTTAAAAGATTAAATATTAAGGCCTTATAAATTGAATTATAGTAGATTTTGTCAAAAATGAATTTTAAAGTATAGGCAGGTGTAATTAATTTGTAAATGTAGCTAATGCCAGCCCACTGACTTTTTATTTTGAATGCATGAAAAATTTTATTAATTAGACAATTGGGACAAAATACTGTTATATAGTAAACAAGGAGTTCACTTGCACTGGATTGTTACTCATCCTGGGTTGAGTTCCTGTCAATATGCTCAACCAATTGTGGGTAGCAAAGTTTGACTGTCATTTACATTTATAACATTGCCAATGTTTTGTGATCGGTCTGAGCACTGAGCATTGGCAATGTTTGAATTTATTCATTTCAGGCCAAATTACCAATGTTTAGGTGAAATTTTGCACAAACCAGAAGCTAGTGCTAGGACTTGCGCATGTAAAGCTACACCATGACCATACAGAGAAAGAAAGGTTCACCTACACAGCAGTCAGGGAACATTAGGCAGAGAGCAGCAATGAGCAGTGATGCTCTGATAGCTGGAGCCTATTACAAAGTGGGCACCAGTGATTAGAGAGTAGATATTAGAAAGGCAGAGCAGCAGCAATGCAAAACCCTGGCTCGTTGAGCACCACATGCATTGGGAAAGTAAATATGCACCACACAGCTTGGCAGGAGCAGCAAAAGACCCCCACTACAATTTTTCTAATTTTCCAGACCCTCCTCCTACAACAAAGTAAAAATGCAGCCATGACAAGGCTGCACAACACAATCCTTCTGTTGTGCCTGATAGACTGGGTACTAGAGGCACATAAGCAGGATAAAAGAGGCTCCTTTGCCTTAAATCTCAGTCCCTGTAATGCGGAAACAGCAGAAGGCAAAGAAGAAATATATATATATATATATATAAATATATATAAGAAGAAGCTGAGTTAGCAGCAATGAGGAAAATAAATGAAGGTGTTTTACTTCACACACACCTGGGTGGGGTAGCAGTGTTATCAACTAACTTTGGGTCCTCTGCTGGAGACAATTTATGGCAAATGGCCTCAGGTTTTGGCTTATGAAAGACAGGAACAACTATTGGAATGAAACCTGTTATATCCGTGGTACACTTGCACTTTGAGGTGGTGCTACATAAATACCTACTTGATGCATTTCTTGATGGCGGTAGCATGTTAGGATATGTAATATTGTGTATGCTCTTATACTCTCATGCTGAACCTTTGTCATGTGACAAAATCATCTGTCTGTTATTGAGAATGTGTTTAAATAAAGTTGTTCTTCTCAGGGTGGGAGACTTCCTGAGGGAAGAGAAGCATGGGGTCTGTGTGCAGTTTCTACTCTGTCTAAGGAAAGCAGGAGTTCACAAGATAGGACCAGAGAACAATATTATACCGGATATCCCATCTCCTATTATAATAGAAACATACCCCTGATCAATGAAAAGAGGTGCAGTGTGATGACTGTGGTTTCCTAAGGGCTACTTTTAAACATTTTTATGCTACAGTGGGCAGGCTGGTTGCACACAAAACTTACAGGGGATAGTGTGTGACCCGCACAATTTCCACCTAGATTGGGTTCAGGGCTGATGCAGACACTAGGAGTTGCAGGCTGCACCTCAGAGTCTCAGATTCACATGCTTTACAACCAAATATTATTGTTTCATCTTGTCTGTTGGATAACACAGTTGTTTATATGAGGTGAAACCTGTCTGATTGCTCCTTCTTTTATTGTAGCTCAACCATGCTGCTTATATACTGCTCAGCTAATCATAAACATTCTTGGCTATTATTTCTCAGATGATACACTCAGTTTTTTTGCAAGATAAAATCTGGCTGATTGCTTCTTGCAACTGTCAACCCAACTAATATTACAGAAAATTTGGGGATTTTTTTTTTTTTTTGGGGGGGGGGGGCGGGGTTGTTGTAGGTACAGTTGTAGTTTTGAAGTATTTCTGTGCATGATTTTACACTTGATTAAACTTTTAAGATGATGCAATAAGGTAATGAAGAAAAAAAAAACATTATATGCTAGACTTTGAACTTTGAAATAAATACCTTTCAACAAATAATACCAGTTGAATGTCCCTAGTGTCAACGTGTCTTAAAATATAATGCCTATGAAAGTTTGATTAATGACATATTTACTGCTATCATAAAATGTCATACCATGCATGGATAAATCGAAATAATATGTGTTTCACACCTAGGATGGGAGAGAAAACTAATTGCTCAGAAAAGCAACTTACTTTCCATTTCCAAGTTGTTTACAAAAGAGTACTATTGTGACTTGTCATGGTGTCACTCGGTTCCATTCCCCACAGCTATTAGCAGGATTCACAGGGGATGTAGCTGCAGCTTTAGGACATGGGACCATTTGTTCAGTCACTTTCTCTGAAAAGAGTTTTGAAATGTATTTTGTATGGCCAGCATTCTCTTTGTGTAGTTTGGTAAATAACACAGAGAGCAAAGTTAGTCAGCAAGTTGAATAGTTTCTGCATTCTGATTCTTTGGAGTTCTTTTGTGTTATGTCTGATAGGATGCTTTCAACAGTAATTAAACTCATGGGCACGCTGAATGTACTGTAAGTAAAGGCAAAACTCTGCCTGTTATTTGTTCATGTTTATACACTGTTTATTAAAATGATGACACCTATTGAAACCACATTTTTATCTAAAAATGCAAAGGAATGAAGAACTTTGGAGTTATTCTACTGAAATAACTTCTGTGGATGCCTACCCCAACATAACTGCACCTGAAGACTGACTAAAGGTAAGAATGGCATTTAAAGTTTATACTTTAGTTAACTTTAGTTAAGATAACTATGATCTATAAATGAAGTCTTATACCATAGAAATAATGTGCAATATTAGAAAACTATAGCAGCTGTGTAACCTAATAAAATATATGATATGTTTTTTCTAAAAAAAATGTATGTTTAATATCATATTTACAAGCATTTATTTCTGCAGTTTGCATACTGTACCTAAAATAAATGTAACATAAACTTTAAAATATGAATTGTGTGTGTTACCAACAACTAATTATTTTTAGTTTTAAAAAGTTGTTTATTTACTGTGAAAATTCTGCTAATAATAAAGGTAGATATGGACAGAAATAGGTGATATACTTTGAGTATATATCATTTACTAGAATTTAGGAAAAGATTAAGGTACAGACCTTTTGAATGCTGAAACTTGTCTGATTTATGGCTGATGTATATGGTTACAACTTCATTGGTCCAAGAAAAATAAATTCATTACATATTTATGACATGCTATTTAACTACCCATGGAGAAATTAGAATTTAAATTTTAACTGTACAAAATATATTATTTTAGTCTATGATGGCATCAGTTGAGTATACATTCTCATACCGGCCTTACAAACATTTTCCAGCAGGAGTTAGTATCTACTGAACACTCCTTACCAGATACCAAGGGGATCATATTGAGTCAAATGATTTAAAATACACACAAGTGCTATAAGTGGTTTAGCATGATAAACAGACTAGCTTCTAATGTTACATATGATGTGTGCTATCTCTTTCGAAATGGGATCCCAACACACCCAGAATTAGCATGCACTGCAATACACCTCTGCGCAGCACAACCCGGAGCATTATACCATTCCACATCACACTAAAACATGCATTGCAATGCATTGTGTTGGGGCATGAATGGACCTATTAACAACAAGATCATAAACCTTTGAATAAATGTTTTAGAATGTCATATGTAATAACTCGTACTCAATAACTATATAAGACTAGTATGCATAATCATGATAGTGGTTTTGGTTGTGAGTTTTGGCCAGCTTTACTCTCTAACTAACAATTTATACCTGCATTGCAGTTCAAGAACCTAAAACTAGACTGTATGTTTATAAATTGTGTGTATAACATTTGCTTTTCTTGAGTCAATGCAAATAATCTATTTCTAATCTTTAATGAGGTATGAATTAAACATGCTTACTGCTTTCTGGTAAAGATAGCCAGTTTTAATAGTACAGTAGCATCTATATTTCACCTTTCACAAACCTTGTGAGAATGTTTTGGGGGAATTTTATAAGTATGGGGTTAAAGACAACACACACATAAACTTTTTTTGTAACAATAGTATGCTCGTTGACTTTGCAAATAATTTTAAAGTCTGTCAGTGGCTTTAAAATATGTTTTGATAATATAGAAAAGCTAGGGAAGATTTCAGGAAGTGGAAAAAAATCATAAAAGAATGCTCTGAATGATGAAGAAAGGTGGGACAGACCTGGTCTTGTTGTCAGAGGTATGGATAAATTGGAGGAGGTGGAGAAATAGGTGAATTGGGAGAAGTGAAGCAGCAGCAGTGTTAGGAGGAGATAGGATTTTTTTTAGGTAGTTCTGCTTTATGAAAGGGCAGGCAGCCCATAGAAGCAAAATTCGACACTTCTATTTTACTGCCTGCTCCTCTTTCTGGACATTATTTCCCCTCAATTTGCAGCAGCCCTGTGTTGTGGTGGGGTGAGCAGCCTAGTGCCTTAAATATATTTAAATGAATATTATTTTTAATAAACTCCCAAGTGCCTCCTTGTGCTTTAATTACATTGGATGTGGTGGAAGAGGACTGAAGGGAGAAGTAGGTAATAAAGAAAAAGTAGGCAGAAGTGGTGAACAGAAAGGGAATGAGTTGAAGGAGAAGGTGGAGGGAAAGTTTGCATTAGCAATTCATTTTGCAACAACTCTGCCTTTTCTCCTGCATTGAGGTAAAGTGGGCAGGCTATGGTCTTTGCACCTATGCTTCCAGTGCCCTTACTAATATGAATAAATATATGCAATGTATAGAATTGGCAGCTCTGGGGCAAACCAAGCCAGTACATGTCCACTAGAATAAATTGGAGAAGTTGTAGAGTGTGGACAAAGTGGGGCTCAGACCACCTGAATTTGGGAAGTAGGGGGTGGTTATATTGTTTCTTTTTTGTACTTTTGCACCACTTATGTCTTTTGTACTCATCATGGCAGCTGATGCCTTCTTCAATCTGAAGCTGCCCTGTACAGCCACTGTACAAATGTGGGTCAAACATTTATTTTTAGTTAAAACCTGCCTTAAATGTTCAAATGTGATTCAAACATCTATTTTTAGCCAAAACCTGCCTCATTTCTCCCTGCTGCCTGCCCCACCTGTCACACTTAATTCCTCCCCCTCGCTAAAGCGTCGGCGCCACTTTCCTGCGCATGCAGGCAGTTCTGATGTCAGCTGTGTCTGCTCCTCCAGATTGTATTCAGTGTTGCCCCTCAATCCTGCCCCTGGCTTTTTAACCAGGGGCAATGTGTTCATGCAATGTGTCTCTACTACTGCTGAGCCCCCTAGCTCTTATGAGCATTTCCCATTCACCTGTCAGTTAGTTGAGTGTTTTCCAGACCATCTCCTGTGTTTACCCCTTGTTGCATAGTCTGTTGTTTCCCTGTCTGTTCTCTTGTGTGGTTCCAGTGTTCCCTAGTGTCTGTGGTGACCCCTGCGTCACCCATGCCTCCTGTAGCTTTCAGTGTCTCTTGTGTTCCCCTGTGTCTTTGGTGACCCCTGTGTCACCAGTGTCTATTTTTTGGATTTCTGGCTCTCGACTCCTGGCTTTGTCCCTGACCTCTCTTGTTTGCTGCCTGCCTTGACTCTGGCCTTCCTTTTCTATTCTCCTGTCTGGTGATTCAGTACCACACACTATTCTGCCCACCCTGGCGTGCTCAAGAAACGCAAACTGACAGCAGCCTGCCCAGCAACATTCTCACCTCTAGAGGCTCTGAAGTTTACCAGGCTGCTGCCTAGATTTCGCACCATGGCCCTTCTCAGGGCTCACACTACCATTGTGCAAGCCATAGCGCCCCCTACAGGCACCATCTTTCCCAGTGTGACACCACCAAGCTGCTTACATACTGTCCAACCACTGATCAGTATTTGCTGCTGTTTCTCAAACAATACACTCTAATGTGTATCAAAATTAAATCTACCTTATCCCACCATCATAAATTACCAAACTGATTACATACTGTTTATGCACTAAATGATATTTGTGGGTATTTTTCCCAGATAACACATTATACTATTTACTAAAAATTCAATGGAAACATTCTTTTAACTATTTTGGCTGCTATTTCCACAATTCCATTCAGGTCTTTTGCCACTTGGTAAAAAAAATCATATGTCTACCTTAAAAAATATTTGTCAAGTTGAAATAATCAATTTGTGTGTTTCTAATTAATTTAGGCAATATTCAATGTGAAATTAAGATCAATTACAGATACAAAAAATGTATAGCAAGAATATGGGGTTGCAGCTGCTATCTGTGAAAACTGTGACACTCCATAACCCCACATCGAGGGTCAAACAAATGTAATTTAATAGGTTGATCCATGTCATCCTCATGTCCCCCACTTCCCACTGTCTAGCTCATTGTTCCCCTTATTGACAAAAGATTGCCTATTAGCCTTGCCATTGGCCAGAATTTAGTATTAAAATTTACCCCTATAGACTTAAATAAGTTTTGGTTTTATGGACAATAGCCATTGGCCTTCAAAAGCCAGTGGGGCTCATTGCTGTGTTTTCTAACAGTGCTCACCCAGAATGTGTCTGCCTATGTAAATAGTTTGATTTGTCGATAAGGCTATGTTCACACTGGCAATGTGGTTACATGCCAGTGAACTGCTGCCTAAGGGAAGACAAAATAAGTAGCTTCTACCTACCACAGCCCCATAGAAAATAAATGGGGGACAGTGAGCGCTGCCATACCTCTTACTGCTGTCAGCTGTCAAATCTGCAGACACTGGTTCTTTAGGAACCAAACTGTGGTGCGAGTGACCTGGCAAGGAGCCTGCCATCATCAACCAAATGATTGCTTGATCCCGAGGCAGGTCGGAGCCTAGTTTGAATGGTAGAATCAGGCAGACAATCTTTTATGTCTTTGTGGTCTAATGTAACTATGTACTACCAATCGCCTATTCACATTTTCTATTCTAAAGATTATGTAAGCACCCTTTACTGACATGTTTCTAAGATATACATATTGCCTGATTGCTGTTCTGATTTTTGTGAATCATGGACCCTGAACAAGTATACAGATCAGGTGTTGAGCAAAATGTCATACAACTTTTTACACAGTTATCTCCATGCTTGTATAAGATGTGTGACTGATTATACTGACAGCAAAATATCAGCTTTATTTCCAGGAAAACAGCATTCTTTACAGTCACAGTAATCACAGCATTGACAGTATATATAATCTCTTAGGATAGGTCTACTTTAAGTTGAAAATGTGCAGTTATTCTTCAGTTTGCCAGCAGAGGGCAGAACAATCCACTATAATCAATGTCAGTGTGAAAAATAACAGTTTATTTGAAGAGGTAAGTAACGCAAACACATTTTGGGTGCTATGGGTCACTGCCTTTATCACACTGTTATTGCCTTTTCACTTAATGAATAAGTCAGTTTATTCTGCTAATGTATTTAGATGTTTTGGACTCATGTACATTTGTCCCCTTAAATATCAAGGTGATGCAGCACTGTTTACATAGATTTAACCTGCAGCAGAAGTGGCTGTTTGGAACTTCATAAATAGAGATGTGTGGTAGATACAACATCATTTCTTTCTTTCACTGTAACTGCTGACAATTTTTTTAGTCTAAATGTTAGTGTTGAATAGCTCAGTCTGTAACTTTAGTGTGAATATATTTTTCTTTTTGTGTGTCTCTGTGAAACGCGAACAAAAAATGGGGATGGGTTGTCCTCAGAACAAGAATTTACAGATGGGCTGGGCTGGATTTATACTTTTTGCACCCCTAGGCCAGCTAGCTTGTGATGACCCCCTGCCGGAGTCTGGGGGAGTGAGAGTGGAAGAATCCAGAGAAAGAGAGAGAGAAAAGAGAGGGGAAGAGGGGGGAAAATTTAGAGGGCAGGGAGGCAGAAGTGAGATGGAGGGAAAAAAGTTACAGAGAAGGAGGGAGGGAGAAGGGGTAGAGAGACAGAGAGTGAGTTAGGGGAGAAAAAGAGGGGAGAGAGTGGAAAAGGGGAAAAAGACAGAAGGTAGTGGAGGGGAGAGAGAGGGGAATAGAGAGGAGGGAAAAGGGAGAGAGAAATGGAGGGAGAGAAAGAAGAGGGAGAAAAAGACAGAGAGGGAGAGAGGGGAATGTGGGAGGAAGGGGGGAGTAAAAAGAGGGAGAATGGAATGGAGAGAGAAGAGTATTATCTTCATTAAAAAATGTCACCTCAAGTGACCTCAGTATTAATACTTTTTAACCTTTTTACCGTACAGTTTGTCGAGCAATAGCACCAGGTTTTAATTCCACATAGAGATGTTGTAATGCAACCACCCTAGTGGTCATGTCACCATTTTTGTGCCTTTTGGCCTTTAAAATATACAATTTTATAGGTACTCCAGGTGGCAGTAGGTAGTATGTAGTATTAGTATTGCTTTACCCTTCAAGAAACATTTGATCTTCAAGTTAGCAAGCCAACAAGTTATTAAAGAAAACCTTTAGTTTGCCCATGCTGGGTAAGGCACAGGGACTGGGAGGATTTGATATTGGTACCACCATAGGTTGGACTGATACTATTAATATAAAGAGCATCAATTTCATTCAAAGTGTTATTTATTAAGCCCCACACTTAATGTCTGATGGATGTCAGATGAATGTCGCTGGAAACAAACTTTCAGATAAATGAATGAGCGCAGTTACACAGCACCATTCTGGTCTCTTTAAAGGGGGGGGGGGACAAATGAGTGGTGCCCTGCTGTGCAAACTAGTCGTTGCTGATGCCCAGGACTCTAAAGAATTCACCTGACTGCTTAACTGCAGTCAGATACAGGTGCATTCCTGGGGAAGATTGGAGGCTCTGGACAAATATAGCATACAAATACGGGTGATGTATAAACCCTGGATATAACCTTTCCATGTTCTTTGAGAGATAGTGTTGACTGCTGATCTCTTTGGAGAAATAGATTTTTATGTTTGTGCTTGTGATCATTGTCTCAGAGACTGAAAGCAAGAAAAAAACAAAAATGTTTGATCAGCACCAGATTTAAAAAAAGGAGGAGTCTTTTTTCCATTTTAAGCTTTGGGCAGCCCTCCTAATCACCACCTTCTGGAGTGACTGTGGTTATAGGGAAGTTACAGAAGTTCTTCTGCCTATAATTTTCCCTCTGCTTTGTGACTGTTTCCTTTTTAACATGGGGAACCCTTGAAATAACTTTCAGGTCTCAGGGAACCCCTGATATAATTACCATATCCACAGCTCACAGTACATTAGTGTGTTAGTCAGTGGGAAAAATCTCTCTTACAATACTGACCAATGGGAAGAATGTTACCGTTACAGAGAGCCAAAAAGATTATTGGTATCAGTTAAACTGAGCTGAAAGTCACAAATTGCTCATTACTCAAGGAACCCCTAGTAACATCTAGTTTAGAAACACTGATCTAGATGGTTGCTAATGTACAAAGTAAAGAGCATTCCAATTAGCTGATGTTTTTATGCTGATACAGACTCCAACAACCACTAGAAGAAACATTGTCTGCTGTATACATTAGTGACCAGTCAAAGCATTGTTGCTGCTGTACATGGTGGGCAGTGTTTGCATTATCTGGTGGTTTTTAGGGATGCTAATTCCCTTACAATCACCAGCCAATTGCGACCTTCCCTTGTAACTTGTTGCAAGGTTCACATAACTAGTTCTAAGAGATCATGTTTGATGGACTTCAAAAAATGTTTGCTAAGCCATTTTGCCTAACAGTAGTAAGGTTTCATTTTAAAGCTTGGGGAAGGGTAATACATACAGGATGTACATGTTTCTAAGGTGATGTGCATGTATTTGTGTAACCAAAATACACATATGATGTATAGTAAATCAAGTCTTTAAATTTGTAGTTATGTTTTTTTTTTTTTAACTTGTATTTTCATTCCTGTATTGTACAATCGTTCTAGTTGTTAGTATGTGGCAAAAAATAGTTTACCCTTTAAATTTTATTATCAAAATATGACCAATATTGCCATAGGTAAAATAGTAGCTGCACTAAAACTGCATAACATATTTTGTCAGGAAATTATTACGAATCATGCGAAAGCTTGAAACACCTTAGCAGTTAATCTGCTGCTAATAATGAAAGCTGTTGTTTCTAAAAATATTATTGATGATTAGTGGTTATCTCTGTGTGGGCATTGTTCTTTCTCTCTTGCCAAACTTGAAATAAATAAATGCACTTGTTTTGGACTGGATATATAATTTGTATGATCAGCCATGGAAGCCTTATTGTAAAACTGAGGCCCAATTTACTGAAGTAATTCTCCTGCTGAAAGAAAATTAAAGCATTTAAGTATATTAAAAACATATCACTGCTTTAATAATTCTCATACACACTCATGGCATGTGACACAGGACAGGATTTTTATTGTTGTCAACGTAGAACTACCCTGACTTTTTGTCTTGAAAACATATTTGGCATAAACAGTTTTTAGAGGAAAAAGTTGTTGGGGGGCACTTTCACTATTATTTTTTCCCTTGACACACCTCAAAATCAAGATTGCCTCTCACATTGGGGAAGTTTCATGGAAAGGGAATGGAAATCTTCCTCATGGAGAACAAGGCAGTAGAACAAAACTGCAGAGACTCTAAAGCTACGTACACACGTCAGATTTTTATCGCCCGATAATCGGCATCGGCCAATTATCGGGCGAAAGTCTGCCGTGTGTACAGTCGGTGTCGTCCATCGTCCGGACGACCAACCTGCCGGATCCACGGACGATGGACGACAGCCGATCCTAATGAAAGGGAAGGGGAGAGCGCGCAGCAGGGTGCCGCTCCGTCGCTCTCCCCCTCCCCTCTCCATAGAGCATGAACGGTGCTGTATGTACAGCATCGTTCATGCATCTTGCAGCACCTTGTCGTTGGAAAGGATCGTGAAAGATCCTTTCCAACGACAAAAATTGGCAGTGTGTACGCAGCTTAAACTTTCCACTTCTAAGTTTTCTCAAACTTGCAAGAACAGGAATTCTCAAAATGGGGTTAGTCTCATATGTTTTCTATGGCACAATTTCTAAATCATAGATTTGCATCAACATGCAGGACAGCAAAAATCACTTTCTCATTGGTGGTGAATGTTTTAATTTTTGCTCTTAGAAGATAGCAAAAGAAGATGTGATGGGAAGCACATAGAGAAAGTTACAAGCTGTGTGTGCCCCGTTGGTGATGAGATTGAGCCAAAAGACATGTCTTTGATGTATAAACAATATGTCTTATTCTACATACTAGTGTAAAATGGGATACCCCTCTGGGATTTTGTCTTAGATGCACCATATCTAACCATGTAAAAAGGTGATTGGATTCTTTTAGGGACTTGATTTGCATAACTCAACAAGTTGAGTAGGGATTTATAGGGACTTGAGTAGTAAAGCAATTAAGATACGATAAAATATGGACAGACATTTAGTGACCAATTGAAAATGGAGATCAGAAACAAAAAACATAATTGTTATGAAATATCTGTGAAAAGTTCTTCTGATGAAGCGCGTTGGCAAAACTCATAGAGAATGGAAGCATAGGCCATCTTTATTAAGGACTATGTTGAAATATGGTGAAATGTATGAATTGGCTGTTTTACTATATGCTTTTAGACATTTATGGCCTCTTTTGTATAAGTTGTGATATGTTTATATATTAATTTAGGTCTGAATTTATTGAGGTACCTTAAAAATCCCATTAGAAGAAGTAATTGTAAATAGATACAGGATGTGGTACCCAAGCTTTTTGGTTTCCTTCACCTACAACTACATGGATAATTTTAGCACTACTTCCATAGTTCTAGCTAGGGAATCAATCACTGTAGATGATGATCCCCACAATTTTGATGACAATGCCTGGGTTCAGGGGCTTTGCTATTACCTTAAAAAATAATTGGTCATACTTTTAAATACTTTTAGCAGATATTTTTGTAATTTTGTTTATCCGTAATGCAGCATGCTACAGGTAAAGCTAAGACAGAGCTGGATCGGTTTTACCTGTTTAAAGATGTTGTAAAATGTGCAAAACCAAATCCCAGCTCTGCATGTTCTGCACATTCATATGTGCAAGCTAAGTGTACTATGAGATATTTCTATGGAGACCTCTGCTCTTGGGATTGGCACCGGGATATCTCTGATAACTGGCAGGTCTAATACAAACACCCAGCAAAATCAACTATAGCTATTGGGACCAGTCACAGTTTTAAATGGCACCCTTATTCAAGTGGTTAGCCAAGAACTGTCAGAACTTGATACTTCAGTATTATAATGATTCTGTATACCACAAAGATGGGAAGAGTCTGATCCCTGAAGACTAGTGAAGCCTTTTTTGTTGTGAAAAAGGAACAGGGAAATGAAGGAAAGAACAAATGAGGATTACTTTTAAAATTTAACTCATTTAGGGAAAGCAGAAAAGGAAATTGCTTGGGTTTTCAAATCATTTGTTTACACTTTTCTGTCAAAAAATACATCACCAATGAATATATCCCAGGTGTCACCATTCTATTAGATGTCACCTTTTATTATGATCTGAGTGCTTCCAATTATAACTCTAATTCCTATTCTAATTATATTTCTAATTCTTATAATGATTATTGGACTACATCTTTGATCATCTTCTTTCAGATTTTCCCTGGCATTGTGGGGTACCAATCTGAGCGGGCTAACCTACAGGTTACTTTAGTGAGCTGTTGATTCATGGTTTTGTTGAGGGATTACAAGGCCTTCCTTTGCCACCTGGGGGATGTAATCTTTTCATTGAGTGTTCTGGTTCTGCCTTGGCACAGTAGGGAGGGATTCCTTCAAGCCAGATGTCATTAAAACAGATCCAAAAGCTGCTTTCCTATCATACGATACACAACTACCTTATCTCCTCATCTGGCACTTCATGACTTAAAGGAGCTCTGCTTTGTGGCGTCATGATTAAACAACCCTCAACATGTCCTTTTTTTTTACTTTATCTTTTCTTAGAATATAGAATATATAACTCAGAATATATTTTTGTATTTGTATTGTAATTAGTGGTGAATCTGAATAAGAAGATAATTAGTGGAACTGAAATTAGAAACCTTAAACATGCCATTATATATGTGAAAATGATAAAACTGGCAAAATTTAAATTTATCAGAAGTAGGGATGAGACAGATTTCAGTGTCTCATATATTTTTATATTGATTTATACATTTTATGGTATTATCTATTATATATGGTATACATATAAAATAGTTAGATTAGCTGGTAAAGCAGGCATGCTAAATTAAATTAAATTGCTCAAGGTATTGCCATAATATTCATACTGCTAGGTAACTTTTTGAAAATAATGAATGTTACATATGGCCAATTGGTTGCTGTGAAAAAACTGCAGAGTGTATTTAAAATCAGTTTGTTTATTTCCAAAATCTCAAAGTTAATGAATATTGCACTTATGCTTCATGTTCTCTAACAAGCTTGGTTGTATTCAGGGCACATTATATGCAATCTGAACAGCCTGTTGCCTCTATTTGTAGGTTGTTCACTATGGTACGTGTTTAAAAGGTCACAAGAGATGAATCAGCATTAAACATTACCTTTCCTATTACTTTTAAATATTAATATGTAAATATTAATTATAAAACCAAACATTAACTAGTGAACTGATGTTAGGTTTCTGAAATCCTAAATAAACAAAAAAAATATGGAAAAATATGACATTGAACAAATAACCATACTTCCAAATTTCTTTATTTCTTTACATCCTTGGAAAATCGCTGCAGGGAGTTGTGAGAGCCTCTGAATGTCATTGACTATCACTGCATCATTGATTTCCACCAATGTAACGGCACATTTTATATCACAAACTGTACAATGTGTCGGTTGTATATAACATCTACATTGTATTTACACCACTGGGGATTTTGCAGGAGTTAATAGTATCAAATGATAAACTAAAAAAAAACATCAACTAGGCAAATGGATTTTTATTAAATTAAAGAAAACATTAACTAGAAAACTGGATTTATATCTGAAAACCTTTTTTGGACATTAGCAAAGCAAAGCATTAGCAAGGTAACTAAAGTATATGACTTTATGAAGCCATACATTTATTTTTAAAATGTCTTTCTCTGTTTGTGATCACAAAAGTTTTTGATAACCAAAATAGCTTGTTGGTATCTTCTAGGGCCACTCTATTTCATTAGACAGACCTTTACTCTTGTTTTTTTGGATTGGGGCCCTGAGCAGGCCCTTTATCTATTAGGTTATGTGCAGAATAGTGTTTGGTGCAAACAATTGTGAGCAGTTTTGTAGGATTTATTCCTATATTTAATCTTTGCGCTTTTTGTCACTTTACTCTTGTTCATTATTAGATGAAATCTAATGAGTGTTGGATTTTATGATTACTTTAAAATTGAACTCCAAGCAAACAGCTTCATGTACAGATAAAATACTTACAATGGAGTTGTTTTACCTACCAGGAGATTTGCAGTTTTTTGCATCCTTTTCTGTGATTTATACATCCTTTGCAAAACACACCCAGATAAATACTACTATTACTTACGCCAGGACTGATGAGGTTTCCCCTCTGCTTATTCACTCCTCCTATCTTAGTCCCAGTCCAGCTCCCCCAAACTTAGGGCTCTATAACAAATTCCAAGAGAAGGATACCCAAGGCACATACTTACATCAGTTGCATAAAAAGTAAATTATATAATATATTGATGAATATGGAGCTGCAGTGAATTGTGTATTCTATATGAGATACTTAAATATTTTATTTGGTTAGTTCTAGGCACCACTACATATGTAGCCTTCATATCCTTCATCTGCTACCAATCTAGAATTAAAAAAACAAAAATAAATTTAGAAAAAAATTTTTTTGTTTTTTTATAATCACTGTGTCTTTATTAGGGCTTTTAAAGGGCTACAGAACACAGCGAGAGAACAAGGGGGTAAAAGGGATAAGCCAAAGGCAGACAACCCTAAGGAAGGGCAAATGAAAAACATTTTGTTGAGGTTTCTTTACTCGTCATTCTGGACAGTTCTTTAAGCCTTCATAGTATGTCATTGCTATTCACTGGAAAAAAAACAAACTAGTATTTTTCCAGCTCTGGTAGCTATAAAATACTTTCCTGAAATGACTGGGATTGTTCTCTATAATGTGTTTGACTTAAGGACAATGTGCTCAATTTATTATTAAATACTTATCATCAAAGAAAGATCATCGTTCATTGTCAGTCAACCGTATTATTTAAGTTCCTCAGACACTGGAAGGTCATTAAAATCTAGCCCATCAAATGCAACATATCTAGCTTAAATAAGCTAAGAAACACACTAAAAACATAAATTAAAGACAGAACTTAATTTAAAATGTGTCAGGTGGAAAAGATAGTCTTCATTTAATTTTAAAATCTGGCAGAACAACTTTGTATCTCCTCATAAACCATTCAAGCTTTCTGGGTAGTCAACATATAGGCACTCTTAGATTTTCAAATGTGGGCTAGCTTTAGCTTTGATTAGCATATAAATGTAGGAAGCCAACTAGCTGAAGGTGAACAGATTCTAAGTGATGTTTCCATATCAGGTGAGGGTGCTGGTTATCTGGGCTAACAAGAGGAAAATAGAATAACTTTAATTAGAAGGAACCTTAAAAATGGAGACAGCATAATGTTTTTTTTTTTTATATTCGTTTATTTAAATTAAATAGGACTAATTTATTTATATGAAATCAGCCATATCATTACAAAGTAATGTATCTGATCATATGCAGAGATAAGTGAACTGATTTTCATTCAAACCAGATCACCCAGGTTTACCCTTGATAGGGTTTCTTCTCCAATCTTGGCCCAATATATGAAGATTCTCTAGTCCTTTAGTAAATCAAATTTTAAAAAAACAATTAAATTAGTATAAGTACCTTTATTTTACCTAGTACAGTAGAGAGATAGAAAATGCGAGAAGCACTAGAAACACATCAAGAACACCATCAGAATAGGCAGATACATTTTAATTTTGGGCAAAAAACTCCTTTTCAATGTATTTGCCAGTAAATAAATAAAATCAGGTTTACAATCACCTCATATTTGAACAGTTATAGTCACACCATGAGATTTGACCATGCATGAAGTGGCTAAATGTAGCCATAGGTGTTGGGCTACCTCTGGGGGCACCTTTGACTGGTTGGAATACTGTTGGAAATGCATTACACAAAGTCACATAAACAATAATATTTATTTAAATGTGGACATAAATATATATGTTCATGTTTGTATATGTAAAAAAGTACTTCCAATAGCTGCAGGAAAATCTGATTCAAAAGATGCATTGAGACCTTTTGTTCATAATTATTACTTATGGATGTATAAAAACATATATAATAAATTTAGAGAGCTGTATGTATCACCTCAAACACGAACTGTTTTTATTCCACTTACTAACATAAGCCAAAAAGCATTGTAAAGGTACAAATGAGATGAGATGCATGACTATAAACAAGTTGGTTGGAATATTTACAGAATTCTGTTTTCTCTGTAAGCACACACATGCTCACACATTACGCACATTTTTTTCTACAGTATTGAGAGGTTCTGTCTGTTTTGGCTTTGTTACATCACGTTGTACCATCTGGCTTTTTAAAACACGGATGCTCAAATCAGCATATTTTTACGCATTAAGTGGCGTATATTATTATATTATTGCTTCAAATGAAAGTCTTGATATAAAGTGATGAGGATATTTTTAAACTCGTGGTTGCTCTAAGATGGGAGATTTAGAAGCAATTTTGATTTCAATGCAATTCTTTTACAAAGTATAATCTACTGGTGGGGTGCCGCTCTTCTAGCGAACATTATTCAACATAAAAGCAAAGTAAAATGAATAACAGATGCCCATTGTTCTTTTATTTATGTTTAATTTTAAGTGTAAAAATGGGAAAAAACATAAATATGATATTAGAGTCGATTCAATCAGATTTCTCTAAAATAAGAATAAAATACAATTTAGAGGACTGCGCAGAGAAGGAAATTGTAGTTCCAATGAATACGGTGTGTTATACCTTCTGCTATTTTCCCTAAATGAATAAAATTACAGATGTAGAACACACTCTGGACTAGTAGGCACATTCCATCATGCAAAATAGTGCCCTGGCTTCCCCCACTTACCATGTTATTCTAAAGCCTGGACTAATGCACCCTGCACCTGGTGGTGAGATATGCATATTGTGTCAATACATGTCACTGAGTGCAATCATGTTTGCTGTAATTGCATGATTGTTGGTCAGACATTATAGATAAACTGCCAAAAGTAGCATTTCAGCAATAAACTCAGATGTTCCCATTACCTGTGCAGAATGGGAGTGTTTGACAAAGCGAGATCATGGACATGAGTGAATGCCTGATGTTTATGTTTTCTTCTGACAAAAAAGCATTTGGCTATGATATATTCGGTGCATGAAATATACATATATATATATAATATAGAGTATTTATATGGTACCAACATATTAAGCAGCCCTTTACAAAGTCCATATCAATATCACTAGTTATCCCTATATATATATATATATTTTTCTTTTTTTCCCTGTTATGCCACATTTGAGCTTTCAATTTAAGCATTCGCAGCTTACTTTCCACCCATTGAATTCTTCCTTTTTTATGTGTCTTTATTATTATGATGCCTTAGTTTGCTGTTTGGAAATTTGCAATCTGTGCTTGTTTACTTCATACATATACATGGTTGTCTTTTAGTTGGTGTATAATGTTCTGAAAAAAAAACTCAGATGATGATGCAGATGATGCAAGACTTGTATTTATAGTTAGAGCCTTGAATTTGCTTTTCTCAAACATTGTTAGATTTTATTCATGATTTGATCTCAGCCTCTTGAAGTCACTGGACAACACAGCTCTGTTTGGAGGAAGTAGAAGAAGAACAAAATTTCAATTGGTTGGCTGCAATGTGAGAAGCTTGCTGATAGAGGAAGGGAGCAGCGTGGAATTCATTGGCTGATTCTTTTTTTTACTGTCCAGTAACAGGGTGGGGGTAAAACGGAGTCTAAAAATAAAGAACGGTGTAAATCTCATAGGTGATTGAACAGAAATGGCTATCATTTTACATATAGAAAAATAGTGTTCAGCTTTAAAATAGATGTAATTCCAAAAAAATTGGATTTTAATTTGCAACATGTGTCCCATTTAAGAGATTATCCAGTTATCAGATTATCGTGAGATATTCAAGTCAATAGGACATAAAAGTTGCCACCAGTTCAAGTGTCCACGTTAAATTCAACTCCTGTCCTAACCACTCTTGCACTTTCTGGTTCACTAATGATGGTCATACAAACCAAATAGAAACTTTTCAATATGGACCTTGCCCACCTTTATTGAAAAACAGATACACTTTAACCAAGTTTTATTACATATAATAATTTTAGTAATTATCTCACTGCTTGCATTTGAACAACTGTACCATAATGGGTTTTGTTAATAACACTTAACCCTGCTCATACTGTACTCCCTCATTTATTTGCCTCATTTTTCAGAGCCCTTACAAATACCCAGTACTTCTTATTAGGGAGGACCTGACCTAATCAGGTACTTGGCCAGGAGGTAGAAATGTTCAAGTAGCTTTGCATCTGCCCACAGTTCTGATACAAGTTAATATAATGAAGGGTGCCATAGCTGACATTTTTCCAAAAATGTTTTAATGTTTTTATAGTCAGTGACTTTGAAATGACCCTGAAATGTATAGGAAAGTTATGATTTTACTTTGACTTTAGTGGTTTATTTTTGTCCCAGTTTATTTATTTTTTTTTTATGCTGATTAACTCATAGGAATGCAATTTGAAGTTTTATTGCAGTGCTTAAATTGCCTATTTAGCAACATGTAAGAATACAGTAGGCTGTGGAAAGTCGCTTATATCTTGTTGGACAGGAAACAGGAATGACATTTTAATTAATAAGATGAACACGAGGACAAAAAATAAATCTGCATGTTTAGTGGGATGACCATTCAACAAACCAGATAGACTAGACTCTTCCTAAAACAAAGTATTTGGTTTCAGGTGAACCTAAACCTAATTGCTCTTTGCCATTGAAAACAAACAGCTTCTTCTGTTTCACCTTTTATAAATTTGCATCACTTGGTATAAAATATTGTTACAAATGTTACCATCTTTCTTGACCTTACACACAGAATTTAGCACAACCCCCAGTTGTCTCTAACCATGTCATACATTTGTTCTACACAGATCTAAAAGCTTTTATTTCAAGCAAGTTAAAATGGTGAAAAATGAAGGACATAGATTTACCATCGCTAGAAAATTAACTTGTTTCAGTTGCATGAAGTTTGGCCATAAGGCCAAAAAGACACATCTGTAGCATCAAAGGATATAATGTACAAAAATATAATATTCATAATTAGGACTTCTAATGAATGGCCTTGTTAATGCATACAGTGTATGCATGTTGTGAAATTTTTCAGGCTTAATTACTACTTGCTGATTATGTTTATTTCCTGATGTACACACTGATTAAGCATTGTCCACACACTGAGGCTTGAAAACAGGATCTGTAGATAAAGTAGCACCTAGTCATTTAACTAGGGACACAAAATGCAAATAGAGCAACTTATGTAAAGTTGAATTAATTCTAATAGAATCCATTTTGCTTGAGCAGCTGGTGTCACATTATAAACAGAGATCTCTTGTTATGAAAAATAAAAGGCTTCTGTTGACAGATGCTTATATACTGTTAAATATAACCATACACAGTATTTAAAAATAATTTCATTCCATTCATGCTTATTCTTGCTTGTTTCGCAAGGGTTATCTCTGTTTAATAAAAACAAGTCATTTATAATAGCTATCATTTGACATGGCTTTCAATATATTTTGATGCTGTTTATGGTTATTTATAATGCCTATGGTTCAACTAATGTAAGTTGTTATAAATTTATTGTTTAAATATGTTAGTACATTTACAGAATTATTCTAACAAGCAATGAAAAATGATAAGCATTTTTCTAGAGTGCTTTTTTGCCAGCCCAGGACTTCTAGATCCTTATCTGTTTACTGGTTTCATAAAGTCAAAAAGGGAAAATGTTTTTAAATAAAATTTGGTTAAAGTGACTAATAAAAAAAAGGTACTCAGCAACAGAAAAGGTTTCATGTTACCAGCTCAGCAGACGCTAATCTTCACTGCCTAATGGAGTTATACTGGCCAGAAAATCTTTAGCAATAAATTAAATACTTGGGTCACTTCTGCAGGTTATGATTCCACTTACTGGCCACTATATTAAAATAGGAGAGCCTTCCTCAATTTTTGGACCCTTGAAATACCTTCCAGGTCTCAGGGAACCCCTGTCACTGTTTGATATGCCCAGTTTATGATACTTTAGCTTGGTAGTCAGTGGGACGTATGCCACTTCCATAGTTGGTCATTGGGAAGAATTCCATCTACAAATACAGCTCATCCTCCAACTTACCTGTTTAAAATCACCTAACGACCAGGTTGCAGGAACAGGACCGGGTCGTTAAGTAAGGAACATCCTTATCCAAATTGATCCTTGGTGTCTGTGGTGTGGTGGTAGCAGTTTCAGGCATCTGTCACACCTAGTAGTGTCTAAGATTCTATAGATTCTTTGACTAGTGTAGCTCTAAAAGACAGCAAGAAATGTAGTCACCACATTGAACTGGTAAATGCCTTGTTTTTACATTAAATCACCAAATAAAATTTTGGTTTTACCTAATACTGCAAAAAAGAGGAACTGTTTATAGGAAATTACAAAAATATTTAAATGCTCTTTGGTCATTGATAATGACACCTTTTACAAAGTTTTGTTTTTGCCAATGAGGGATTCTGCCTCCTGTAGAGATTTCTCTTTCTCCTTCCTGTCTTACCTCCTAATGCCCTCACACTCCCCACTTTTTCCTCTCTAATGTGAAATCCTGATTTCTCTGCCCCCCATCCCATCCACTTCCATGTGGAACACATGGTCTCCGAGAGCCTGGGGATATTCCACAGCCTCTCTTGTACCATGGAGCAGCACCATCTGCAGCTATTACATACAATCAGAATCTGGATATGTCTAGGTATGTTATACAGTGCTTTGTGTATGTGTACACTATTTTACATTTGTTTTTGAAGTACAGATTACAAATACAACATATACTATAATGCATGAAGGCAGGATGTTAATACCAGGCACATACCTCCCAAACATATGGGGATAAAAACAGAACAATGTTTTAAAATCATACAGGACACCCCTCCAGAACTGGCCGTTATACTGTTGACAATAATATATTAAAAATGATTTAATGGCCTAAAGTACATAATAAAGATACAAACTCTGCAATCAACTGTCATGATTTGCAACAAAATATCTAAGGTGTACAGATCTGTATGAAACTGAAGTATTCATTTGAAGCAGACTCTAATGGTGTATACAGAGTGTGGCAAAGTTGATAAAAATGATATCTTGAGAGAAGCTAAAAATTTGTGGTATAAGATGGGGATTGCAGCAACAAAAGTTACACAGGTCAACTCTGTAAGCACAGAAATAAATCGATCCATAGAAGTTTAAAAGTGAGGCAAGCTCAATATTAATATGGTTGGGGAGTGCACAGCTACGTTCACACAGATTACTTCAGTAGAGCAAGTTTCCCAGTTTTACCTGTTCAGACAGGTTATGTCAGGCAGACAGGCTGTCAACTTGATAGCCATAGATTACAACAGAAGCATGCATTACAAGTTAACTTTAGCTATCCACTTATTAACAAGGCAAACCTAATTGGTTCTTGGAAACTTCTTAGGAACCTGTATAAAACATGAACATTGCTACATAGTGCGTGATTGTGTAGAGTGTTACTAACTGGTAAATTGCATGCTTCATCCGGTTAACCTGTTGCCAACCTTTCTGCCTTTTTAACCTTTCCTCATTTGCTGCCTGAGCTAAGATCTGCCTCACATCCCAGTCACATTCTTGCTAACCCAATAATCTCCCTTTCTTATAAACGTAGTCATTTGCTATTTCTTAGCAAATGTTTTGAATCAACTTTTCTCTCCTCCTTCTCATTTATCTTTCCTCTGCTTTTGACACTGTTGATCAAACCCCTTCTATTACAAATTGTGAACTCCATTGGTACCAGTGGCACTGCTCTCTCTTGGTTCGCTTCCTATCTGTTTGACCGCTTCTTTTAGGTTTCTTTCATTGGTAATTCCTCCTCCCCTACGCTCCCCCCTGTTGGTGTTCCCTAAGGGTCAGTCCTTGGACCGGTTCTCTTTTCTTTGTACACCTCTCTCGGTAGTCTCATATCCTTCTTTGGCTTACAGTACCATCTATATGCTGATGACACTCAAATCTATCTGTCCCCCCCTGACTTGTCTCCCTCAGTCCTGGATAAGGTCTCATGCTGCCTGTCAGCTATATCATCATGGAACTCTAACAGATTTCTGAAATTCAACCTGGATAAAACAGAACTCATCATCTTTCCCTCCTAAAATTCTAAATCCACCCCTGATCTATTCCTAACTGTTAACAACACTGTTATTCGTCCCTCCCCTCAGGCACGTTGTCTTGGTGTCACCTTTGACTCGGCCCTCTCATTTACCTCCCATATTCAGAACATTTCCAGGTCCTGCCACTTTCACCTACGCAACATCTCCAAAATCCACCCCTACCTGTCCCAGAGACTACCAAACTCCTTGTACACACTCTTCACATCATCTCTAGTCTGGACTACTGTAACCTCCTCCTCTCTGGTATTCCACTAACCCAACTCTCTCCTTTACAATCTACTATGAATGCTGCAGCCAGACTGATTCATCCTTCCCACCGCTCCTCTTCTGCTGCATCTCTTTTTATTTCTTTTCACTGGCTTTCATTTAACCTTTAAATCAAATTCTTGTCCCACTTACCTTTCCGACCTGGTAAAAAAATACTCCTCTAGCTGCTCTCTTTGCTCCTCCAATGACCTACTAATGACTTCCTCACTCAAAACCTCATCACACGCACGGCTTTTCTAGAGCTGCCCCAACTCTCTGGAATGGTCTTCCTCATCCTATTCGGCTTGCTCCTACTTTCTGCTCATTTAAAAGAGCACTCTAAACCCATTTTTTCAAACTTGCCTATCCATCTTCTTCTCTCTTTTGAAAGCGTCACTACTTTCCACCTCTACATATCTCCCCTCCTTATGTGTGTTATTTCCCCCACCTCCTAGGTTGTAAGCTCTTCGGGGCAGGGTCCTCTCCTCCTTTGTCACTGTCTGCATTTGTTTGTCATTTGTAACCCCTATTTAATGTACAGTGCTGCGGAATATGTTGGCACTATATAAATCCTGTTTAGTAATAATAATAATAATTTTAATAATCCTGGACCAGATCCATACCTGGTTTGCTGGATCCCCCAGGTTCAGGTGAAAGTGTATCTTCTCCAGCCTCGGAGAGCTTTAATAAATGGAGTCCTGTGAATGCACAGTAAAAGGAAAATAATCACCCAATAAATTCCACCCTGCTCACTTTCCCTATCAGCATGCTTCTCATTGCAGTCAACTGATTGACATTTTCTACTTCCACCAAACTGAGGTTTGCTGAATCCCCAAGTTCATTGATGAAAGTTTATCCTTCCCAGCTTTGCAGAGCTTTATTAAATCAGGCCCTTTGTCTTTGTGATTATTAGCATTGGCTCTGTTAGCTTGACTCACCTCTTTATAACCTTTGCCATCACCTCATGTTTCTATGTCTACTTTTAACCTTGTCTGCTAGAGAATTACCTGGTCACCTGCCACCTTGCCTTACCACTGACTGTTATAGACATAACCCTTGCAGCCCATCTTTCCTTAAAGGAAGCTAATGTTTACACTAAATACTATTCATTTTGAGATGAGAACCTTCACAGACATTCCCAAAGTACATTTTAAGGAGGCTTTGTGTTGTAATTATATTAAGGAATAATAGAAGTAATAAAAACAAAATAAAAGGATTCTGATGTCATTTTTAATACGAATTACACTGGTATTGTCTATATTGAATTTAGTAAAATTGACAGTTTACTCCATTTGAAAAGACAAAATTGTCATTCCTAAAAAGGGGATCACATACAGAGCAAAAAAAAAAATCTTCTCAACAGTGGAAGAAAATGGTACATGGGTTTATGGTACAGAACAAAATGAGAAAACCTCCTCTTAATTTAGTAAAAACAGGAAATCATGGTTTGACTTTTGTAGCTATAGCAACCCCACACCCTAGGAACGTACCCTAGGAATTTACTTTTTTTGTGCATTTTTGTGATTTTGTGCATATTACTGATCACATGTGATACAGCGCCACAATGAATCAAAAACAGTTAATTAACTTTGCAAAGTATTGAGTGCAAACAATCACGCAGACTTTATTTTATCATTATTAAAAATAAATGTATTGCACTTACAAAGCTCCAAGGATTTAAAACATATCTAAAACTCCCCAATGTTGGTCTGCATACCTCCACCTGGGTTTCATCTTTCACAGCTACCCCAGGGGATATAACATGGCAAAGTACTTTACACTCACATACACCACTAACACATACCGGTACATTCTCTTCCTAAATCAAATAACCCATCATAATCTCCTCAACATAAAAAAAATAACTGCTATCTAATCATGGCAGTTTTACTTGACACAATAATTATTATAACTACTATATCTTGTAAATTGTATTGAAATTGTATCAAAATCTTAATGACAATATAATGGTAATATAAAATATAAAAATATTTAAAAAATTAAGATTATATAATTACAACAATGGTGTTATTATCATAAAATCATGCAAACATTTCATAAATGCTAATATTGCATTTGTATAAGACAATATACATTCAAATATATATACCAAGTGTTACACTGCCCATGTCTTTACTATCCAAGCTACAAGTGTCCCACTCTCCTAATATGTGGGGTGGAACGAGTAAATGTAGTTTGAAGTAAAGGAAATGTAATAGCGGCAATATTATCCGAAAAAGAGACTGAATGGATATATAAGCTGCACAAACTTAGATCATGCCTTAGGTTCCCAGGGTTGTTCAGTTTATAGACTGATTTATAATCAGTGTTTACATGGGATTACATTATGTGTGTTGGGTTTATGTTTCTGTGTTAAAAGGTTTTTGCACCTTTCCTAATGCTACCTGTGCTTGAATATTTCCTTTCCGATGTGTGTTGTGTTTCAGATGTGGAGATTGTAAGACATGCTGGTATGTATCTACAGTAATAGAAAACTATAACCCAAAAGATAGGGAGGTTATCAAGACTAAATGATGTTATAACTTTTCTACAACTCTTTTACAAGTGTAAACTTCTTTGACAAATGTTCCTTAAAAAAAACTTTAACTAGATACATATAAGCAGAACATGGGGAAGCACAAATTGCTTCAAATTTTGGATAATTCAGAATAAAAAGCTAGGTCCAAGCAAAGAGGAAAATTTTACTTTAAACCTAGACATGCTGACTTTTCAAACTAAACTCAAACGTACCCAATTATATGAATTAAGGTTTTACCTGTCCATTTCTTTTGTCAGTAAATATTAAGATTGGAACCTCTACAATTTCTAAAAAAAATATATTGAAGAAGTGATGATAAGATGGACACTGGCATCACAGAATGTACTTGGGTCACAGCAGTCACTTGGTAAGCACATGTTTTCACGTGCGATGAACATATTTTTGAAGATTCAGCAACCAGTGGTTACAGCAAGGGAGAGACTGATAGATGCCTCAATGACGAAATGGGCAATCCTGGAAGAGAGATTTGAATCAGGATATTGGTGGAATGGAAGTAATAAAGGAGTGAGAAAGTGCATCAGCTCTGACGTCAGGGGATCCAGGTTTGAAGTACCGATAACAAAAAAAAGTGAGGTGACTGTCAGTTTGCCCATAAAGAGGAAAATCCATTCATTTAGGGCCAGTTTGGTAGTTAAAAGCTACCATTTCTACCATTGGTAAAGCCCTAGAGACCCAATTAATGTTAGGTAGCCCTGCTACCTTTTCTGGGTTATGAGGATCCTTAAAGACAATGAATTCAAAATAGGCCTTACCCTACAGTCACAAATAGTATATTGTCTAGTCCACCTACTCTCCAGATTTTAAAACTTGTGCTGAAAAACAACAGGTGAACTGCAGAGTTTGAATGGCATCACAAGATATTCATATTGCCCATCCTGTGTGTTAAACACTACCTTTTATTTTTAGAACTCTTTGAACCAGATAAGGTTGTAAGCATCACTCAGGTCTAGTTTGGCAAAAGCTTGCGTGTTGCAGAGGCAGTCCTCCCTGCTGAACCATTCATTTGGGAGGTCCAGAGCCAGATATTAAGTTGTTGGTATAGTGAAGTGTTGGGACCAGATATGAAAAAAGTGATTTAGCATCCCCTACACCAAGCACACTTGACTTTGGGGTTTCTTAGCCACTGTATTCCATCTGACCACAGCAGACACAAATGCCTTTAGTCTGCCAATGGGTCTTTTCCTTATAAGAAGAGACAGCAGAAGGCACAGGAGGAACAAGAGGATACTAAAAAAGTAGGGGCCAGTAAAAGTTCTGTCGAGAACACTGCTGTAAGTAATTTTGTATATACAAGGAAGTAATCAAGAGTAGTGGGAAGCTCACGGCCAGCCAATTTGTCTTTTATATGCTCCAATAGGCCCTGCCAGAAGGTACTTGTGGGAGCCTTGTTATTTCAGAGAAGTTCAGCTGCAATAGTGTAAAACCGGACCACATATTGAGCCACAGATAAAGATCCCTGGCAGGAGAAGGAAGAAGAGCACAGACTGCTGAGGTGGAATGAGCTGATTCCTCAAAGATCCTCCTGAAGAGACTCAGAAGCAAATCATGCTGTTTATTGCTGGGTCTTGTCTCTCCCAGAGTGGAGATGCCCAAGTCTAGGCCTCACCAGAGAGCATCAGAAACTACATAAGCCCCTTTAGCATGATCATGGGAAGTTCTGTGCATGAAGTTTAAAAAGAATATACCGCTGCTAAATCCACTGGATTGCTCCTCTTCCTTGGATCTACTAAATAAGGGTGACAGGTGCAAAGTGAAAGGATCAGCTGCAGAAGCAAAAGAGATTAGTAGCTGAACCAGCCGTGCTGACACTGCCTGGAGTTGTCAGAGCACATTCACTTGCATTGCTTCACAGGTGTGCTGGTTGGGGTCAGCAAATAACTCCAGGGTATCAGACATGGTTGGAACAAACTGTTTAAGTACCAGGGTCAGAAACTGTTTAAAGCAGGCTTTTCTAGACTGAATGTTTTTGGTATTGTAGCTCAAATAAAGTGAGGCCAAGGCATAGAGTCTAAGAAGATACTGGAAGATACTGGTGTTTACAGGGCAACCCTCAAGGAATGATAGTGACAAATAATTCCCAGACTGTGGCCCACAGACAGCATAGCAGGCAGCTGTAAAGTGAGGTAACTAAATGACCGACAAATTTAGAGTCAGAAACAATCCAAAGGTCAGGACAGGCAGTGAGTAGTAATTATGATTACAGCAGCACAGGTGTTACAGGAGCACACAAGGTCACTGCAGTCGAAGAGGGAGGCACTTTCAAACAGAAGAGAAACAGCGGGGGCTGATCCACTCTACTCAACAAGTAGAAACCTGTTACTTAAACACAAGGTTACAATGGATATTTCTTCATTTATAGTGTTTCAATGTAGGTTTAATTACAAAGAACATAACCTAGGAAGAACTAGAAGTGCTAATTAAGATGAAGAGAAGCACATGTAACATTTCCCAGGTACATGTTCCATGAAGAGAAATACAATTTTTGCATAACACTTGAATAGTTTAACGGGAGCATCTAAAGAAATTTCCAGAGAGTAGGTATAGAAAGGGGGGGTAGAGCAGGACAGGAGAGATGGCTTCAGAGTTGACAAGTCACTGACACTTTAGATGAGACCGAAAAATGCAGGTGGCTTGGAAAAAAATAGACACTAGATTGGAGGCACTTAAAGTCTACGGGCTCTATTTATAAAACAGGTAATCAGACATTTCCTCAAACATTCTCTTGTGGGAATCTTTCAGGTCCATGTGTTTCAGTCGCAGTAATTGATTCCCACAAGGGACTGTCTGATTCTCTGTTTTATAAATAGAGCCTAAACTAACAGTGTGAGGCTGTTGGTAGGCTTTTCGGATATATTTATATATATATATATATATATATATATATATATATATATTTGTTTGATTTTGCATCTTTTTACCTTCCCAACTATAACTTGATTCCAGGGGCAAGTGCTGCAGGAGGGGAGAAGAAAAGCAGCATAAGCCTTGAACTTCCCTTCTCCTCAGAAGTTTGCTGTCAGTTTGACAGCTTGACTTTTTTCTGTTTATCAGGAATTGTGAGAGTGGCTATTTTATTAATGAAGCCTGCAAACAAAAGTTTTATGTTCACTGATGGACTCTTTGATTCACATATCTAGTGAAATGGTACTGTTAGTAAATCCTTCAACTCTTTTGTGAAGCCCTTTTTCTATAATACCTTCTTTCTCACTTTCAAGATCTCTGGTATTAAGCCCTATCTGTAGTGCCACAGATTTTGCAAACACCATCTTTCAATGGGGTCCTCTTCCTAGTGTGCAAACTTACCACAGTCCCAAAGTTTGCACTGCTAAATAACTGGAGGCCACCACAGGAATGAACTATCCATAGTAGTAAAACAGATCTGAATGAACTCAAACTCTGAATTCAAATTATATCTACAGAGCAGACAATAAACAGAACAATGTAATTTTCACCACATACTGTAGACTTCACTGAGGTAAAGGGTAGGTAAAGGGAAGCACAAGATTACTAAAGTACATAAAAAGTGGAGAAAATAGACAATCATGGGAGTACCTGGGCAATCCAGAAAAACTGGAATGGGTTTTTAAAAAAATAATTTGCTATTGGCAAATGTTTGCAATCCTGGATCAGATCCATTCCAGGTTTACTGGGTTACCCACGTTCACTCTTGATAGTCTATGTTCTTGGAGAGCTTTACGTCTTGGAGAACTTTAATGAATTAGACCCTGTGATTACTCTTTTCATAGTGATGAGGTTAGTATGTAACAAAGTCCCCACTGTTGGCTATTGTTACACTGTTGACTATAGTTCAAATGTCATTATTCATGCTTTTTTTTTACTTAAATTTCATGCCATGCAAATCATGAATGCTTTGTGTGTTGAACTTTTTTTTATCTCTGTTTGTGCTTGGTTATCCTGCTTTTAAAAAAAGCTTAGTATCCCATTCATCCAGGCTTTAGTCTACATGGCCATCTTTGCTTTTTTTACAGGCTATCTTCCAGTTCCTTGCAACTGGACCCCTGATAACATAGCACAAGATCTTGTGCTGTTGAATATTGCTACGGTGCCCTCAGATTTCATGGAATTTTTTGTGTGGTAGAAGGTACAGCCTCATGGAATATGTGATGTGGGTATCCTGAGGGGGCAGCCTTGTTGAGGAATGAGAAAGTGATAATATTAGAAATAGATATAATAAAATAGATTTTAAAATATATAAAACAAAAACCTGTCTGTGTTTTAGCAAGGGAGAGGAAAGGGATCATGCATGGTTACACATACCTCCCAGCCCTTTGAAATATTATTAAGGGCAATTTTTAGCTCAAAGGGCTCAATTTATAAAACAGGGAACCTGGCATTCCCTCA
>NC_092862.1:39088636-39229276 GCF_032062135.1 Pyxicephalus adspersus
ACTGCATTCTACTTTATTTTGGCAAAGCCACCAGTTGTTAAGTCATATTATGTCTCCATATTAACTCCAGTATATGACACAAGTATGTGCCTACATTTGGTATCACCTGTACATCCTATATATTCACAAAAATACCTATTTGATATACTAAAAAGCATTTTAATTTTTGCTGAAATCATACGAAATATGATATAGATATATTTATCTTAACACTAACAAAAGTGTGTTATAATGTACACGTACCAGATTTTATAATATAATTTAATGTAAAAGACAATGCTATGTTTAATGATGCTCTCTTAGTTAATATATAAACTTCAACACCCCGCTAACTATATGTGCCATTTTGGCTCAAAGTTTTGTATATTTCCGATTTAGCTGTCATCTACATTGCGGGTTCTGATTCTGTGACTGAGAGCTGGCCTTTACTTTATTATCACTAGCTGTTAGCTCAATGTGCAGAACTAGTTGGAATTACTATAAAGGTTCTGTTCATACCCTGTGGGTTGGGTGAAGAATTAGGATTTATGCATTTACTTCTGCTGCAGTATTGTTTATACAGCTTTGGTTCAGTTTTGATCCTTTTTTTGCCTTTGAGGCTCTTCCACAGTGTCAGCTGTTGACTGATAGTAGGAAAACGGCCTCGTGGTGTGAATGAAAGGGACCTAGCGGTTGGTAAACAGAGATAAGGAATAAATAGAGCACAGGCAAAAGGAGATAGTTCTGTGGGAGCCCAGATTGCCGGCAGTCTGTTCAAGTGAGATGCAGAGCCTGTCCTTTTCCCAGATTAAATTAGTGTGCGAAATCTCTTGTGACCTCCTCCCCTTCTCCCCATACTCTTTCGCCAAGTTGAACAGCCTCTGCTGTAAAGTATTCATTTTATCCAGGGACAAGTTGGACAATAGAACTCTCCCTGATACTTATAGACAGCTGTCATGCTTCAAAGTGCTTTCAGTATTTCATTTTTCATTGGCGTTAAAAAGGTTTTTACCTTGTAAATGAACAGAGGCAATAATACAAATATAACAGCTTAGAGTTGGCTTGTAAAAAAAATCTATCAGGTATAGGTGTATCATAATAAATTATATATAATAAATAATATATTTTCACTGCATCATGCTTACATATAAAAAATATATGTTTAATTTGACTTAAAACTTCACCAACAAAGTTTTAGTACAAAACTTATTTGCCGTTACATGGAAATTGTTACAACACCAATTCTTTGCTGAAATTTTGTTATTTCATTTTTTTAGTAATTTATCACAATTATATTCACCATGTGTGAGTGACTGCACAGACCTTTGCCAACACTGAGGGTCACTATGTAGAGTGTGTACATAGAAAATGCATAAGCCCATTGTACTCTGGCAGCTAATGAGATTGGTCGTTAAGTAAATGACACAAAGCCTACAAAAAAGCTTAGTAGCTCACTAGAGTATCACAGAGTGTCCCTGCACACACCATACAATGACACAAACAGTGGACTAACCTAGCCCACCCTGCTTTATTCTACATCACTGCTTCCCTCAAGTCAGCAAGAGAGACAGAACAAAAGGCAAAAACACACGGTAAGTTAGTCTGACAATTTTGCCCTGGGGAGACACTATGGAAACCTTAGCCTATCTAAGTGTCTGAAAATCCGTTGGTAGACAAGTAGGTCGTAATAAAAGGCTGATTTTTCACCCCTCATTTCACATGAATAATGATTGTAAGCTCTTTGTTTATTGGTACAGTACTTGCTAAAAGTTTGAAATACTATATTGAAGTTTTTTTGTATTGGAACTGGTGCATGAATTATGTAGATCACTATGTTTCATCTTCTGATATTTAAATGCAGCAGATGCTTTGTTGTTGTAATATTGGGTCTAATAGAAGAGTGCAGAAAGACTATATAACTGCATTAAAATGATAAAAGAGCAAACATATGGCACAACACAGCAGTGTATGCTAGTTCCCACTTAATAGTGAATAGGATTTATATCCTTCCAAAGTGCATGTTAATGTGATAAAGCGCTTGTTGCTTTTTAAAAAGAGTAGTTACAAAATCTACATTTCACTTTGATTTTTTGTCATTCTGGGGCGAGAATTAAAAAGTTAGTGTGTTTGGAAAATAAAGGTGATAGTAAAATATGCTGTGCTTGCGTTTGGGGAAAAGGTGATCCTGAGGGGAAAAAAAAACTTTTTAAAAAAATTATATCTTTTTCTGTTCTTTTTTTGTGTCCTTAAATTTAAGTATTTGTTGTTTGTTGTGTTATGAAAATGTCCTACTGATAACTGATATGTTAACATCATATAGCCAAGCTTAAAAAACAAAACATTTATATATATATATATATATATATATATATTTATATATATGTGTGTGTGTGTAAAACATATATATATATATATATATATATATATATATATATACACATACACACACACTGTAATTTAGTATGAACTCAAAAGCACTGCAATTACACAGGTGGCATCGAAGACAGAACAAACAAATTCAAAAATAAAAGCTAATAAAACACCTCTTGGTGTAAAACATATGTTACTGAATTGAGGTTGTATTTTGTTATTAATATTATATTTGCTTATTTGACATACATTGATTTTTTTGCACAGATATATTTCATTTTTTTTAAGGCGCAGCTTAATGTAATGGGGAAAAAGTACAGTTATATCAGTTTCTGATAAAACCTATACATCGTTATATATTACAGTTTTAAAATAGATATAGTGTATTTATGAATAATCAATACTACAATTTATATATAATTTATATTCTGTAATAGTGAAAAGCTGATAATAAAATTTGTAGCCAAAACAGAAACAGTTTAGAAACATTTAGGCTGCAGTAAAATATAGGTGACTTGTACATATGTTAATTTCATGTTTTATTTGTTTGAAAGCCTTGGTGTTCTGTGGTGTTTCCTGAAGTTCTTTTGCATGTTTTCAAAACTTTATTAGTTTGCTAAGAACATAAATTGATATTCTTGCATGAATTCATAAATTGTTTTGTTCACATGTGGCATACATTGAAAAGTATTACAATGAGTTTTACCTTACAGAAAGAGCAGTGTGTATTATTTCAAAAACAGCCAAAAAATAACGATGTTTATCAGAATATCACAAATAAATTAATCACAGAAATTTTTCATTGTAAAAAGAACTGGATATGCCATGTCAGTAAGTTCTTAGTTGCTTTCAACTTTAAATATTTGTAACCTTGTGATCACCTTATATGCTTTCACAGTTTTTATGATTTAACAGGTTGTGTTTAAATATTGTAAAACTAGTATTTCCTTTCATACTGTTCTAATAAAAATATTGATGAAAAAAGCAACACATAAAACCCATATGAAAGTATTGGCATACACCAAAACATTTATCATTTTCAAACTGCTATTTAATTTTCTTTGCCAAAAATGTATCCCTTTGAATAAGACAAAACTCCAAAGAAAATGATTACCATTGAGAAGGTGTAACAACCATATACTGTTTTTGTTGTGTTTCAGGTTAGCTGGGTTTAATTTTTTAAGTGTTTTTTAACACTAGTCAGAACCAAGGAAACAATTACATTACATGTCTAAAATAAAATTATTGTACACAAGGCAATGACAGAAACCTGCTAGTTCATAATTTACCTAAAACTTTTTAAAAAGAAGTGCTAGAGCTATCAAAGTGTAATTTTTGACTAAATATGTGTAAAGTAGTGTTCTTGTATGTCCTGGTTTTTGCAGGTTTCTTGAAGTTCCCCATGGGGACATCTTTATCGGTATACTTACGGTGTTATGTAAACCAATAGACCAAACCAGTAAACCAGTAAACCAAAATTTGATTTATGATCAAACTTTACTGTTATGTACAGAAAAGTTTGATTATAAATAATGGGGAACACTGTCCTAAGTGACATATATAAAACATTACTGGTCCAGAAAATTAGGAGAAAGATGTACAACACAGAAATTAATCTTTTTTATATTAGTACAAATTGCACTATGGCCACCTTTATGCATAACCAGAATATTTAAGTATTTAAAACTGCAGTAAACTAGTTGCTTAAAATATATATAATAAGCTGGATGAAGACGTTTTATTAGCTATTTTGAAAAAAGAGCGCAGACATTTGCATACTGTTACAAAAGTAAAACAAAAACTTTTGTTTATTAACTCAAAATAACCTATTAAGGAACCTTTTATGTAATTGTTTTTTCAGTATGGTAAGACCTCAGGTGGAGAGAAATGAACAGCTCTTATTTTTTGAGACCTCAGTATTTTTTTTTACTTGTATTTATATAGCGCCAACATATTATGCAGCGCTGTTTTACTAAGCCTATTGTCATATTACTATCTGTTCCCCAGAGGATCTCACAGACAAATGTTCGTACCAGAGTCATGTGTCATTACCACAGTCTGAGACCAGGTTTTTTGGGAGGTAAGGGAGAACCAATCAATACAACTGTATACTTTTTTGGATGTCTTAGGAAACTATCCTTGCAGATAGTGTCCTGGCCGAGATATGAACCTGGGACCATACCGCTGCAAAGGCAGAAGTGCCAGGCACTGTGCAGCTGTATTTAGCATTAATACTCTATATTTCTATAACTCTATAAGGAGTTTAAACTTGAATCAGAATACTTAGGTTTGCTAACCCTGCTTTTAAGTAATGTCTCCATAAATGAAAGCTCAATGATGATAACTTAGGAAACATATGAACTAGAACACTGTATGTTGTAAGCCCTAGAGATCTATTTAATCTGTTATTAGGAGGGCCCTATAGTTAGTACTATTTGATATTCCAAGGCAAATCAATGCACATGTAACCAATGCAAACGGGGGGATGAGCCACTGTCTTATCTGCTCTATCGGCGCTTTGAAGGAGCTAACACTTTTTAGTTCTTTGGTGAGTATAGTTTTGGGCAGTGGGCTCAGATGCATATATTATATATCTAAATGATTACCTTCCTACGTTTTACCATTCAAGAAACATGTTTTACTTGTATGCTTTCTAAACAAATACCTCTGCACCAGTTTTACAGAATTTTGCCTGTCAGTAATAGAAATTTCAGTATCAGAATAGCTACATAATTTATTACTTCAGATTCCTAAATTAGTGCCTCGAAGTGCTAATATGTTTTGTTTCCTACTTGTCTAGAAAGCACAAGGTATTACATTTAAAGACATTTGGATGTTAATTATCCCACTTGTGACTATGATTATATTAAAATGTACAATGACAGAGGTTCTTGAAGATCAAAATTGTGAAACATAGTGCTTAAACAATTGTTGACAGCAAATTGAGAATAGCTTAAAATTAAATAAGGTTTATTATTGGTTGGCCATATATACCAATAATATGGTTGGCCATATATACCTGAATATCTAGCTGAGAATATTAGGTTTCCACTTGTTTTTCCTTGATTCACCTGAACGGGGAGTTTAGGGTCTTCTCCTTTAGATATGAGTTGTCTCAAAATTTAACCTAATTAACCCTATACAGCTAAAAGTTGCTAGTTATTGAAACATTTTTTGTATTTTTGGTTAAATATTAAATTATTAGAGCTTCAGCAAGGTTTCTGCTGTCTTTCCTGATGTGGAGACTAAATCCCTAAATTTCTACAGCCACAATTGTCCTCCAACATCCTTCTTCCCACAAAGTTTTGTCTTTTGTCTTTCTCTTCTGACTCTCTCTGATCTTCAATCAGCAAAGTAAGTAAATTGGGATGTTAGGCTGGGCAGAAGAGTCACCTAAAAAGTAGAGAGTTTGACTTTAGAAGAAATAAAGCATTTAAAACATCATTACGTAAAGCAGTAATATGTAGGTTGGATGTTCTTTAAGGCAGGTCTGTGGCCCACTAGAGGGCTGTGACTGTACTACAAGTGGGCTGCAGTAGTCCACAGCTCTAGCCATTGCAACCCCCCCAGCGGGGTCAAGAGAAGGACCACGCTTGTGGGGTGCGCACCTGCCAGAGCCGCGAACCATGTGTCCTGTACGGATTGCAGGCTCATGGCGGTGGGCTGGTTGTGTCTCTGGTGGACGGATTCTGGCATTATGACATCACTCAGGGGAAAGTTTCTTCTTCCAGAGTCCATAGATTCAGTGGTCCGCAAGCTCCAAAAGGTTGAGGACCACTGCTTCAAGGGAACATTTTTTACATGCAAGCCAATGCAACATGTTCACTTTTTCCTTCTCCTCTGGTTGGATGAAAAATCAGAGTCTTTGTAAGTCCAGATCGCCACAGTAGTAACTTACACTGAGGTATGCACTTTTTATAAAACAAGTCTGATTGGCCTAGCACTATCACATCGGATGAGTCACATGCTCCTCTGTACCCAGAAGTACAAACCGGAGAAACAAGGGAGCAAAGGAAAGGTAATTATATGCTGGGAAGTTATGGGGGTTTAAAGCACTGCTGTAATCTACATATAGTACACATACTGTTTATACTGTATATGCACATAGTTATGTTACAGTGATTTAGGTAGCTTTACCAATAACAGAACATCTTAAAATCTGCAAAAGCAATGAAGAAATAGCAAAAAAAGTAAAATTGTAACATTAGCTTTCAGATGATTGATGGTAATTGTCAGTTCCCAAGAAAGAAAGTAAAACCTTATCATATTAACCTTCTCTTAACCTTAACACACTTCCTCCCTATTGTAAACTCTTGTTTGTATACTTTCCTCTCTTGTGCTATGCTTTACCCATACAAGGCAACATAACACATTCCCCTTATTCCCCACATTTACACACCCTTCCCATTGCACCACATGTTCTTATTCCCATTGCTTTGTGTTGTTGCTAGGAACAGGAGAAAGCACCTCATACAAGCTATTATACATTATACTCGAGACATACTCGTCTATAAATGGCTATGGATTCTCCTTATGTGACAGGGACTTTGTTTTGAAATTGGCCCAGTCACATGATTCCATATATATGGAAGTACTAGGTAGTTCAGTCACACGCTCACACAAATATGGAAGCAGCAGGTGGCTCCCAGGAGCTGAATGGACTGTGAAGATTATTATGTGGTGCTGGAGAGGGATGATTAAGCAAACATTTTGCTTTACAGTTCCTAAGTAATGTTCAGGTTTGCTTAATTTGGTTCCAAGAAGACAGTTATTGCACCAAACTATAAATATCAACCACACTTATCACTTGCTCAAATTTGCCTTAGTCAAGTTTAAGGTCAGTTTGGCTTACCGGGGCAAAAATGGCTTACCAGGGCACTGGTACCTAAAAAAAAATCTAAGAGTAAGCCTGTTATCCTTTAAATAGTGTTAAGCACCGTGTTTCTTAACCTTTTTATCACAGGGGAACCCTTGAAAGTATTTTCAGGATTTTAGGGAACCTCTGTAATAATTTCTATATTTAGAACTCGCAGTACATCAGTTTAGTGGGCAATAGGAAAAATGCCTCCAACACTGCTGGCCAGTAGGACATACGTCAATCCTACAGGTAGCCAAAAAGGTCATTGGTGCACAGATTACTTAATACTCCACTACAGGGCAACTGCACAAAAGTTTGTTGCCCTGTAGTGCAGTGAGGTGTGCTAGAAGATCTGTGCTGTGGTCCTATTCAGAATGAATGGCAGTGCATCTCACCAACCTGTGGAAAGCATACCACAGTGTTCTGCAGTAATGTATGTAATAACATGTAATAACATGTAACAAACATGTGAATGAGCCCATTTACACATATGTGCTGCAGACCCACATTCATATCGTCCATTACCTTGCATTGAGTAATAATTTGAATAGACTGCTTAATGCACAATACCATCTATCAACATGTCAGTTAATGTAACACACCAGGATAGACAGATGTAAATAAATCTATAGGGTTTCCTTAATTAGGCTGCAGAGGGTCTGTTTGGCGTGCAGAACTATATACTTACAAGGCATTACCGGAAACCCAGCAACATATTTCTATGGAGTTTATATGCTAAAAGAGTTTATAGATTTTATTTTGCAAAGTCAATGACTACTTAACATAGCCAATAGCTGACAATAATGTTTGCAAGTGCAAAGAAAAAGTTTTTCTTTTATGTTATTGGATGATTGGAGTAAAGGTAAGTGAACATTTGCTTTATAAAGTAACCCCTACAAAATGGGTACAGTACTTCTATGTGTATGTGTATGTCAAACATGCAATTTGTACCTTTGAATGTTTTTTTCCCGTATGATAGGTAAGCATAAAAGCCTTGTTAAACATTTGATTTCCATTTCAAAATACCTACACTTTCCATCTATGCTTGACTGTCTACATTTGCAAAGTTAGAGATTTTACTCAGGGCTTTTCAAAGACCTCACAGGAGTTTGTACTGTCATACATGCTTTAGTTCACTAACCTCTAAAATATGCAGTGGAAAGAGACAAATCATGATAGAGCTCATGTAGATATAAAAGGTGTAAGCGTTGTATTTTAAAAAGGCGGCTAGGGTGAATTTTTTGCAGGAACATCTGCAAAAAATTATGCAGCAGTATTTGAAAACACAGAAAATAGAACCATTTTTATTTTTTGTTAGGTAAAATGATTTGACAGAGCACTAGACATTAACATTTTGCAGAAGGTAAAATATAACATCACCTTGTCATAGAATCTGTTAACTATATTTCCCTAAATACACATTTCTAGATTCTGTCAATTTATGGCTTGTGGGTCACAACCTAACTAGACAAATTCAGCCTTTTCTTTCTACAGTAAAAAATTTGCAATATCAGTGTTATCAGGGTATTCATATTCTAGCTACCGTCCTATCTCCCATATGTTTCCAAACTTCTTGAGCGCCTTGTCTACAAAAGACTCACCGATTACCTGAGCTCCAACTCTCTCCTTGACCTTCTCCAGTCAGGTTTTCCAGCTGGCCATTCCACTGAAACAGCCCTTACTAAAGTGGCCAATGACCTCATCAGAGCTAAGTCTCAAGGCAACCTTGCCCTCCTTCTTGATTATTCCTCTGCTTTTAACACTGTTGATACTGTTTTGACACTTCTAATACAAACCTCCCCTTCACTTGCATTACAATCGTTCGTCTTCCATTGTCCGTGGATCTGCCAGAACGGTCGTTCGGACAATGGACGATGAGCGCTGTACACACGCAAGATTCTCGTCCAATATCAGCCCTGAGCCGATTATCGGACGAGAACCATTGCACGTATGTACAAAGCCTTAGTCAAGGGAAAAAGCTAGGGTGGAGTATATTAAAGAGAAACAAAAAATCATAGTGGGTTCAGAGAACTCGTACTGCTAGGACCCTCAGGGAATTCTGACATGCATATTATTATCATTAGTATTAAATAGGATTTATATGGCACCAACATATTATGCAGCACTGTACATTATTTGGAGGTAGCAAATAACAGACAGTGACACAGGAGGAGGAGAGGACCCCGCCCCGTGGAGCTTACAATCTAGGAGGTTGCATATCCATTAGTTAGGACATACCAGTGAACTCTTCTTCAGTGTTTATGATGTGGTGATGGTGAGTGTCAGGTTATTTATACTACATTATTAGCAGACCTTGGTTTTCTGAGTCCTACAAATTCATCTGTACAGGAAGAAATTGTTGTAAAGCTTAGTTACAATTGTATATCAATTTTGGCCCGAGTATGCCAGTTTGAGGCAGTAAACAGAACATTGAAGAATCATCCACAAATAATCTAATCTGGCACCTTTTTAAGATGTGAAGTTCTGCAAAACGTCTACATGATAACATTTTTCAAGCATAGTGTTTTGCTGACTGTTTTGATTGTTGTTCATGTACCATACATATGACTCTGTTTTTTGTAATGAAATGGTTTATGAATTGTGATTATTTTTGATTTTTCAGACTTCATAAGTATACAGTTTAATATTTTGCCAAATAGTTTCTATGTACTACTGCTCATAAAGATTATATTGTAATTTCTTTGAACACAGTATGCAAAGTAATCTGCTCAAGGTCAAAAGAGATGGACACTGATTTAAAAATATCATTCTGCTGCCCAGAAGTTATAAAATAGGTCTACATCTGAGGATTAGAAATAAGCGTTATAACATTGTATCTGCTGTAAAAATTGTGTTCTCTTTGCTTGATCAAGCTTTTTTTGAACTTTAAAATTATCATGATCATTTATACATTTGGTGCCTTTGACATCCCGTTTACTAAGAGTGAAGAACAGATGTGTCTATAAACATGTCTAATTTACAGCCAATTACCTCTACTGGAGAAGATTAATGTTTGAGAGCAAACTTGTGCTCGTGGTGTGCCGTGGTGGCACAGTGGTTGGTAGTACTGCTTTGCGTTGCTGAAGTCTTGGTTCAGTTGTATGCATGGCAAAATTTGTTCTCCTGTTGTCTGTGTTGGTCTCTGTTGGTTGTTCATCAGGAAGGAACTGATGTGAATGTTAAACATGATATGAAAATAAAAACTAACATAATATGAAAATGCCATGTAATAAAGGCTAATGGTAATAATAAGTTTCTATTAATTATTCAGGCATATTTACATACAAAATGTATTATTTATTTGTCTAGTTAACTATAGTTCTTGCATTCATTGAAGAATTATTATTCATCATATGAATTTCCTTGCCTTCCTGTTTTACTATAAAGATGATAACAGTGTTATTATGTTTTTATCTCCAGAATTGTGAATATTTTATTAAACAATTCCCAAAGGAAATCCAGATTTGCCTTTAGTGCAAGCGGGGCTGTTCTGGCAAAGGCATTGACTGCAAGACATCTGTTCAGTTCAGGGCTTACATGTCTGACCTGACCACAAGCTTTCCAGATTCCCATGCCATGTACATTTTCATACTGTTAGCTTGAAACTACTATTTTATATCTTAAATGTCAGAGCCCTTGAATTTTATATACAAGCTAAAGCTCCCTGGAAGGCAAAAAGGAAAGTTCATACAGGACATTGTATTGTACAACAAGTGTTTAGTAATGTTTTCCTACCGGAGTCAGCTTATTTTCCAACTTTGCTAAGAAAAATTGTTTTATTTGGCCCAGCCAGACATACCTATAAAGTGTTTGCCTATATTGTATATATACCGTGTTTCCCCGAAAGTAGGACCTACCCCGAAAGTAAGACCTATCACTATTGTCCCAACCTGCCCTAATATAAGACCTACCCCGAAAATAAGACCTAGGAAAAAAAGAAAGAAAAAAAAACAAAAACAAAAATAGTACTTACCGACTTCTTTCCCTGTGAAGGCAGCGGAAGCGCACACTCCGGAGCCGCACAAGCCGATGCTTTCTTTGTAGTTCCGGCTCCTGTCACAGCCTGCTGCGCGCTCTCCCCTTCCCTTTCATTAGGACTGTACACACGGCAGATTTTCGCCCGATAATTGGCCGATACCGATTATCGGGCGAGAAAAATTTGCCGTGTGTACGCAGCTTTACAATTTGGAGAAGCATATTACCTGGATTAGGCAGAAAGGGGTGGCCTTGGGTAAACCATAACTCTGGATTTTGTTTATCCTGTTGTAATTCTCCAGATCTTCTAGTTGTAGCTGAGGTGACAAAGGTGACAAAGTTACTTCTCCAGGGGGTGCACGTTATCTTCCAGTGATGACTGGTGGTGAGAGTCATTTGACTGGCGTTCCACATTTAACAGAGAAACAGTGTGTTAAAGCTACCAATTTCCTTTTACACAGTATATTCAACTAAAGAAACTCTAAAGTCAGATTTTATAGGTTACAAAAGCACTCAGAACTCAACTAGAATATTTGTCAGCATCTGAGATGAATCCACTTGTGCATGTTTTGGAGGGCTCCTATCAGGGTTTACATTAGGTGGTTGGTGGTTCTGTCTGCTTGTTCATTGTGTTAATAAAATTTTAGTTGGGTATAAAACCAGGCATTAGAAGACTACAGTGCGATACTGGGACTCCAGAGAGGTCTTAATGCTATAAAGGACGTAAAGCGCCCCCCCCCCCAAAAAAAAAGGCAAATGTCTATTATTATTGTCTGTTGTTATGAAACTCTACAATCATTGGTAATGATAATAAAGATAAAAGTGCCGACTGCAGAGCTGACAGGTTAGAATTGTTTTGTGCCTTTTACAATTAGGCAATAAAGTAAAAGAGACACATATTCTGTAGCCAAGGGACTAATTGCTTTGTCAGGATATTCCTAGAATACCTGTCTCCTCACTGGCTCACTTTGCCACTTTTAACAAGTGAGGCAGTGGGGCTCTGGGATATCCACCCTGGATCCAGGCATTGTTTTAGGCAGTGAAGTTCTGCAAATGTTTTGTAATGATTGTACTAGTATTTTACATTCAGTTGGTAGATCAGAAAGGTATGCCTAGTTGCCATTTACAACTTGTAGGTACCAGAGTTGACTTTTTTCTTAAAGAAAATGCATGGTTGAACAAATTCTCTAACAAGATCAAAGAAAGCAAGTACTGGTTTGTCTAGCAGTGATTCTAAATGTAATCAAAGAAGGTAAATAGGCAATGGAGTGAACATTTTTTTTACAGTAACATGTGTTCTATGGCTCCAGAACAGCTGGAACAGTTGGAAATTTTGGAAATGTAACGATTTATACGTCATATACGTATATGTGTCAGATATTGGCACTGCATATTATCTATACGTGATCAGCTCATGTGTGAGGGAATTTAAAACAGGATATTTTTATTCTAGAAAGCAAAGGACCAAGATTTTCCTTCAGCTTTAAAACAGGCACACACCAAGGGGTAGTTTGACAGTCAGAGCTGATTTTTATACTGGAATAAATTCAAACATCATAGGGTATAACTTGGTTGTTGACAGTTATGAATAAAGGGGAATCTTTTTATTGAATATATTTTATGTATATATATATATATATATATATATACATATATATATTATAGTAGTTCTAGGAGTCAATAGTAAACCCAGCACACCCCCTACTAGCCAATCCAATTATTTACCTTAACAAGGACACTCAATCAAAAGTGTGTAGTTTAAGAAATCACCTAACTTACATATTAGCAGCCCTTCACAGTTTTAGTGTTTGAGAAAAAATTGTTAACTATAATTATCTGCCTATTTATTAATATTGTTATTATTGTTATTTGTATTGTGTTTTTTTGTTATATATTAAGGAAAAGGAAACTGGCAGAAAAGTATGTTGACTGAAACTGTTACCTGTAGTGACTGGTTAAATGTTATATTTTATTATAATGAAAAATGAATGATGGAATTGAATCAAGTTATTGTGGTTAACAACTCAACATTCCAATGTTCTTTTTTCTGCTTTTCATAAATAGAAGCCTGTATCTATTACAGGTTTTTTATTTTTTTTTCAGGCCAGATAGATGCAGTGGTGTACTTTTTTTCCAAAATATACTTTGAAGGCAAACAGTACAAAAATACTCCAGCCAGTGATGTAAATGAAAAACATTCTTGTGAGGGCAACAAGCAGAATGGGTTAAAGAAAATATATTCGGTTGCATCTGCTTACCAAATCCCTTACTTTAGTAGAAATTCAAATTTTGTAAAGATTATTCGTTTTATTGATGCATATAATTATAATCACAAGCCATCTGCTGATTTGGCAGGCATGGGTGAAATTCTCTAACTCTCATAACCTTTCAAGTACAGTACCCTTGGGACTCTATTTCACTTTTATATTTTGGAAAACATGTAGGGACAAACAAGAGAGGTCACCTGGTGAATGTCAGACCTGGAAAATGAGTTTGTGCCGTTAGTGTGGCAGCTATAAAAGAAAATATTCCATGTTCCTTTTTTTGGATAGAATAATCTGAGTTTCCAAAATGATCATTGGGAAATTATCTGTTTGGGCACAAGTTCTCTGCACAGTAAAAAGAGGAAGTATTTTCTATGCAGATAAAAAAGTTTAGCGCTAATGCTGCAAATAATTTTAGCAATATGCAAATATCCATTACTGACTTCAGTTTACTACTTTTTTGTTTATTAATTCTAAAATTTATACTGCTTAACTAACTCAATTTTACCACATTTCATAAATTTGCACTTTATGTCAGAAATAAAGAAATGCTGTGCAGATGATATATTTTATGTGAAAATTGCTAACAAAGTTCAATGGCACTCTCACATTTTAATACATCTGCCAGTCTATTTTTCATGTACATTATTCAGTGACATCTGACTTAATTTTTGATTCAAGCCGCATTATAATCTACTAAGTACTCTCATGCAGTAGCAAAGGTCAGTGTAGCTCCACATTAAAGCATAACATGATCTTGTTCATAGAGAAGGTTTTAGCACTGCTCAAGAGTGGCAAATGTTTATTCGGCACATTCAAGGGTATAAATTATGTAATACAATTACTTTATCATATAAACAACGAGAATAAGAGTTCATGGTTTCATTTGTTTTGTATTCACTCACATTTAGTTTCTCCTTTTACAAGTAATAAAGTTTTACAATCATTTGTATTTTAGACTTTTAACAATAACAAAATAAGGGCCAGTTTTGGAGCCTGTTAGCCAACATTAGATTGTTACATAGTTTTAAAGTGATTAATACTACATTGTAAAACAAAAAAAATATATTATTTGAACAGAATTAAAAGACTGGATATTTAAAGTTTTTTTTTTTTGTTGCTGATGACTTGGGTGAGCTATCACTCTCCCGAACCCTAAAAATCTTAGGACTCCTTGCAGACCTTTGTACTTTCTACATATTCCATGAAAAATTGGAAGTTCCTCTTATGTAGCCTTAATGTTATGCAGTAGGAATGAGATTTTTCCAGATATATTAGGACCAAACAGTCATTATGTAGGCTTAGAGCCTAAAATCCATATTACAGATCACAAACCTCCATGTCAAGGCTGTCAACAACTAGTTTGGCCATGTTTTGTCTTCAAATGATTATTCCAAACAACTCAGAGACAGATCAAACTTAAACAACCCTAAGAACTACCATAGAGAGGGATTTGTTTCATTGGGAGCATCAAATGGCAAGAAATGTTTCCATTTTTACTGTCCCCACTGAGACACAGGGGCGTGCAAGAAGATGGGGTGTTGTGTACAGTCCATTTTCATTATCACCAATTTTATAGAAAATATTTATGTAATATATATGATCATTCCTAAGAACATTGGTCATTGCAATCTTTTCACTCTCTGACAGCCAATTGCCTTGAAAATGTTGCAAGCTTTGATTTGAATACATCTGCTTGAAATAAGGCAGTGTATGCTTACCCATATAAATCTATTAAGGATTGACAAGATTTTGATTCTGATCTCCTACACAGTGCTTCATTTGACAGATATTGGTGACTAGACCTGCATTGATCTTGATTACAAAAAACACTTTATTTCTAAAGTAATAGTTTTTTGGCACAGAGAAGATATGTCTCTTAAGCCAAGCAAGAAGGCCATTGGGCCACCGCTTACTGTTGCCAAATATATAAAGAAGGGTATTTGCCCAAATTATAATTACCTACAACCCTCCCTAACACTACCTAAAGTAAACAACATGCATGGACTAACAATTAAAATTTTTCATTTCTCCATAAATTTTGTTAACACCTTCTATGGGCCCAATTTACTAACATATATGTGCTTAAAACTGAGCTCAAATGCCAGCCAAATGAGCAAAATCTATGCTCATGAAATTCAATATTTTGTGCACTGTACATTCATGTAAAGGCTTCGGCAAACATGCACATTGTTTATTTTAACATTTTAACAAAACCTAACTGATGTTAACGTAGAATGTTAATATAAAACACCTTAATGTATATGTAAACATAAACAGTGAAGTTCTTCACCTTTTTGGTGTATTAAATATACAATTGAAAGTGTTTAGTTATATTTATATGATAGATGCAAAAAAATACCTGATGATCATAAATGCTATGAGTTGTAGACCAGAAAATCTGATGTACAGTTTAGGTCAGTTAGAACCAAACAACCCTGTGTATACATTGTACAACCTGCTAACAAAGCAAATCATACAACAGTTTTGTTCAGTTCTTATAGACCCATACTGAACTTACCAATTTTGCAATCAACCCAAATCTGAACCACAACCTAGGAGCACTAGCTCCTAGGTAAGAGAACTAGAAGCTATAGTCCACTGTAAGTATCTTTATGTCTTTTTCCAACTTTCCAACTTTTTTAAGTCTACACTTGGCCTTTACATTGGTCACATGGGTTATAAGAGGAACTAATAAAGAGATATACCTTCTATTTTCATACAAAGTACACAATTTTTAAAATATGAACATATCAAATATATGGTGATGAATCAGAGGGGCAAATATTACTGTACAATTGTTCTTTGTTATTAAATTTCAGTGTGATTTAATTTTTTTGGACTGCTAGGGAAGCCTACTGCATCAGTTGCCCATCTGTTAAATCATAAAGGGGGGGGACTTTTGTATGATTAGGGTTTTCTGAACAGTGTGTAACCTCTAAAGAGTGGGAAATGGCTGATTTCATATTGAATGCTAGAGATGACTGTATATATCTGGTATGTTGGTAGTAACACTTTAAAATACTTTTATAGGATAAAAAACAAAGGAAGGGGGTCATGAACAATGTAAACCCCGCAGTTTTTTGGTTGAGGATCTTTGTGATTTTATACAAAGTGGGGATAGGTCAATATTAGGTGAGTATGCTGCAAAAGGGGGTTAGTAAAGTTTAGTAAGGTTTAAGGGTAGGTGGTTTATTTTATGTCTAAGGAGTAAGCTTTGGGTTAGGTTTTAGGTAGTCACTAGATTGATAAGGCCTCAGTTTGGGGAAAGGTGAATGGTTCATTATAAATACTAGTTTTAGGGGGCAGTAGTTCTTTGGGCGAGCACGAAAGTTAAAATGCAGGCAACAGCTTTATTTAGCTGCTATTTAATAGCCTCATGCACCAAAGGAATTTTGATATTCACCTAATCTGTGTATATAAACTTAAGCTATGTATGTATTCCTTAAAAAAATAGAAGTGAGTGGAAATGTCAATGAAGATAGGATTGCACCAAAATCCACTTATAGGTTCCAACACCTACTTATTCTGAAAAATAAATGTTTGCATTGCTTTGTCCTAATTGGAGAAATGCTTCTTGCTTTCTGTCCCAGTGACAATACATAATATGGAAAAAATTAGGTTCTAAAACTAGAACAAAAGTTTTGGCTAGAGTTTGGATCTCACAGTGTGTATAGAAAATATAGCAGAGCTTAGCAAACATGACATTTCAGATAATGTCACATTGGCAATTAAATATTAACCTCTACCAAGACCAAAATATAATGTGAAACTAACTACAAGGCAAAGAGCTAAATACCCTGCTCAGATACATTCATGTTTACTGTTTTATCTGCCAATGCATTTGTAATTTTAGACAACCAGTATTGTAATCAAGACACCTCTGCCACCCGGGACATTACCTCTTCTAATTCCTGGTTCAGCATCGTTGCATTCTGGGTCAGCTTTATTGCTTATTAGGTCAGCTCCCTCCTGGTTGGAGAGAAAAGATGATACTGATTATTGCCTAATAAACAAGCTGGAGATGTACAAGTGACAGGAAGCTACATCTCAAATTCAGCTGAAATCACAAAATTTACTAACCAAAATTAATATTCATTTGAAAGAAAAAAAAAACATGTATAGTGTGTTTGAATAATTGCCTAAAACATCTGCAAGATTTTTTTTTCTACTATTCTCCTCTGTCTGTGCATCCTAAAATTACAGAATATGGATCCTCATAGGAAGGAAGACACCTACTAAAAAAAGTGTACTGGAAGGCCAATCCTGCTTAATTGAAACAGTATGAGAGTGCAAGTTCATGTGCTGGCAAAGCATTTACCCAGTGTCACCAACTGTATATAATATTTTCTGATATAACACTTCATGACTATGAATGAATGTATAAAGACCTGCAGGGACATTTGTTCAACATTCTGTATACCTGCTGAAATTCTTATACAGGCACAAAGCAATTTATATATTTCTGTGGGTCAGTAATGTCTTTCTTTTGGATAGGTTGGTAAATGTACATTTGTGCTTGGTCTTTGCAAGGCAAAAAAAAAGATGTTGGACAGTCTAAAACTTGCATTTCCTAAATTATTATAGGTGACCACAAAGGGGACATAGGCCAACACGCTAGGTTATTTGTCACTGGAAATCATGGTTGCTTTGTTGTTGTGAAGTTTTGGTCAATTTGTCTGTGGGAATAAAGTCGATTTCCAAACTAATGTTTTTTAAAGTGCAGTATATAATTGAGTATAGAAAAACTATTTTAACTGGAAGGAGTGAGTTTCAGCTTTAGGTTTGGGGTAAAATATATATTTGTTCTGTCTTCTATTTATCAAACACTGTTTGACATACTACATAAGCCACAATACCATTGCTTTTTACTAACAAGAATATACAGGTCTTTCCAAAATGCACTTGAATTACCAGTTTTGAAATGAATTAGAAATATTTTGCTGTACTATGTGCATGTTTTTTTTTGTTGTTTCTTGGTAGAATTAGTCAAATACTCTATTACGTTACTGTTTTTTTTTTTAATGGCTTTATTGAAAAGGAAGGAAATTGGCATTTAAAATGTAACATTATAAAACAGAAAGGATACATGATAAACAACCAGCAAGTCAATTAATATATACCTCAGGTAAACATACAATGAGACACTAGCATGCAAAATATCTACAAAGAAAAAAGAATAAAACAGCATTAGGGTCCCTGGTATACGCTCTGATGTTAACCTGATGGTTTAGAACCAGTTATTGTGGAGAATTTTAGAAAAAAACAATATAATTAGACACATCAAAAAGGTAGATGACGGACAGGGCTGGGAAAGAAAGAAGGAAAAAAACGGGTGCAGAGGAAGACTGTGTACAAAATGGACATAAACCTGTGTAGTGTCGGAGAAGAAGAACTGTAAAATGTGTGGTATACGTATGTGCAACCAGCAAGCCCACGTAGAGTACAAATGTACTTCCATCTCTACTATCCTTTCAATTTTAAGAGTCACTCTCTGATGGAAGGTCTTTGTGCAAACTTCCACCACATAGGGACCAGTAGCTTAGCAGCAGGAAAACAAAGTTTGTTTTTTTTAGGGTATTTTTTGGGTTGTATCACGTCTCTGTGATGGAGAAGAATCTGTGCAGCAGTCCCAAGCTATTGGACCTCCAGAACAGTTGGATAATGGGGTAACTCCACCACACGTGCAAAAAAGTGCCTTCCACAGCTCCAACAGCCCTTGACTGTTAGAAGGTTTATATTCTTCCAGTCCTGATCAGAAAATTGAACATCTAGGTCTCCCTTTCATTTGCCTCATGAATGGTGCATGGAAGGTCGAATAATTTCCTATAGATTGTTGATATGACATGTCAGAGTGGAGCAACCAAATTAGTGTACATCATTTTTTGAAAGAGGTAAGCTGTCTGCAGAAGCCAGGGCGCAGGGCTGAGGCTACTGTTAATCATAAGAAGTCCATTTATCTTTTGTTGTACCCTTCTTTTGCTATTGTAGAATCATTTGATTTTTGTAGTTGTGTAGGCTTTCAGAGGTTTGGTATGTTTTGTGGATCTGCTCTTGTAGAAGGGCAAGAATGAACTCATCCACCTGTACCTTCAAGCTCATTAATAACCTCACTATGTCTATAATGTTTAGGCCATTTGGCCTTAAGTTGGCTAGAAATATCTATTTGCAGCACAAGTTCATAAACTATGTACTGAGGTATAAAAGGCAACATCTATATTTTCAGTTAACTTTTACTCAGAATTGAATACAGGTACTATGCTTCTTTTCATATAAAAAGAAACTACAATTATATTGGTTGAAGAAATGTACAATAGGTTTCTCCATGGTACTAATGGCTGAGACCATGTAGAGAAGTTTTTACCCAATTTACCTGCTATTTTCGAATGCTAATAGATATGCGTCATCCCATAGACAAAACAAGCGAGGTGGAGAGGAGGCCCCACTACAAGGGAACATGTTTATTTCCCCAAAATTTAGATCCATTATTTTAAAACAATATCTGGATTTGTAATTAGCCCTTAGATCTTAAAATTCACACGCTTGGCTGTAGAATATTATACATGCAGGCTATATTCACCAAGTCACTTGGAAAATCGGAATTTAGAATAAGAATTTCAGAAAAAAATATTATTTTACCTATGGATTCTTGGAAATCAAGCAGGCCCTGTACGTTAGCCTAACAAACTATACAAAGGAACATTTTTAAATCATTATACTCCAATGAACTTAGGATCTTTATTCATCTTATCTATTTCACATGTTTATAAGAAAAACAACTCCTGTTCCCTTTAAGAAGCATATTGAGCTTAAGAAAAGGAGAAAATGGAATATGTTTAACAGCTTGTGAATCATTTAACTAAAACAAATGGAGTCTGATAAAAAACTGTTCCACATAATATTTATATTTGAACAAATGTAAGAGTGACACACACAAATAGTATAAAGTTTCTAAAAATAAAAAAGCACATACACAGTCTGGTAGCTCTGAAAAATCTTTACACTACAAACATGCACACTATGCAAACAGAGATATAGCAACTGTGTTTGTCCACAGCAAGAGCTACAGATGAACACGGTGTAGCTGTGTAATGACAGGAACAGCTGACTCATTAGTAGAGAGCAGTGAAAGGTAATTAACCCTGGGAAAAGTACAGCTGCCATGCGGGCTGTTCCTTTCTGTAGGATCTGATTAGAAATTAGTGTTAAACCACTGATTCTTAAAAAAAAGAGACTGTCATTGATAATTCACTTTCAGGTAGACCCAAAAAAGATCAGTGTGTAGTAACAGAATACAAAGGCTTTTGCATTAAAATGGCATTGGAACACATTTCAAGAGACACCTGTTTGGTTATTGATGAAGGAGGGGCCAAAGAGTAAATTCTATAGGTTGTATTGTGGCGGTAACACAAACACCTGTTACAGTGTCATTTAATTTACTTTTCACCAAAGCTCATTTTTTATCTATTAAGCAGGCTGGATATTTTGTCTGTGCTTCTCTGGAAAGGCTGATTAGTAACTACTTTGATAAAAATAAATGTGAATTATGGCAGGCTGACTGAAGAAGGGGTGCCTTTTGCCATATTCAACATTTATCAATATCAAGTTGTGATCAGAGGAGCACAAAGCATCTAACAATGAATTATAGTGAATTTACATGTTGGCAAAAAAAACGGATCTTTTATTCATTACTAACCTACAATGCCATGTTCTGCATAGTGTCTCTATATGGAGGCCTCATATTGGTAGTGGCAGGGCTTTGCTTCCCCATTTCTAAACCTTTTGTGAAAAGAACAATAAGTAGCACAGTAATTGTGTTGCTCCTAATTTCCTGTGAACAGGATGCAAGTCTTGCAAAGATGCAAGATTTACATCATCAGAGTTTCTGCCCAAAGACCTAGGAGTATTATGCAGTAGGTGGCAAAGATGGTGGCTTCAGGGGATGCAACATGGACAAGTTTTATGGCTACAAAAAGGTAGGCGTGTGCTATAATCAGCAATTATGCAGGGTATATTTGTCATTTATGACACAATCTTACCCCCAACCACACGTATTCAGTCCCTTTTTAATTGTTTTTTTTTTATTTAGAATGATGGGGTTCTCCATAGCTAGCTTTAAGGGGAATCTGTCATTCTCCCCTTTGTAAACATTTAGCATTGCTTTAACACCATGACACCTTTCTGCAACTAATACCACAGCTGTTTTCTGGTTTAGGGAAATGGCTCTGCTTTGCTTCTGATAACATTGTGCTATTCTGGCCTTGGTAACAGTACAATGCTCTGACAAAATACAGATAGCACTGTAGGTTATACTGATCTGTTTTTAGAGATCTGGTACTGACTATGGATTTGGAACGTAGAACTGAGTTGATATGACTTTCCAGAACAAATATGCCACTGTTACTTTGTGAACTTTGGACCAACTAGATCTACACAGACATTTGCTTAAGAATCAAACAAATTAATTCTAGATTGATTTCTGTTTTTGTCTTAATACTATAATACCATGTTGCACAAAACAGGTTTGTTTGTATGCCTTATGTATTGACAGGCTTTTGCACTGCATATTGATATCTAAAATTTCGAAATCTATAGAATCTGATTTGAAATGTAGTCATCATGCCATCATCACTGATTCAATGATGATCCTAATATAAAATATATGCTTCATAAACATTTTTTTAACAACTAGTCAAGATATTTATTTCCTTTTTAAAAAATGAAAAAAAAAAAAATAGAATTGAATATTTTGCAATTTTTTTCCTTCAATTAAATGGTTATTCTCCTGGTAATCATCTGCTTACACCTGCTTGGTCTTAATTGGCATTACTTTGGTGTAGGTAGCAATAAAAGCTATATATGTATACTGTAACAAAGTCTCCCTCTAGTATGGATTGAGCACTGGTAATTACAAACTACATCCCTGTAGGCTCTTTGGACCCTTAGTTGAGACTACTAGAATGTTCAAGGACAATGAGGGAGGTCTCCATACACTATTCACATCTCTATTGGGAAGTCCTGATCACTGTGTCCCCATGGGAATGCCACCAATTTCCTCCATTACTGGACTGTCTCAAGAGAGAAAACACAGATAAAACTATACCTCTGTGGGTATGGACTGGGATTTTTTTCCCTAAGATAAAAATCCATATTCATGGTCCTGCTGCTTTTGTAAAACAAGTTAACCTGCTACATATATACAATAATAAAAATAAATAAGAAAATTATTAAGACCAAGGAAAATAAGTTGAATAACATTGTGCCATGTAATGTACAATGCCTCAACAAGTGGTCCATGTCTTGGTGTACTGATTGTGAGTCAGGACACCAAATTTGTATCCAGGAAATAATTTTTAGGGTTCTCATATTTTGAGCCCGAAATTCATATAGCAAGTGGCAGTTTGCAGTCTCATTAAACAGTACAATGGTGACACAAAATGCTGAGATTTCTGCTTACAGACAGCAGTATTCCTCTTTGGAGTTGCATATTGGGAAACAGGTTGATTTATTGCAAAAGGGGCTCCAGTGCCTGAACAAAATAGTAAGGATATTCATAACTTTAGACTTGTTCAGGATTTACCCCTCAAAAATGCTCCATTCATTGTCCTTCATTTGATAGGTGGCAGGAGGTGGTGGCGTCTTCATGCATTTTTCTGGACGCTGAATACAGCGTCCGAGCAGTTTTCCACCTCTGCCACCTCCATAAACTTAAAAAAGTCAGACGTTTGTACCTGGAAACAATCCAGGAATGTCTAGCTGTGCATAGCAGGCATCCAGGAGCTATGTTTGACTACAGTCTACTTAGATCTATATGTTACAGCACACACATTTGCCACATTGCACAGTAAAGTGCATATGACATGTTTTTGTGCATAATGACACATGAGGTGTCATTGTTTCTTAATGTGACCCCAATGTACCCTCTCAGCACATTCTCAGTGCAAAAAAGGTGCTTGCTCAGAGGTGTCAGGCAGCCCATTTAAGTGAACAAGATGCCCAACACAGTACTCCAAGCACAGTTCATAAGTCTAACCAGACCCTAAAAATAGGTAGCAGGTTGGAGCAATTGACTTTATACAAAATTGAAAATTGGTCTAGGATCACCTGTGTCATTTGTTTTTCACAACAGTTTTTTGGTGGTCTCTGATTTCACCTTTGGTCAAGCTTTGCATGGAAGCTATTTCATAAAAAAAAAAATTGTACAATAATTCACGAAGCATCCCACCTTCTTTTTACTGTGCTTGTGAGCTCTGATCTGTTCAGAAATAACTAGCCACACATACACCAAGAACTAAACCATGAATTTTTGTTCTTAGTCATTACACTTCACTGAACTCAAACAGGACATTGTTTACCTCTGTGGTTTCTATTTGCAATATTATTTGTTTAATATAATAGTATTTTTTTTTATTTTACAGACCTTTTTATTATTTAAACAGTATTAGTATCTGGACATTTTATAGTTTTACATACCAAACACATTGGGAATGATGTGTGGGTCTAGACAATTTCTAAATGTTTTCAAATCAATCTGCTGCTTGAAATGTGTCCAAACATTCTGCCTTGCTACTTATTTCCACTCTAATTTGCTCTGTCCAACTCAACATGTTTAACAAATTCTTCCATGATGAGGGTCATCAGAAGAATCCTTAGTAACTAAATATTATTTGTTATTTTATTCCATTCTAGTCATGAGCAGATAAAGTACACATGGTACCCCTGTAACATTTCAGAATGTCGACTCACTAAACGACCCAGCTTTGCTGGCCATTGTGATATGCCTGGAGAAAACCAGGCTTGTATTTATTTCATCTGATCACTATGTTTTAGAATGAATCCTAATAATAATGAATCTTGTAATTTGCATGGTACCTGCATGGATTGTTCTATCTTGTTTTGACACCTGAGACAAATTTAAGCCAGCTATTCACTATATTGTGGCCTGCTGCCATTTTTGCAATCAATTTTAATAGGTGCTATTTCCCCAAGTTTAAATAGTATAAGAAAATACAAGAAAAACAAGGATTTCAGTATAAGATTGTAACTCCCCATAAATGCTACATCTTGAATATTTCCAGGGCTTTATTTAAACATTGCACTGCCAATGACATACTAGATTGCTGGCCCCTTATACCATGTAATTATTATAATATTATAACAGGTATTTTAACATTACGAACCCACAAACAAAAGAGAAGAGAGATAGTTTTATGTTTTGTTTTTTAAAACTATAACCGGCCTTTGGACCTAAAAATCCTAAAGATATTCCTGCCCCTATGTAAATACTCACTTATACATAAATGCATGTTAGGTATCACTACCGTGTTTCCCCGATTTTAGGACATCCCCATTAAGTAAGCCACCCCCGATTTTTTAAAAAAATAATTAAAATAAGACACCCACCCGTTTATAAGACAGCTCCAGATATCTGATCCTGCGTGTGTCTCCTTTATGCTGGCTGCAGCGTGTGTGTCCTTTATGCTGGCTGCAGCGTGTGTGTCTTTGATGCTGGCTGCAGGGCGTGTCTATTCCTGAGCCAAACTGAAAGTAAAAAGCCTGCACACGTGCCCCCGCGATTCTGAACAAGGAAGCAAGCTGCTGATCCCTGCCCTAACGGAGATCCCTGCACTTAATTACGGGTAAGTGATCAGAAGGGGACAATCATTTCATAGTGATCAGAAGGGGACAATCATTTCATAGTGATCAGAAGGGGACAGTCATTTCATAGAGTGATCAGAAGGGGACAGTCAATGGCATAGAGTGATCAGAAGGGGAATATGAACGGCACATGAGTGATCAGAAGGGGACAATCAATGGAACATGAGTGATCAGAAGGGGACAATCAATGGAACATGAGTGATCATGAGTGACTTTCAACAATAAATGTGTACTGTAGTCTTCTTCATGGAAAAATAAGACATCCCCTGAAAATAAGACCCAGGGCATATTTTGGCATTTCAAAAAATATAAGAGAGTGCCTTATAATCGGGGAAACAGGGTAAGCACATTCAAGTTAAAACTAAAACTTTAAGACCACAGCTCTTTCCTAACTCTAAACTAATGATCTGTAAAGTTTTTGTTTCGTTTTTCGTTTTTTTTTAAGTATTATAGTTTCTGACTGTTTCATAGGCATGCACAATTTTGAGGCTAGACATGTTTGATATCTTATTACTTAGCACAACCTCATTGTTAATACTTTACATAAAAATATGACCCATATAAACAAGATTGGTCAGAAAAAGCAGGGGTACCAATCATGTCTTCCTCCCTCCTGGGAGTATGTCTTCCTCCATCCTCCCTCTCTCCTTCCAGAAACTAAAAGCTGCTTCATCAACCCACATCAATCATTATTAGAACTGGTCACTAAACTTAAGCACCTCTTGCACCTAAATTGACTGATTCTCCAGTGCAAGCTGTGTACTACTATAGTCAGTTTGTCTACTTTGGTAGTATACGGTATACTTTTAAATGTTGCCAAAAGCCAACCCTAAAAAACCTATTGATCTGGTCAAAATCTTACTGTCTTACAGTGGCTACAATTACTCGTTAACTGTATCCATGGAGAAGCAGTGCAGTCAAACAGCTATTGTATGGCAATGTTGTGTAGACTGTTAGACTTGTGGAATTTGATAGACTCATTATATGAGTTGAAAATTAATAAAGGTTATTTTCAGCTAACACTTTTTAGGCAGTTACAGCAACCGTTTTTTTTTTTTCTTTTGAGATAAAGGCTTTAATTGTGTGAATACAAGTTAATTACTGTAAGCATTTCTGTCAGTGTTAAATTGATCAATCCTATCATACCATTTCTGAATGGCTTCAAAAGAAGTTGAAAAATATCCACATCTACACGCAGAATCAACATAAAACTGTGCTATAGGTTGACATAGAAAAATGAGGACTGTTGGAGTAGTAACAGAAAAATATAATTCTTCATTTTGCCAGAACATTGCTTTAAATAAGATGAAGCTGTGTTTATCTAATCATATACATGAAACCTAAAGCAACCCTATATATTGACAAAAATTGGTATTCTATCCATTTTAAAAGCCAATCATTTATATTTTTTTAGGTAAGTAACAATAGTAGTAGCACTTGTAGTAGTCACAGTTGTATTCCACATTCTATTAAATGGCATAAAAGAGTTACACGAGCAGAGGGCCAAAATGGCCTGTGGGTCATTTTAAACAGCATAAAACAAACAAAAAAATAAAAAAGACACAAATAAAAAAAAGGAGCGGGTGGACTAAGGTTTCCAAACAAAATTAGGAGACATTAGATTTTTCCATTGTATGGTGCCAACCGCCAACAAAAATTATTGTTAGCATTTGAATATAGGGATAAAATATAAAAAGGAAAAATTGATGATAAAGCTGCAGTGCTTTCTAAACCGCCTAACAGTTCGTGCTGTGTGATAGAACTCATAACAATTAGTGCAATTTTAATGTTGCACTAACTGTAGAAAGAAAAGCCTCGCCTTTGAAAGAATGAAAGGGGAGAATAATTCATCCTAATGAAATCGTTCAATGCCAGCTGTCTTGCTTTTCATTACAACGTTGAGCTGTGTTCGTCTTACAGAGATGTCAACAGTGGTCACCATTGTTGCTTTCATTTATTTGTTTAATCAAAGCAGTACTTGTCCAGTTGATTATTCCAGAGGGAGAAAAATGATTTTGTTTTTGGGATATCACCTTCAGCCTGTAACTCTGTAATGCAGCCTGCGATAATAAACAGGACTTTCACAAACTTTTCATGTAGTTACAAGGACGGCTTCAATCTCCTGTCATTTATTGTGCATTAGCTTTGATTACGTTTTACTGTGAAAATACATTTATTTTAAAGGTAACAATACCGACTAGGAGAATAGCTTATGTTTCATCTATATTTATCAGCACTCGCTATACATTTGTGTCTTCATTACCAGGAAATATTAAGGGACATTGTACCATCTATTCCTGTTTACAGTTTATTATGCAGAGATAGGAAACACTTAGCATGTAAAATGAATGTAGAAATTATTCCTGGATAGAAACATGGACATTTCCCACTCGTTGGCTCTTTCTCCTCCATCACCGGATCAGAGTGTAATTGTCAGTAATCAGGCCTGCTTGCTGCTGATAAAACCACTCTGAATGCTTGCAGCCTTCTTTGTGTGATGACTCAATTATTCCAGAAGTGCCTCATCAAATCTGCCCCATCAGCTGGGCTAATAAATAAGAAGAAGAAACTGGCCCCCCAAAGCAAATTATAAATCCATTTGTATTAACCATTTCACTGTCCCCTAGCTTAGGCAGTGAAAAAAGTATGGCAGATTGTGCTAAGCTCACTTGAATCCGTGTTAGAGAGTGTGCAGAAGGGCACTCATTTTTTTCTTCTTTTGCAAGGTGTTGGCATTATCAGCAGTGAATGGCCTGTGAATGCAGTTATGGTAATTATAGCGAAGCCTCCTGCTTTCTAAAAGATTCTTTGTCAAGTAAATCAGGTGAAAGTTAAACCCTGCAAATGATCTTGCACATGTCATTGAAATTACTGTTGTATTTAAGACATTTTAACACACAAGTCTGGGTAGCAGACAATAGAGACCCGAGTGAGCGTGACCGATCTTTCAACTATCAGAATTAGTCATTCTCCCCCAGAACTCTTCTTTTTTATGTGTCTTGTAGTCAGACTCTTCCTTATTTGATAAAACACAAACAGTTTAGTATCCCACAATGTGCTTGTGCCAGGCAGACATCCATCCTATTTATTGTTGAATAGTGGTAAAACTCTTTTAGAAAGGTTATGGCTTGCAGACCATGAATTGCTTTGTCACTTAATCAGACTGATTCTGCTTTCTTGTGTCTAGGAAATGGCAAGGACAACAAATAAATGGCCATGAGACCAATCTAAATGGCATCGATAACACAATTGACCCACAAATTACTCAGGCCTAGAGAGTATTAGCAACTGTAAACCATCATTAACATAATTTTTTCTACCAATGAGTAATTAAAAAGAACTCATTAGAATATTAACATGGCTGTGCCATTGCTACAAGTTTTAATTTTCATACCATCTCCACTATTCAGGAAGTGAAGAAATATTTTCTAGGCAAAGATAAGAATGGCATGTCTGGAGCTTGCAATAAAACTAATAAATATATAGTCAATGAGAGCTCCCAAATTTAAATCCTGACATTTTCTTTTTAAAGTGGAACTCTAGCTAAATATTCATTTTCAGTTATACAGTAATAAAAAAATAGAAACATTCTAATCCCACTATTCTCAATCAAGGATCAGTGGAAATGATGAGTACCTTTCTAGGTGTCAGGGTATTTCATGAACTGTGACTGATTGGTCTTTCTTACTACGCTTGCATATTTCCAAGGCCAACACCCCTTGGCAGAGCCAGTGGCATTGGCATAACACCGGTTGACATTTTGGTGCACAATTTGGGACAAAGAAAGAAATATTGTATTGATTGTATTTAAAACATTGGAATTGAATCTCATTCAGTATTACAGAATCATATCAATCAGAATCATAAATACATATATTGCTTATTGGTGCATTCTAATACCTTATGAGTACAGCTGCAGAGCAAATGTTCATCCAACTTGTTTCTTAAAATTTTGTAATCTGTAAGAGTGGTTTCCTGTCTACCACTGTAAGGGGGCATTCCTCCCATTGACACAGGCATTGTGATCAACAAAAAAATGGTTTAGGAAGGGTTTCTCTGAGACATTTTTAGAATTGGTTCCTATGGAGTAAGTAAGTATGCCTATTCTTTTTGTTTATGTCCGCATGGGGGAGACTTTCATTTATTTCCTGTAATGGTGACAGCCACCCTTTTTGATAATTTCCTGCATTCCAACGTTGCTGATTTCCTCTAACCTCTTTTCAACTAATTTCTGTCTACATCATCTGTTCCTGCAGTGCCCTGAATGAAATTGCTCAGGCCAAGGAATGACAATGATAGGACAGACTGAGCAGAATGATCATCAGCATGGCTGCTCCAGCAGGGTGCGTGACACAGTGACAACATTAAAGTGTAGTTAGGAGATAGGGACAGAATATTTTCAATCTAGAGCAGAAAGTTTTGAGCTACTTATGGCATGTTGGCTTGGTAATATTCTTGTTAAATTAGTTTGAATTAAAAATGAATTTTGAAATTACAATATTGTGTTAAAGGCTATATGACTTAAGTGATTGTTTTTTCATTATATACACTGTTGACAAACACTAGGTAAAAGGATATACAAACTTTAATTAATTCTAAATTACGTTGCTAAACACAGTTAGCTGATCTTTGTGAAACCTTGTGATCCTTTCTGTGACTTCAAATGTGCATTGATGTTATATTCTTGACATTTTTCCTTGTTTATATACTATTGGAACGAGTAAACACATTGTAAATGTGTATATGTAATTGTATATATGATAGTGTTAAATACCTGCAAAAAGTTAGCCCTAATAATGCTGACAAATCATCAACAGTATTAGTTTATTTGCAGTAAACATGCATGTAAACAGCTACATGAGCAGAAATGTGTCATGTTGGGTGTGCACTATTTCCTGCAATTGATAGTAAGTGGGTCTATTGAAAGCACTGAATGTACCAGTACATTTAGAAAGCCACTGATAACTGCAGACACTCTTCAATGTGAAACAGTACTGTGGCATATTTAAGGCACTTGGAAAAAAAAACTTTACATTCCAAACAATAAGAATTTCCAAAAAGTCATCACAAATGAGAAGAAAAATATGGAGTTAACCCAAGTCATGAAGCTGAAGCAACAAATAATGCTATAAATGAAATATTAATATAAAAAGCCTAAAATCCTATGACATTGAAACAAAAAAAAAGATGCGCACAACTCTGGAGTATTCTGCATAATTCTGCATAATTTGAAAAATTCCCTATGTTGCAACTCCTAAACTAAATACGTACAATGTATGTCCAGCAGAAAATATACAAGCAGTGGAGTTAAAGTACGTACATCATATGTATATAAGGTTTATTCATTCCCAGCGACAAGACATGGTAAGCCTCTTAACTTCCTCTGTGTAACACATATTACTTGTAATAAGTGATAATCTCCTTTTAAATACAATGTGATGTAAGTGTAAACCATACATTCCCTAAAAATAGAGCTTTATAAGAGCCCACATAATACACTGAATCCAAACATCCGATTACTATATAGATAATCTTGCATGGTAGGTAGACACATTACACACACACTGTACACAAATATACACACACAAATCATGATCCAGTCAAAAAACAATGGGGGATGTGTTAAAGATAAACTGAATTCTAATAGCCTGCATGTATAATATTCTACAGAATGTTCAAAGAGCCATGGGGATAGGGGTAGTGCTTAGTTATGCAAATGTAGGCCAGAGTATGGAAAGGTGAGCTGTAGCTCATCTCCTCCAAACTTTTACATTTTCCTATTGGTTAGTGACATTTAGCGACCAATACTATGGATCCTGGAGGGGAGATATTTGTGTATATATATATATATATATATATATATATACAGTATATTATTTAGGTATGTTATTTCCAAGTAGACAAACCTTAGAATGTGAACATTTTGGAAAGTGAACATTTTCCAGATATTGTTTTCTTTAAAGCAGGTAAAATTTAAGTGTGCCTGAAGATAAGTCTAGGTGGTGCAGGTAGGTCTGTTTCAACCTGTAATAATCTGATTTTTTTTAAATTTGCATCTATCACAGTTAAGCTGTCCCAGCCATTAGAGTCCATCATTGTGTGTCTGTCAGTATGTTTTTGCATTTGCTTATTTTTTAAATGATAACTTTAACAAATCCCACCTGTAGTGATAACATGGCCACATCCCTATTAACAATTGCCAAAACACATCTTCTGGTGAATCACCTATTGATGGGACTTTTAAAGCCAATCATCATACAAATAGTATATGTCACATATAATAAAATTTTACTTTATTAGGTAACTTAAAAACTTTTTTTAAAAGGCAAATCAAACAAACATGATTAAAAACATTCATTACATATGAGATACTCCTTTTGGGGTTTTCCCTAGAGGGAATAAGCCCAGCTCTCTTTCTACGTGTTTCGTGGACCTAGTCCACTTCTTCGGGAAACAATGAGATCTGGTATGTACGGACATGTACGGACGTCTCACACAGATTGGTATGGAACAGAGAAGACAGCCATGGTGAAAAGTGTTTCTCAAAAGTATTATTAATCCTTTTCATTCATTTGCAACGGCTTCAATATACATGATATTTAAGGTAAATATAATGATTTATAATGATTTATTATCTTGTACCAAATTTTTGCATTGATATTCATAGTTTTTCACAAGTTGTGTATACCATTCTCCTTAATGCTGTGAGATTCGCTGCTTCGAATATCTATATAACCAGTGTCTCACCTTAACACCACCCTAATGTGTCCCAAAATATCGGCGTCTGCAGGAGAAAAAAAGTTTATAGTGCTGATGTCATCCTCCTGTGCAATAGCCGCACAATGTAATGTCTTCTCATGGGACGAGCAAAACATTAAAGTTGCATGGAGAAGAGTGCAGATATTGTTGGCAGTAAAATGGGAGCAAATAAATTGGCAAAAGTTTGGGGCACGAGATGGGTTGATCACAACAATCAATGTTAAGACAACCTTCCACTAAAAGCTTACATGTTTGTGAAGGTTTTTAATGATCCAGGTCATGGTATATGATCTAGATTAAGTAGGTTTCCCACATGTAATCAGAATATGGATGGTCACATCCTTAAAAAATACAAATCCTCACTGTAGATGAGGCTGAAAAGGATTTTGTGCAAAGGATATTAGTCACAATTAACTTGGCCTATTCTGTATTTTTGTATATGGTTTAAGCATAGTACAAGATGAAAATACATGACATACACTTCAGAAACATGTTTATGAATTAGTTTTTATGACCCAATGATTGCGATATATTGATGAATGATAAATACATTGTAGAGTGTAAAAAAAAGCTCAATTTTTAACTGAAGTCTTGATGGTGAACAATTCTTTGCCACAAACTGGTTTTACATATAGCATGTGAAAGTTGTGAAAGAAAGTTGTAGGGTTTCATTTTAGAGCAATTCATATATTCAGCCATAGTTAGGTCAGTGTTTAAAACTGATATAGTTAGAACTTTAAAAACATATTCACAACATGGTCCTTAAAGTCTATTTAGATATATGAATGTTCTAACCATACATCTGAATATCTTAAAGAGCATCTCCTTGCAGCTTTTGGATTGTGCTGATCCTTCAAGGATAATCCTTCAATTTGTTGAGTTTAATAAGTCCATTTCTTCCCAGCCGGTATAAAATAAATGACGTGAGATTTTGTTAAAATGATCTTTAAAGCACTGTATAGTCCTAATACATTTAAGTATATTGTATTAGAGAACACCATAAGAAACAATCTAATGAGCTTCCCAATGTGGAGCTGTCATGGTGACATAGAAAAAATCATGGGAATACACAAGTATATAATTCTCTGTTTATAGGCTGTAGGTACTTGCCACAGAACATTTTCTGTGTGTAAGGAATGTATTTAAGTATTCAGACTAAACAAGGTAAGGTGCGTACACACTTCCAATTTTTATCGTTCCAATCGAACGACGAACGATCGATTGGGCAAAAAATCGTTCGTAAAAAAGTAACCAACGACGCCGACGAACGAGGAAAGTCGCTGGAAACGAACGAACGACCGGACCGACGGATCGGATTGGACGACGATCGTTGAGCATCGTTCGTGTGTACGGTCGTTCGTTGATCGTCCATGTTCAGAGCATGCGTGATGAACGAACGTCCGTTCACTTTCCTGTCGTGCACATAGTTCCTCTATCGTTCAAACGATCGTATCTATTGTGTGTACAATATCTACGAACGATCGTGTCGTTAACTCTATGTGCAGGATCGGTGCTATACGATCGTTCATATATATCGTGCATGAACGTTCGTCGTTCGTTTTCCAACGATAATAATTGGAAGTGTGTATGTAGCTTTAGTTTTATCTTAAGGCTAAAGGTTTGGGTTAATGGTTAAGTTATAGCTTAACTTAAGCAAACAGTTAAATCACACAGATCTATAGGAGTTGTATTTTTGTCTGTCCAGCCTTAAAAGCTACCTATATCTGCCACTCAGCAAGCCTGTCTGGTAGTGTAGGGGACATGATCTTTCTCTTCTGCAATTTTTTCTTTTACCTATAGGTCCCTTTCCAACCCATAGGTTGTGCCTAATCTCTGCTAGGTAAAGCAGCACACTGAGAAGCTCATCCTATTTTATTTCTATTAATGATTGTTCTGCAGCAATTCTAATTGAGACCTTGTCCCATTTCTGCCAGCTCCAATCACCACCTCCATGTGATTCCGCATGCCTTTTATATCTGCCTGGAGTTCAGCTGGTTTGAAGCATTAGGGTTAGGTTGGGGGTAGAGATTCAGAGAAAGTCCCCCCCCCCCCATACTTTTTGACCCACATTCACACTTTACATCAGCAGATGTTCTGGACCAAGAATTGTGACCTACACTGGGCCAAGCAACATACCCATCTTCCACCAAATGACCCATGCATGGCACAGCATATAAGAGACATTTTCTTATAGACCTCATAGAATAGAGTACTTTTTAAAGTCAGCTTGTTATTTCTAACTAGAAAAATGCTATTGTCTGATTCTCATTCTGACCATTGCAATGATGAAGATTTAGGGTGTATTTGGGCTCTTAAAAAAGCCTAGTTTTAAAAAGAAAAGAAATAGGGAAAAGGGGATAATGGAAAACAACAAAAATTGTGTTGTTTCCTAAAGTAGCCAGTTAAAATACTCAGTATTAGAAAAACATGCAATCTGACGGGTTAATATTGGAACCAACCACACTTTGTTCTTTAGATATTTTTCTATGGCTTAATATAAAAAGTATATCATAGAAAGTTATTCCTCATCGTAAAGGTGATCTGACTTGTGATCTAAAAAAAAGTAGCAATGGCCATAAATATAAGTGAATTTATTTGTTGATTTGATATCATTCTTATTGGTAAATTCAACTCCTGGTGTAACTGGCCTGGCAGATCCAAAAAAGAATACTGTCAGTAACAACATTCCCTAGCACACGCCTTTGCTACTTGAACATCATAGCTGTCTCTTCTTCTTGAAGTGTTCAAATACTGTTTGTGCTGGCAGTTTCTCCTCCCCTCCTTTCACCTCTCTATGCAACCTTTATTGTAGCTTCTACGGGAAGGAACAAAGGGAATATTATGGAGTATTACTTAAATGACAGATCTGAGTCTGCTGGAGCTGCTGACGTAATATCAAAGATGGTGGCACCCAGCAGTAGTTCTATGCCTTTTGGATGCCTGCACGTTTTTATTGAAGTAATTGGTCTGGCAACATGATTACTTTCAAGTCCTAAACAATTTACCCTAATTTATCCTTAACACAATCCCTAAAACATAATCTAATTAATCCCAATACCTCAAACTAAGAAGATCCCAAACCTAACCTTCAAATAAGTATTGTATCTAATTTTCATATTATAATAACTAAAGGACAAAATCACAACAAATATTAACAGACAATATAATACCACAACAATAACAGCAACATAATAGCACAAAGGTTTTTACTATCCAATAATTCACCGTATTAAGATGACAATTTTTCATAATCAGTATCACAAAAAAGCAAAAAGGACATTTTTCCTATATACTTTACTGGTCAAAATGGCTGTTTTTAGAGCTTACCTCTTTGCTTAAAGATATGAAAAACCAAAGCTTATACCTTTTTTTAGCTTAATTTCATACACATATGTGTATGTTTTATATGTGGCTCAATATCATATGACATATATGTATGCACAAGTATACACATTTAATGTTTTATTCCGGATGGGTACTGCAATGCCTAGATTGTACATTAGTTTTTTTCTTTTACACACCCTATATGTACTTTTGTAAGTGGATCTCAGCTGTGTTGTCGTAACTCAGAGTCCCAGGGGATGGAATAGACAGCAGATGGGATTAGGGCAGAGGGTTGAATGCATATGACAGCAAACGGTTCCTTTAGACTGGATAGAAGCTGTGAGCATTAGGAAGCGACTCTTCCCCCTGAGAACCAACTTGCCACTGAAGAAAGTTGAAAACAAGCCCTTTGAGAAACACTATTAAAATAGTAAAAAAAAATTGTATTGTGCAGATGATGTGCTGCTGTGTGTTTATTTGGATGCTAATCAGTTTGGCATCAGGGACCTGGGTAGCAGACCCACTACTCCCCAATGTGTTTAGTTCATTTATTGACAATTTAGGTAAAAAAAAAATAAAATAAATAAATTGTCTTTAAAACATGTTAAAAACAAAATATCTGCATAGAAATTCTGACAAAAAAATGTGCTGTCTTTTTATAAAGCCTACTTACAAGGGCCGAATATTGACGTTTTTCCATTTGAACCTGTTTAAAAAATTGCTTTTTGGGATTTTCGCCATAAATGTTCGCTATAATTTTCCATTAAAATCAGATCTATTAGTACCACAAGACAAGACAGCAAACCACTACTTATCTTCACACTCCATAGAAATATGATGGAAGACAGCAATATGCACCAATATTACTCAAAATAATGTAACAAACATTTGACAATACCAGCCTGGCTTAGGACTTAAAGTCCATGTTCATGACATATTTTGACAAGGAAAATTATTTAAGCAAAATAATTTTTTAAGAGTATGCCAAATTATAAGTACATGCTTGATTTATTTTTATTTTATGCTTGAACTTAAATTTTCAGTTCATCAGGGTAATCTTCAGCCTGTGAAGTGTGCACCTTGGTTCTCCAATCCCCGCTATTCACTATATACAGGACCTAATATGGTGGTATGCTAAAAGATATACTATATATCATCAAATCCTTTTGCTTCTGAATTAAAGTAGGATCTCCATTGTATCCCATGTGCTAGTTAACCATATACATCCACTGAGAATCCTAGTGTCAGCTTTGTGTCGTTTTAATGGATTTATCCATTTTTGTTTTTAAATTTTACTCATCATACAAGTCCTCACATCTATCACTATCTCATTTTTTTAAGTTGTATCGCAAGGTCAAAGTATTTAATGAAAATGAGAAGTTTTTATTTTATCATTTTAATACCATGCTGACAAGGTAAGAAAAGAAAAATTATAGAAGGCAAAATATTAGTGGATTCAACATTTGTGATAAAGTATATAACTGCCCATTACATTACTGGTGAGCTGGAAGAACGTTTCCCCTTTAGTGGAGGTCAGAATTTCATCATAAAGATTCTGGTGTCACGCTGCTGGCTTTGCCAAGTAGCATTGGCTCAAGAAGAAATCAGTCATCCAGATGAAGGAACCCACAGCAACCTCACAAGCATCCCCGGGATTCCACAGATTCCTGATTAGGAATGACTGGTCTAACCTTCCGATCTGGCTATTGAGGTCCCAAGAAAAAAAATAATTATTATGTTAATTGATAAATATTATTACACATTCTTATAATGCAGCATGGTGGCTCAGGGGTTAGCACTCTGGCCTTTGCAGCGCTAGGTCCCAGGTTCTATTCCCAGCCAGGACATTATCTGCATGTAGTTTGTAGGTTCTCCCCGTGTTTGTGTGGGTTTCCATCCATATCCCAAAAACATGCAGTGAGGTTAATTGGCTTCTCCCTAAAAATTGACCTTAGACTACATTATTGACATATGACTATGTTAGGGACATTAGATTGTGAGCTCCTTTGAGGGACAGTTAGTGACATGACTATGGAATTTGTACAGCGCTGCGTAATATGATGGTGCTATATAAATACTGTATAATAATAATGCTTAGTTTTACATCCGTTTAGTGAAAAAACTCTTTTAAGTTTACTGATACTTTAAACATCAAAGATCAAATGTTTATACACTGGAGGACAAGTTAAGCATAACAAGCAATTATTTTAATCATCATTATAATCTGTCCCCATAAGTTTCATTATTTTCCTTCCTTTCAGTTTCCTAAGTTATCTAACAAGATAATAGATACAAATTAACAAATATGAAAATGGAAGCGCCATGGACTTGATTTGTAAAGGCATTTGTTACAGGAGAACATTTTGTTTGTGAGAGATGATGTCTGATTTCTCCTACATTACTACAATTTTAAACATGCAAACGTGAAAACTACTACAGGTTTTAAATAAATGGTAATAACGCTTTTAGTAAACTATCCACAGAACTGATAATGTGTTTTATAGTATTAGCATTAAAGAGGAATACTCTGTTATAAAATGTGAAACCCCTACCAAAACATATAGCCAGGCAGGATAGGTTTTCAGGCTTATACCTCCATGGTTGGAGGGTATATGCAATGTGTAACTTTATGCCTTTGCCAGCCCCCATTACTCCTTAACGACATTGGATTCCAATGCTGACTGACACCAGATTATATATACACTGTATACATTTATAACTCCCGTTTTAGATATCAGCAGGTTTGTGTAATGACGTCACTTAGTCCTTCTTCTGACATTTCATCATCAAGAACCTTTAGCACTAGCATTAGGTAGAATTGGTAGTGCAAATATTTTGTTTTGGAATTTCCCTTTGGGAGAGCTATGTTCCATTTTGTGTGGTGTAATTTAACACATATAGTTACAAGTATCTGTTTATGTAAAAGTAGTAGTACTGTGGTTGCATAGTTCCATTGTTACTGTTTCACAGTCAATAGTATACAGGTAGTCCCCGAGTTAAGGACATCCAACATACCAACGACTCCTAGATATCAATGGGGCTTCCCTGCTCGTTTGTGTGCAGGACAGAGGCTTGATAGGGGGCTGGGGGCGGTTTGCATGACTTTCAGAAGAAATCTTCAGCTGTTCTGCAACCTCTTGTAACTCTTTATTGACCAAGACAAACTCTGCAGTTGTTTCTTTATGTATATCAAAGCACATCTTGCTCTAGGAGTTAATGAATGTCTAGGCTCCATAAAGTTTTTTTGTTTTGTTTTTTTGCTTTGTTTGTGATTAACAGTGAGGATTTTATACAGTACCACTCTGCCTAATAATATGTTGAGACAAACATCTGTCCTAATTGCATTTATTAACATAATTTACCTGTTCTAAATTACATACAAATTCAACTTAAGAACAAACCTATAGTCCCTATCTCGTATGTATCCTGGGGACTACCTGTATGTACTCCAAGAGGTACTTTTAGGGATTCTCACAGGATATGTCTGAAAATTTATTCCAATTACTCGTGTGGAAAAACACAGGTCATTGTTCTCCAGAACAAATTGAATAATAATATACCATTGAATATTAGCATCTTAGTAAGGACATGTTCTTCTGTTTATCTTATGTCTCTACTTTATGTCTTAATTGAAAATAAGGAAAATTGCAGTAAAAGCTTTTCTGCTTCTGACAGTTTCAAGGGTTACTTCTGCCTGTAAAATGTACATCGTGTGTAAAGAACTATATGGAAAACCCTTTTTTTTCCTAAAACATAAAGGCTTTTAAAGAAATACATAGCTTGAGGATACCAACATGAAATAGTTGTGTTGAGGATTGTTCCAAGGAAGATGATCCTCCCCAGGAAGGTAGTAGACATTGGAATTTATATAAGGAAAAATGGTTAATGAACGCCCTGCCCTAATGGGAATCTTCCAGGTCCATGTGTTTTAATGTCAGTAATTGATTACCACATGGGAACGTCAGATTCCCTGCTTTATGAATAGAGCTCTAAAAGTTGGCCCACATACTGGGTACTCAAAAGTACATAATATCTAAGACAAATCTAAAATATTTAAACAGAAAATCCTAGGGATTTTAAAGGCACTGAAAATCTTTTTGTACTAAAAAACTGTTTTTATTAGAAATATGAAACATTGTAAAGGTACATACGATTCAATATACAGATGAATATACCAATGAATTCTTCACCGTTATATTTATTTTGCTCTGTAAGTGACAATTTTTACCCCTCACAATGAATATAAATTTCTAATAGATGATAGGATGATGAATAATATATAAATATATATATATATATATATATATATATATATATAGGAAAAGAGTGGGTTTAAATTAGAAGTTGTAATTATTGTAATACATTTAGGATGTGAAATTGAGAATAAAAGTTCTAAGAACGTGGTAGAAGGTAGATAAGTCAAAATGGTAAGTACTTTGTGACAGATTCCTTTGGTGATTCTCTTTCATGATGGCCCAACAGTAGGGGTTTACTTTTTAGTATTCTTCAGTAGGGATGTGGTACTAAGTCCAAGTATTTGAATTGGTATTCATGTGCCCATCTTTTTAGCTCTTAGGGAAAATCTAGTTAATTCCATGTTTACTACAGCCATCCAACATCCCAACACACATCTCATCAGAATGTCCCAGACAAGCTGAAAATTGGTTAAGACACATTCTTTACTTCAATTTATTTTTGGTTAAGACACATTCTTTACTTCAATTTTTAAAATAAATAATGATATGCCTACTTTTCATTGTATAAAATCCCCACTATTGTCTGTCCATTAAACATATGAATCAGGCAGGCACTGGGTGTACTTGAGCTGGAAATTGTTTAAAGGGGCAGAACAGATGTAACTAACACAGCTCCATATATGCGTCTCCCATATATGAGGAGGAAAAGTAATTAGACAGCACATGGAAGGTCAGACAGAAGTCGGACAGAGGTCAGTAGGCTGAGCTGACATTTCCCAGAGATACAAGTTCAGCTAAAGAGTCTGATTCTTTAATCAGCCAGATTGTATGATGGTATTGAAAAAAGAGACTGGCTAGACAGACAGAAAACATTTTTTGCAGCTGGGGAGTGACCATACTGACCACATGTGAAAAAAGTAGCACAATGAGATGAGAAGAGGCAACAGACTGAAAGAAAGATGCGCCCTTTATTGTGCTGCCTCTCCTTTCTCTGTCTAGTCACAGACTAAAGCAGGTTCAGGACAACCTGGCCATCAGGCTGGGGAGGGCTAGTCCCTGAAAAAAAATATATAATTGTGCAAATCTTTGAACTGAAAGTGAATATTGCACCAAAAGCAATATGTCCTATTGTATCTAATATTAGGCTATTTATTTTTATCATGTTTTTTCTTGGCTGCACATTTGCTTTAACAAATTTCCACCAATATTATATATGCATGAAAATGTTATGTGTAAATGAGAATACTGGCACTGGAGGAACTATGCTTTCAGGGCAGGTTGTGCATTCACAGGCTTCAGTGATGGAAATCCAGTCCTAATTATTACTAATTCGAGCTGTTGGGAGGGAATTACATGTGTGCTACACCACCAGTATACTGTCCCTATGTACTGTAAAAGGTGACTGACTTTCATCCCAAGATTAGATCTTTTAATATTATCATTTAAAAAAATATATATATTGTTTCTAAACTATATATGTATTGTGGTGCTACTGCCTTCAAACTCTTTGCTTATCTGTGACTCCCCATTGACACGTTTGTTTCTCTGCCCTCCAATGCCTTCGTGATAAACTCTAATAGAAATACTTGGCACACATTTGTTACCTGGGGGAATAATAGAATTATTTGCTGAAGTCGTTTGGCAAAAGAACATTAACATATGGTTTTGTTTTACATTCAGCTCTGCCAGTTGTGCAAACTTGCTTGGAAGCTGCACAGTGTATATGGCTTCAGAGACAATGTCCACATTTAAGCTGTCCATGGCCCATGTATTCACTGTTGACTATACATTAAAAGTCTTATTAGAATACAGTTGAAATATTAGGAATCTGGTTAAAATGTCCTGTCTGAAACCTTTTGAAGTTAAGGTTTAATTTCCTCAACAGATGGGACATATTTTCTTTTCTACTACCTAGAACTCAATTGCTAAAATCAGTTTCATATGGAAACTCACATAATGTCATTATTAAGATGTAACTTTTTTTTTTTTAAAGACTTCAAAGAGTTAGTGAACTGTTTATGAGAAATACATGGTTGGATATGTCTTACTCTTGCTTTCTATGAAGTTTAAATAATAGCAAAGACATTAATAATGAGCTTGACTTGTAATAAATATTACATGAGCCTTCTGGCAAGTGAACAGTATGAAATGTTTTTTCACAAATTAGCTAGGATTATGATTTATATACTAATATTGACAAACATTTGAATTGTTACCTATATAAACAAATGTATACTAATGTAACATTTAATTAAAACCAGGCAAAAGGTGAAGTTATAAGTCTTTGAGATTTTAAAACATTTAATATATATCTGATAAATCTGTGATATGCAACATTTCTCAGTCTCCCTCTTTTTTGTATTTTCATAAAATGTGAACTTTCGAATTCACATTTCGAACTTTCGCAAATATTGGTAGACAACTGCTGGTAGACTATATGTGTCCATCAGACAAATTATATATATTATCTATTTTTTGCACATAAGCCAATTAGCGTCTTTGGGCCTGATTTATTAAAGCTCTCCAAGTCTGGAGAGGATACATTTCCATCAGCAAATTACTTTGAAGAAATCCATTCCAGGTTTACTGGATCACCCAGCATCACTGATGAAAGTGTATCCTCTCCAGCCTTGGAGAGCTTTAATAAATCAAGCCCTTTATGTCATAATTTCCTTCACTTATTTATAGCAAGGGAACAATTAGTTTGTTTCTTTAAGAAAAGTGTACCATTTTCTTCCACACATTCTCCCTGTAACTATAACATTCACCATAACTCTTCCTATAACCCAATAACTTACTCTCTCTATAACCCTAACCCTTGTACAATTAATCTTCTTATACTTCCAATTACTTTAAATATTTAACCCCCAACAATCATACTAGCCCTCCCTAAATCCACACCCATTAAACTCTATAACTCTTTTTCTATCATCATGTGCCTGGTAAATTGGTGCAACCCTAACATCAGCCATACTAACCATCCCTGTAACACCAACATTTTCAATACATTTAACACCCATTTTTACACAGATTACTGTAACACATGTTTCTATTCATTGGTATGATGCAGTGTTGTTCATTCTGAATTCTGATGACACATCGGGGTGCCATTCAGAATGAACTGCACTAACAAGCGTTGTGAGTCTGTTTACTCCCAAAATGGTGCATATATGTTTTTTGTGCTTTCTGGTGTGTGCATTAACACAACAAGAATTAACATGTGCACTACCACACTGAAATAATAAGAATGGACCTCATCCCTCTATAATGTTAACTAGGCACAGTGCAAAACTCTTTTGTACTAGGGTCCTCCACATCAAAGACCAATACTGCTGTTATATTCAGAATCAGCTTCTTTGCTAAAGTGGACACTAAGATGGATTGCTTCTTAATATTGTACACTGTACAGCTTACCTAAGTTTTGGGATCCCAACACTTAGGATCAGTGTTTCTCAACATTTGTATTATGGGGGAACCCCTTGAAAAAACATTTGTATTATGGGGGAACCCCTTGAAAAAACTTTCAAGTGTTCAGGGAACCCCTACTGTATTTACTATTTTTACAACTTACAGTACATTAATGTGGTGGTTGGCAAGATAAATGCCTCCTACTGTACTGGCCATTGGGAATGCTGCAACCCTTACAGATAGCCAAAAAAACCATTTGTATCTGTCAAACTGACCTAAGAATCACAAATTGCTTTTTGCTCGTGGAACCCCTAGCAACCTTTTGAGAAACCGTAAGGTTCTATAATCCCTGGTTGAGAAACACTGTTTTAGATTATCAATATCTAAAAAAGGTTTTATGCCTATATGACAATGGAAAAGACAATAAATGGTAAGTTGTTGGGGTCAACAGTCTATTTTAGGCATGTTCAACTTCATTCCTCAAGGACAAGGATCTGTAGACATTTTAATGTTTTTTTTTTGTAACAGACTGTGGTATATTTAATAACATCCGGTTTTCAAAGAGTCACAAAATGATTCTGTTTATAATAAAATCATAATAAAATCATGTCCCTAGGGGATTGGATTTAGATGCCCATGGTCTCTAAATCTAAAGTTGAATGTTTGGCCATACAGAGAACAATGTAAGAATACATAATATTTTACCATAAAAATATACAAATCTACATGTGCACATTTACAATCCATTTGATCAGTGGTTTCGAGCTAAATAAAACCTGAATGCATGAATAAAAAAATTTATTAAGGCTTGAGAAAGAGCAGTACATTGTAAATTCTTATTAAAAGAAATCCATGATTAAACAAGGTTACATGGTATTGCAAATGCTTTATGGCCAATCTTTTATACGTGTCCCTAACTGCAGGTCATTTGCAAAAGAAGAAAAAAATAAAGAGTATCAATGGCTAAACTTCATGAGATATGGAACAACTGTGGATGGGATTGTGTGTTCATAAAGAGTGTGGAAGAACAATGAAACAAGCAGATATTTCAATAAAATCATTTCTTGGCATTTACTTAGGTTTGATCAAGTAGTAATTCTTTCCTAAATTGAAGCACAGACTGCTTTTAATTTTGTCTGTGGAGTTGCCTGCCATAAAAAACACAATAGATAAATAGTATATCTGTGCATAATATATACAGCATTCTAGAGTTGTTTATCTCAATAGACTATAGTAATCAAAAGTAATGAACCTATTATGTGCAGGACCTTGGAGAGCGTCGAATGGCAGTAAAAGTGTGGCACATAAAAGGTTTATTAAAGGAAATTAAAGTCCATCATTGCCACACCTGCTCCCCTATTATAAGTCTATGGCAGGTCAGTGCCTTCAATCACAACTCAGCAGCACAGAATAGATAATGTTTCACATTACAATTGCTTCCACAAAGAGGACACTCAGTTGTTCATCTTTAGTGTGCTCACAACTTACAGGCACAAAGCATAAAATACAAACAAAAGACCTTCTTAAAATCTGTGCTGCGCTGTCTGCTAGTATACCCCGTGTTTGTTGGTTTGTTAATGACAAGATCACAAATTGCATTCATCGTTTGAGTCCTTCTACATGGCTGTTAGAAGAAATGTGTTAAAAATGTATCTGCTGCTTGTTTTAGTATTCATTTACATTGTATGATAGTATTTGTAACAAAATGTATTGTATTTATACCACAAAATCACAGTGATTACAGCAGCAACACAAAATATGGTCTATAAACTAAAGTATCATTCATTTATACAGTAATTATATATAGTAATAGGTGGAACTTTGTTTTAATATTATTAGTTATTATATTATTATAATTCATCACACTATTTTTATCCAACTTCTGATTAATGGAAGCTATGTTTATCACTTATAGTTCTGCATTGTGGTCAATTAAAAGCTATAGTCTTAGATGTAAAATTGTAAATTGTCTGAAAGCCATTATTGCTGGGGACACCAGTCTGTTGGGTTTTCTAGTGTTGTCTGAAAGCTAATAAAGAAGACTGGGACCCTGCAGGATTTCTACATGGATATATGTAAAGAGTTTTAGATTGTGGGAACAAAGTAAGAAAAAGTGGTGTGTATTACCATAAAGCAAATAAACACATTAATCTGTAGTCTGTACTTAATAGTTCATTCAATCTACCATACAAGACTCAATTAACTTATCGTAACCAAAGCTTAACGAATATACTAATGTTTATCACACACAACTTTGATCATCTTTAATATCAATTATTACATTTGTGAAAGGTATTATGTCCTTTCCTACATTGGTGGTATTAATAAAGTGTAAACACTCCCTAAACTAATATTTTAGTTACAGGAGTCTGGCCATGGCTTCTCACTTCTTGCTTTTCCCATTAATGACATCTATCTGTCATAGTCCCTGGCCTCCTATTGGTTTTGGATGTTCCCAGCCACCTTTAAACATTTCCTATTGCATTCTTTATAACAAAAAAGCACAATATGCAAAGTGGAACCCCTTTGTAATACAACCAAAGCAGATGGGATCCCACCAGCAGAGACCCTAAAAAATGTCTACTAAAAAAACTAGAATACCAGTTTTTATTGAACTGACCCTTGAATTAAGTATGAAATACCATATAAAAGTAAAAAAATATTGTATTTATTTTTTAGATGGCTGTAGATGGAGAAGATACACATCTATGCATACTCTCAAAAGAAATTAAAGGTATGTTGCAGTGGTTTTAAATATACGCTGTATTATTTTTTAAAATACATAATAAGGTCCTTTAGAGGTACCTTTACTAAATACTTGCTAAACTAGAGATTATGTTTTTCTTTATTTTGGTACCCTCAGATAAGAAACAATCACACTATTTTACTATGTATAAAATCATAACTACCAACTATAGAAGCAGTGTGTATACACGATTTTAATGCCAGCATTCTGTGACATATTTTGATTTGTCTCCTAGGGCTCCATTTATAAAGAGTCCTAAAATATGTGGACCGCCATTTAAGTAAAAGTCAGGGATAAGCAAGTCAGAGAAATGTCATGTGTTCAGTCCCCCCTCAAATCATCTCCAGCAAAATTTAAATCTAGGACACCACAAGCTTTACACAATGTTTTTTTTTTATAAAATGAATGAATTCAGGCTTTGGTGTATAGTAATTCTGAGTTGTTTAGAGTGAAAAGTGGTACCCACTCACTGTTATAAATTGGCTCCATTGTGTGACTGCTCCCCCATCTGTTATAGAAATTCTCTTTTAAAGTCCATCTCATACGGTAGTAATTTACTTTAAGAGAGGTAGTAGGCTGGAGTAAGTGATGCATGAAATGTTGCAAAATTAGATAACACAATATTGAGCTCAGTTTTTAAAGTGTGGTAAAGTAAGCTTATGTTTATTTTATTTTCATTCAGTCCTAAAAAAGCTGAATAGTGTCCCTTTATTCTATTGCTTTGATGTGAAAAAAGGGTTCACTATATCACCATTCTATGCTTCATGTTCATTTTTTTTATTGGTCGGCCATTGATGATGTCGGGTGTGCAGAGGAGGCTCTAGGGGCCCTTTTTTTAGCCTTACGTAGTGCTGTGCCACAATCCCACCACAACCCAGCTGCATGTATGTTAGGTTGAATGGGAGTGGTTGAGAGTGTGGTAAATGTGGTTTATAGCAACAACATCAGTCAGTTAAGATTAAAGTTGATTACAAGAAGAGTAACATTTTTCATGGCAGTAAAGACATACAGAGTGTCTCTCTTTTGCCATAAAACTTTACCCTTAACCAATGTATTAAATATTGATCAGAGAATGCTTACCCATGAATATACAATGGAACTCAACTTCACTTCAGAAAGATACTAAATTATGAATTTTCGGATATTTTTGACACACCTATGCAGATAATATTTATGATATTCAGCTTAGTTTGTAAGTTTTGTGCAGTTTTATTTGGCTTATTGTGTGTGGACACGTTGCATATATTTGTTTTTCTTTGTTTAGCCATAAGTGATTGTTTTTCCACTATTGTTTGTGTGAGAAGTGCTTAATGGGCTTGACTTGTGGAGAGGATACACTTTCATCAGTGAAGCTGGATGATCCAGGAAACCTGGAATGGATTTTTTCAAAGTCATTTGCTATTTGCCAGCAAATGTTTTGAATCCTGGACTAGATCCATTCCAGGTTTGCTGGATTACCCAGCTTTGCTGATGAAAGTGTTTCCGCTCCAGCCTTGGAGAACTTTAATAAATCAGGTCCAATTTTTTTTGTATTTTTTAACATTTATGAGTTCACTGGAACTGTCCACATACTTTAAGCCATACACTTGGCCGTACATTTTAGGTATTTTAGTTATGGAGAGGTTTCAGTCAGGTGTCTGTCTACAAACATTTGGCCATATAGTGAATATGAAACATTCAAACATTAGATTTGCAATTACTGAAAAATGCTAAAAATTAAATATTTTTTCTTGCAATTATTCTCATTTGCTTGACCTAAAATAAAATATTAAAACAAATTCTGGGTTCACCAAACATTCCTTGAAGTTCATTCAATTCATTCTTACCCGCTGTTAAAGATTTCCAGAGGTCCTTTATTAGTATGCCCATGTTAGTAGAAGTTCTGGTAAATGGTATGATTGGCAATTCATGAATTGGCAACCATTCATAAAACTTTTGATCATCCCAGCTGATCGCCACTCTTGAACCAAGCATGTTAAATAGAGACAGTACTTTAGAAAAATCAATCGGTTCTTTCTGGCAATCCGAGGTGCGGTAAAGGAAGATTAAAAGGAATGTAGAGAGAGAGAGAGAGAGAGAGAGAGAGAGAGAAAGAGAGAGGTTTTTTTCTTTGTAGAGGTTTTGTTCTTTGCACCCAATCAAATTTCATCTGTCAGTCTAATTCTGGTTTAAAAATAAAAACTGACTGTCTGGTTGGCTGCTAAAATAATTCCTTTCCTCTAGCTTGAATTATCCCCAGAGTAAGTTCTAGTTGTGGCTTTGCATAGGAATGCCTTGAAGTCACTATTTAACTAAGCCTTACCATTTTGCTTGTTATCATTGACATTTCTCTTTTTGTGTGAAAACAAAAATAGTAAATTCAAGCACTACGGCATTACGGAAGCTAATGATACTTATGTGCCCAAAGCCTTTCATGCTAGAGTTATAGTGAATTATCTTTACATTGCGTTGCAGTCGGGGGTTAAACTGAAACTGGCTTGCTCATTTATTATCTGCGCAGAGTGTGTTTCCGCAAGTGTCGCTGTTATAACAACATGAATAATTTTGAAACCACCTGTTGGCTCTGTCAATATGTTGTGTACCCTTGTGTGGGCAGGTATTGATAAACACCAGCTTTCATCTTTCTCAGATCATTTTAATGCTAACAAGAGCAAAGCTTTCTCACCACATGTCCTAGAAAGAAAAAAATGGCAGGCTTTAAAATATGAGATTTTAGCAATGCTAATAAGTAAGCACTTTCATGGCAATCCCTGGTTGTTTTCTTCAAGTGAGTGTTCAAGCAGTCATTTATGTATAAGTATCACAGAAACCACTGTGTTTGACATGTTTTTTTACTTATTCTCATTTCTGTTTATTCAACAGTGGAAGAAGACTCATTAGCACAAGAACTCAGGTAAAAGAAAACTAACAAATATACATTTGAAGTAGATCTCCATTGGATACTATTATATTGAGTATAATCCCAATTTAATATCACAGAAATAGGAGCATGTGCCTGATATTGCCATGTATTGTATGGTATGGCAAAGGGTCAAATTATATGCACATAGTTCAAACCAATGTAAGATAAAGGAGACCTGATATACTGCTTTACCATTGCAAGGATAGTTGGTAAACAGTACTACCTACTAATAATGTTCAACTCCAAACAGCTAAACACAGGTGTGAGCTTCATATAAATGAGTTGTTTCACCTACCAAAAATGTATATTTCTTTCCCAGTTGTGAGATTTCGACATCCCAACCACAGATCACAATTATGTATGATAGGGCTAATGACCTGATGTTTGCAGTGAACATTTATAGGTCTTGCCCCTGCCCAAGCTTCTAATTGGACAGTAAAAGCATAAAAAACAGACTGATGAGCTCACCGGTAGCATGCTTCCCCTTTTACATATCTTTTGTTAGCTCATGAGCACTGCAGCATGACTGGTTAATTGTTTACCTTCCTGTCCATGTTGATTTCTACTGCATGAAAACAGCAGGAGTCTGGTCCCAAATCAAATCTAGGAGGTTACATTGCTTGCATTTAAAACGATGATTTATTAATGAATGTAGAGTTGTATTTATTTTGTGTAGTTTATATCTTGCTCTCTTTAGGTGCAGTTTTACACAGACTGTATTTTCTTAAAGCAATTTGAGGAGTAGGATGTGTGATATCCATCTTAGATTGTTATTAGGTTTATAGAGAGATGCATAATGGATGCCATATAAACTGAAGATTTCAATGTTTTTGAAGTTTTGTTTTAAAGACTTCAGATTTCATGTTAAGTACAATGTGGACTTTATATGAATGTATAAATGCCAACACAGAATTGTATCTTTCTTTGAGAGGCAGCTGACACATACATATAGAATACTGCTAGATTATTTAACCTTTTGCATGCATACTGTAAAATAAATGTTGGAATGGGGCAGACAAAATATGGAAATACTGGGTCAGCATTTACATAAAAAACAAATTTACATGATAATTATTCCTAACGAGATTACTTCTGATTGTTCTCATGATTTAGTGTATATGTTTACACATTTTTAAAACTTAAGAACCTAATAAAAGAAACTTTTCTCCTAATACGAACTTAAGAAAAGAAAGTTATTTTAAATGGTTCTTATGAAAAGCCATTGCCAGGCTTAAAGTGGTATTCAATGTACTATTAACTATAATGACACCAAGTTGCAACAGGTTTGGCAAACAAAATTAAATTTGCAGGTACACTATATACTTTGTGATCACTATGTTTTCCAGTGTCAAAGCAAACATAAAACACACAGGAATACTCCTTCATGTTTTTGTTATTAACTCAGTTACAGTTTAGCCTCCAGCTGCAAAGGAAAGGCAGGTTGCCGGCTACTCTCTAAGGTTAACCATTGGCATGGTTTGCTCAACAAAAGGGTTGCTGTGTAAATAATCCGAAAATTATCAGTGAAGTGTTTGTGCTAAATTAAAAAATTTTCCCATATGCCTTTCTATTGCAGACACCCTCACTCCCCATTTCCATAGAAGGGTTTGTAGACACCCCATAGAGGGTGAATATACTACTATAGTACAATTGTTGTCCCTTTATTTTTTTTAAAGCAGAAAAACATGATTTGGCAGTTAGTGTGTACAACTACATACAAAACCTCTTGTAATCTATTACTGCAAAGATGTTCTAACAAAACAGAACACAAGTTTTGTTTTAGTGAATGTATACCTTGATAGGCACTGACTTTTTATTAGAAATTTTTTAGTTTGTTGTATGTTGTGTTTTATGTGCATTTATGTTTCACAGTAGGCTTTTCTGCATTACCACAATTCTGTATTTATACATTTATGCATTACCTTTTAGCAAATGCGCAATTTTCAAATACAAGATGAAAAAAATATTTTTTTACAACAAATGGCACAAATTTAACAAGTATAAATTTGTTTTATGGGAGACCCATTGGAAATGTCTGACCTAGTCCTTAAGGATTTGCAGACATGATGTTCTCAGTGGATTTGGATTCCATAGCTACCAAACGGGGGATTAACTGATGGGTATTACCAACATGGGTATTTATCATGTAAAAACAATCATTAGGGTATTAAGCCATAAAGATAGCAGTTTTGTCATGTTACTTAAATAAAAAAAATATGTGTGCTTGGAAATTGCCAGGAGATCTATAGGATGAGTTTCCATCATCCAATCTGCTTCTCAAAATAATATTTTACTGTGATAAGTTTAGTAAATGTCTTGAATTTGTGTATTGTTGTGCAGTTCCTAAGCACTAAGCTATAGGAAAGTGGTTAATATTTCATTCTAGTTCGGCTTTAGAGAAATCAAATATTTTGATAAAGGATTAAAGGCAAACATGTTATAATGCATGTATTAAGGAAGATTTAGTGATTTTACTTGTGTGTGTATGTCCAAATACATTTAAATGTAAAGAAATACATATTCATTTTCATTAGTACTATTTTAACTGGACTGGTTTGTGGAAGGGGGATTAATTAGGTAAGTTTGCTTTGATGGTATGCATTGATGTGATTTTCTATAATCCTCATGATTTTTAGTTTCATCTGTTGCTGCAATGTTTTTGTGCCTGGTTTGTAATGCCAGTTTCTGTTGTGTAGAAATTCTTCAGCAATGTTTTGTCATTTTTTTCACAAGTATTGAGTCCAAAGTCTGCATGGTTTCCACTCCAAAGTGCTACTTGACCCCCCTCGTTGCCTTTGTCCCATTGTCACATATTGGTATTAGAATGTATAATGTACATAGCCCTTTTCTGAATAAAGTGTCATGGTTTTTATTTCTTTTTTGTTTATTTTAATAGTCTGTCATTTGCACTCATGTTGATTTGCCGCCACACAACTCCTCTGTTCATTTGTAGTTGTGTTATAGGTTTGTTGTCATTGTGCTGTGCTGCCTGATCTTAGCACCATTGTATACAAACACACTTCCACTTGCTGTCTTGCTGAGTTGCATACTCATTCTAACACACCTGATGGTAATGGAAGGAGGTCCAGGTTGCCAGGTCCAGGGCAAAATCCACTTTGTGCCAAACATTTTCTTGCTTTTCCATCCCTTCAGGGTGTTTTTGCAGATTTGATTGGCATTTTAGATCTTGGCCCACTATATATATTGACTTACTCACCTCAGCTTGGTAGTGGAAGCACATAAAGGTGGATTCCTTCTTTTAACCGGAAGCAATATCCTCCATCAATGTTGCTTGTAGCCAAGCCCATGATATCAGAAATCATAGGAAAAAAATAGGCAATCTTTTCAATGTGAAGCAATATGGTCCAAAATGCACTCTTTGCCTATTTCTTCTTGTAATTTCTCTTTTCTATGTATATGTACACACATCTACATGCATACTTACATGTTTTGATTTATGTGCACTCATGTCTATACATACATGAGTGCATATGAAGTAAAACAAGCAATATATACCAAAAAATACAAAGTTACCTGAATGAGGACTTTGCAGAAGTGCTGTGCATTTTTCAACTGATAAAACACAGTTCAGGCGCACATAGCGGGTCCACCGTGGCACACAACTATGAGCTACACGCGCCTGAAGTTTGGCACACAACTATGCGCATCAAACAAGTGAGTTTTAACTAGACAATTGTGCTGTTTTTACCCTTTCAAACAATTTAGAGAAAGGAACAGCTTAAAAACAACAACAATTGACTTTTTAAACTGTGTGTCCTGGGAGATTGGAAAGGAGATCACATAACAACAAACCCCCAAAAAACAAACAACAACTTTTTACAATTAACTTTATTCAAAAGAAACATTTGCTAAAAGGTCACATTAAAATATAAAAAAAACAAAAAAAAAAACACACATCACTAAATGTTCATGACAAAAAGAACAAACAAAACACATGTAAACCCACACTTCCATGTAAAGCCAAAATAGTTAAAAAAATGGCCCAACAAATATTGCATTCAAAAAATACTTACCAAACGTATATGCAATTTTGACCTATCAAGGATGGAAAACTGGATTAGAAAATATTTATGCAGGACAAACATTTCAAGGTGGTAATAAAGGCAGAATTTTGCAATCAAACAATATGGCCAAAAACACAATAACATAGCATTAACATTGACTTTAAATTTGCAAAATGGACATTGAAACATTCAAAGTTAAAAAAAGCAGCTATTGTGCTAAAGGGTAAGCAAAGTATCAAATGCAGCAACAAAGATTAATTAGGATAACACACAAAACAACACAAAAAAAGCAAGTTAAACAACACCCTTATATATGCTCAAATTTAGGTGCACAGGTGATAGAAATTCGCTTGCAATTAGCACTTGCGCAGTCTGTCAAAATCGGCTGTTTGTTTTTTTTTTTTGCAATTGGACATTTCATAATCATTTATTGATACGATCCTTTAGATTTGATATTCAAATTCAGATATTCAATTAAATAAAAAAAATAAAATAAAGTAAAGGAGGATTTAGTGTTAAAAGTATTTTATATATTATATATTTATATATTTATATGTATATTTAGATACATATAAAATGATATACTACAATAATTATATATATATTTATTTATTTATTTTTATTATATTAACTATAGTAATTACAATTATATATATAAATATAAATATATATATATATATATATATATATATATATATATAATTTTTGAAGTATATAATTATATATGTATATACAAAAAAAAAAAATATATATATATATGTGTGCATATATACATGTGTGTATATATATAAATATATATATACATACAAAGCATTGGTCAGACCTTTTCTGAAATACGCAGTTCAGTTTTGGGCACCAGTTCACAAAAAGAATGTTGTGGAAATGAAGAGAGTACAGAGAAGCACAACTAAACTAAAAAGAGCAATGGAGGAACTCAGCTGTGAGGAGAGATTAGCTGAACTGAATCTATTCACCCTTGAGAAGAGACATTTTAGGGAGGGATATGATAACCCCATATAAATATATAATTGGTCCATATAGAGAACTCTCTACCCAATTATTCACTTTAAGGTCATTACAGGGACAAGGGTGCCTTCTTTGCATCTGGAGGAAAAGAAGCCTACTCTCCGCATAAGTAAGGGATTCTTCACAGTAAGGTCTGTGAAAATGTGGAATAGGCTCCCTCAGGAAATAGTTTTAGCAAGTCCTAAACATTGCTTTAAGAAAATGTATGATGCTTTTCCAGAACCACAGATTATAGCTGGCTATTAAAGTTGTTTTTACTGCTATAATATAGGAGGGGAAGACCAGACAGGCAGGTTTTCATTGACAGAATTAGGATTGGTTAACAGTACCGTTCAGTGCCCATTGTGATTGACACCGATTTACATCACTGCACAATGTGATTTGTGTTGTTCGAACAGGTTTTTATTTTCTATTTTAGACCTATCCAGCCAAACACATCTCAATGTTCTTCTTCATGCCAAAAATGAACACCATGAAGTCAATTGGGAAGAAAATATGTGGTTTTAGGTGTTTTTTATGCACTCAGAAGAGTCACTACTGCAGCCAAATGCACAAATATGCCACGGGAAGACAACAAAATGTCTCAGGAACGGTGTATTAATTTAAAGGGCAGTGATCATGAGAAAAGCATGAATACTTTTATTAACAGTTCTTTGTAGGGGAAATGAACAATAGTGACAGAAATTTCAAACATGTTACCTAAATTTGGGAACACACTGCCCCCTCACAGATAAACAAACTTTGAAACTTAGTTGCAACGGTCACACAGGATTGTTAGGCCTGCAGTAACTAGTCGACCACTGCTAGTCCCAACATAGGTCCCACTATACAGAACAGTAAAAGAAATGTACTGTTTCTTTCTTAGCACCTAAGCACTGCAGTAGTCATCTCAGTAGCAGATAAAGTGATCTACAAAAGTGAACCTGCCAACAGTAATTCAGAATCTCCTAATTCTTTAGAGATCTCCTTTATCTCTTACAATGGAGCTTTAGGTTCTCACAGCAATGGACTGCAGCCCTAACACCAAGTGTTTTCTTCTTTTATCGGCAGCCTAAACCATGTTTAGTAGAAAGTAATACACACTGAAACAATGGCTGTAGTTTGCCTCTAGATTTAATGACAAGCATTCCCCAAACCCCTTTTGGGGGGATTAAATTTTTGGAAGAGGCCTAACAATATTAGGACCCCCCCTATTATTGAAGAAAGGTAAAGCAGGGCAGTCAAAGCTGTATGCATGTATGCATGGAATACCATCTTGGTAATAGGGACCCCACATCATTTTTTCTACTTTTTGTAGATACTGTCTTTTTTAAATTGAAAAGTTACCCCATGGAAAGCAACATTTACCCCTCTAAATACTTTTACTAGACCCTTATCCATGCATGCTAGCTGGATGACCAATGAGCAAACCCCCCATCCTCTGTGAAAAAAAACATGTGCAGCTTTAGGTCATTCCCCAAAAAAATTATTTAAAGGATTTTTAGTATTTTTAATGTTTTCTGCTAAGCCACATCAAAAACTTTTTCCCTGGCAATTTGTTTTTTTTTTTTTTTTTTTAACATTACCATGGCTCGCATGCCTTATTTGACCATAGAGCCTTTTAGCTCTAAAAAAGGTTGATTTTTTTTCCATAGTCATCAGTGGGGTAGAATGTTAAGTTCAGGCTCAGCGATATCAAAGTACTGAGCAGGTTCATCCATCAGTAATCAGGCATAGTAAACCATATAAAATAATAAAAAAATTATCAGGGAACATTGTATTATTTGTACATTTGTTAAACCAGTGTGGAACTAGTACACTATGATCAAAGTGGCATTAAAGTGTGGTCTTTATCTAAGTTGTGGTTTTTTTTTTTTTTATTTATAATATAATAAATATTTTTAAAAAAAGTAAACTAGTAGCTGTATGTTCTGTGTTTGTCAGGCATCAAGATTAGCTAGAGAAAACATTTCCTTATCCTGTGTTTTCTTGGCTCAATGTTGAACATCATGGATTAACATGTTCTTATTTAGAACCGAGTATTTGATTTTCAAATTTGCTTTATTTATAATGCATTTGCTGCAGGCAGAAATAGACTTCTGTACAGTCAAAATCCAAATGTTGAATTTACACAGTATAAATATGATAATTATAATGAACTTTGTAATCCTCAAAATTTAAATCAGTCGGATTTATCAATATCTTAATTTTCCCGTTCTAGTGCTTACAATTGCACTATGTCAAAGAAGAGAAAATTTCAAGAACAGGGTTCCACAGCTCCAATCAACAAAAGAAAGTCATTGTTGATGAAACCCCAGCACTATAACCCTAGTGAAGAACTTGAAGAAGACAGTGAGGATAAGTCTGAGTATGTGAGCTTTAAATTCATGAAGAAGAGATGCTGTACTACTACAGGTAGGTAGACAGCAATGTGTGGATATATGTGTGCCATGTAAAATGATTGGTATGTGTTTAAAATGGTATACATAATAATAAAATACAGATGAAAGGTATAAAGGTGATTTACCAGAAATATTATCTTTTGAATGGGATACTTTCCAAAACATATTGATTCTTGCCAAGTTAAGTAAGTGGCAGTGGGGGAAGAAAGTATTAACTTTTTTTCCATGGAGCCTTTTTTTAAACATTTTCATTGTATCATTTAGTTTATTTATGGCAAACCTGTGTTTTGCCCATGGAGGAAACATATTTCCTACCACAGTTCCCAAGCATCACAATTTTATTTTTCCATTATATTAACACACCATTAGTGAAGAAAATACCTGATATTTCCATGCATAGAGAAACATATAGAGTACTTGATGTAACAGTGCTGAGGCTTGGGGACTGGACCATTGATGTCACATTTATTATTTATATTATTTTCAATAATCAGCTCAAACTATTTTTCAACATGCTTAAAGATTTCTCCTTTCCCAGATCTTAGACTGATAAGTGAAGCATTGTAAGACTATATACACACATGTTAAATCATGAATCACCATGTATTGGGAAAATCTAGCATGTGTAAAGCTGCCCCTTAACCTTGTTTATTAATCTGCCATGCCAGGTCACTAACGACCGAAAGACCAAAACCATGATTGTCTTCTTATGTGGGGTGGGGTCCCTTCCTCTCACTCTCTATAGAACAGCACCCTCTGTAAAACACTTGTTTGTTGTACTGTTGTTAATGATAATCAGTGCAATAAACAAGTGCAATTATTGGACAAATGTATGTAGCCTTAGTTATCAAAGGTCCTTAACTGAGGTATTGAAGTGGGCTACTTATCACACCTGAAGGGTCGGTTAACCTTTTTATGTAAATTTATAATGTAGCTTTGGTATTGTAGGGAACTCACTTACCCTGTTTCCAGTAAGTCTATTATTGGTCCACTACTAAATGAGAATGGTATGAGCAGACATTTATATACCCTGCTCCACTCCATTCTCCAAATACGCTTTGCATTAGCAATTAAATTAAAATGTAATTCTATGAAACCATATTATGTCAGCAAAGTATTGAAATTATAAATTATGTATATGTGTCAAACTGTGTTTTCCAATAATTATTTTAATATGAAAAAAAATCTATTTCTGATGTGGGAAGCTAAGTGTTTAATTATAAAAATAGAGTCAAGTCTAATAGTAAGCCACAATTTTCTAACAGAAGAGAAATGAGGAAGCAAAAAAAAAAATGGCCCTACTTGTTATCCCTTATTTTATCTGCATGCCAAATTCTGTATTCAGCTTACAAGGGTTGGAACACAGCAGGAAGCCTTTAAAAGTGAGAACTGCAAGGTTTGGGTAAAACTGCTCTTTGCAAAATTCAAATCATCAGTCACTGTATGAATCCTATTCTTTTAAATATAATTAATAAATATTTTTTCTTTTAACACATAACAAACAGTTGAACCGAACATTAGGTAAGTTGGAAACGTCCCAAAATGCTAACAGTTTGGCAACAGAAAAGTGAAATGCATTGGGCCGCACATGTGCATATCTACCCCCTGTAATCTGCACTTAATAGGAATATTTTAAACTATGTAACTAAGCAACAGAGGTAATTGTTGCTTTCCAGAGCTTTTGTTAGGCACTTTAACACAGCCCAAATATGCATAATTAGGCATAATGTCTATAAATCATTATTGTACACATGTGGGTAGTTAAGTGGATTGAGAGAATAGTTCAATGAATTGAGCATATTCACAGAAAATGCTTTTTATTTGTTTTCTCCAGTTCATAATACTTTAAAATTATCATAACCCTTTACACCATCTCTCAATAGCTTGCAGTGTTATTGAGAAAAACTTCATTTGCATTTTAGACTATGTTTAATTTATTATTTAAAACTGGAGTTTGTTGGATGTGAAATCGAGAGATGATAGGCCATTGTGCTGAATGATATGTGGCTCTTTATGCAGTCTATTTTCTAGGATGCAAAATGTTAAATTTTTTTTTTTTTTCGGTTTAGAGTGAATAGATCCAAACAAAAGAACGCCATCTATAATCAAAGTTATTAAAAGGGCTAGTGTTGTGACTTCTTCCAAAAATGCTTTTAGTTACTATGACAATATTTACTTGATCCTGGCAGTCCACTGTTGATTTTAGGGGGATAATTACAAGAAAGATACATAATGTAGACTTTTTTCGTGAGTGCCCTTGTCTGCAGAGCTGTTTATAAGGATTGCAGTGGAGCATAAAAGCGGTATTGTCTGCTATCATTATACCCTCTCATCCGGGTTGCTAAAACCTGCTGCTTTTCTCCATTTTTTCCAGTTCATATTGTCATTTTGACAGAAACATGATAATTAACACAGATAGAGATATTTATTAAAGTTTCCTGGCTGTAGAACTTTAGCAGAAATCTAATAAAAACAAAGGTCTATGAAATAGCACGGCTGTATGAAAGACTCTGCAGTAAACGATGGGATTTTAGGTTGTTTATTTAGTGCTATTTTCCTCCGCAGCCACTTTACAAGCAGAGCTGTTTCATGGGACTTGGTTTTCAAGGAGAGGTTTTCATCAGAAAATAAAATTGCATTAAAAAAAGTAAACTTTTTTTTACAACTTTACAATATTGTTTTTAAGTAGAAAATCACAAAAGTTCTACGCTTGTAATTCAAACATAGGGGCTTTTGTGATTGTCGTTTGTCATAGGTAAGTGCCCTAAGATTTAAATCCCAATTGAACCTTCCATGCTCAATGCTAAATACATTCCAGGTGCATCTAAACAAAAGGTTTGCAAAGTCTTACAGTTTGTTTTGCTTCTAAAACTATTACAACCTGAGAAAGAAGTTCTGTCTCCTGCTAGCAGCTGCGGAGTGCAACATATGCTCTTTGTAGATTTCTCTGACATACCCTTTACTAATTAAAGAGCTCAAGCTCTGACCCAGCCAGGGGAGTGTCTGCAAAGACAAGACTGTTTTCCTGCATGAAGCTTTTCTATCCAGGCTATGTCTGCTTTTTAAAGAAAACAAACTGTAAGGACCATTTCAGACCCATCGTAAGCCATACCATTCTTTAGGTGAATCTAGGAAAGTTGGGACCCTTTTTTTTAATGCACACTACACACAGCAGATTTTGGTGTGGTCCCTGAAAGCAACATGTCCCTTTTGCCTCATTAGATCTGCACTGAAGCTGTTGCTGGAAGATCTGTACTGTGACTGCAGCAACATGCAAATGTGTGCCAGGTGCTGTCAGCCATATAGTTTGATAAAGCGGGTCTGAAAGGCCCTAAAGTTTTGCACTCCTTTCTTTATACACCTAGAATATATTTAGGTAATTTAAAATGAAGTGGGATATTGACCCACCGTAATAGACAATTCATGTAGATTTGTTAGAATTTTTGATAATCAATGTCTATTGTGATATTGGTAATCTAATGTACTTCCATCCAACATAGCACTATACTAATAAATGCATTCTGACCATTTTAACAAAATAAAACAAGCACACACAAAAAATAAACAGTTGGGTGATGTACGGGGGGGGGGGGGGCTTGCTGAGAAGTTCATGGCTTTGCCCAGAAACAAGAGAGCCAGAGTTATGAAATAATACATTTATTCAACATATTCCCTCCTGAGACTGATGCACTTGGTACAGCCTAGTTGCAGCTTTTCTAGACCGTTCAAAAAAAATACTTTGGTTGGGGCGCAAACCAGCTCTCAGCAGCATCTTTGATGTCAGAAATGTCTTTAAAGCGTTGCCTCTTCAGGTGTTGCTTCCAATTCGGGAACAGATAATAGTCTGAAGGGACCAGGTCAGGTGAGTAGGGGGGATGGTGGACCAATTGGAAACCCAGGGTGTTTAATTTGGCAGCCACAACGTTGGACGTGTGCGCAGGTGCATTGTCCTGCAAAATAAAGTATCTCTTTGGTCAACTTTCCACGGCGTTTGGTCCTAATTGCCTCCTTCAGCTGGTCCAGGAGGTTAGCATAATACTGTCCGGTGATACTAGAGCCCTGTGGTAGGTAGTCAACAGAATACCGTCTTTGTCCCAGAAAACCGACGCCATGACATTTTTGGCTGATTTCTGGGTTCCAAACTTCCTTGGCCCCGGGGACCTGCTGTGGCGCCATTCATTTGACTGTTCCTTGGTTTCAGGATCATAGATGTAGAGCCAGGTTTCATCCTCAGTCACTAACCTAGCCAAAAAGTCCTGTGCAGCTTCAAAATGTGCAAAAACGGCTTTGGGTGCTTCAACTTGTTCCTTCTTCTGATCACTGTTTAAACATTTTGGCACCCACTTCGCTGAAAGCTTGTGCATGTCTAGGATAGTGGTGATAACAAACCCAACACGCTCCAGTGAGATGTCAAGTATCTGGGCTATCTTTTTTGCGGATATTTGCCGGTGCTCAATAATCAGCCTATAGACAGCATCGCAGGTTGCCAGGTCAGTTGAGGTTGGGGGTGCCCACTGCGGGGCTCATCTTCAACGGTGAAATGCCCAGTCTTGAAATGAGATATCTAGGTTTTGACAGTGCTGTAGGAAGGACCATTCTCTTCCAGTGTTTGTGATATATCAGTGTGATTGTCCTTTGCTGACTTTCCCTGGAGAAACAAAAACTTTGTGACGGCCCGTAACTCCAACTACGTGAAACTTGCTTGTTCCTTTGCCATCACAGCTTTTCACTAAAGAACAGTTTTAAGAAGTGCAAAAAACTGATATTTACACAGTTACAAACTAAGATATTAGGCTGTCATATGCCCCCACACTCATTTTTCTATTTCATCTGGAAGGGGGCAAGGCCAGGAACTTCTCAGCACCCCCTCTTAATGATTCCATAGGTTATAGAATCTGCTAATATGTTCCAGCCAATTTCATTGGGAAGATGAAAATGAATAAGAATATTAAGGTATAATGCGAATAAATGTGAGAAGGTATGGCATTTTATATCCTTCTGGAAAAGTTAGTTGCTTGTATTCATGCTGTTTTTTTCCTTGTCTGCCTTCCATGCTTGCTCCTTTTTTTAGTACTTTTTTTAGTCAGTCAATTTCTACAAATTTGTGTTAAGCTGGTGGCTGGAAAAAATGCAGGAACATAATGATAGCCAAGGAAGTAGAACTTACAGGAGAGTTAAGTCAGAATTCTATTTCTCTCAGACCATTAGTATATTGTTAATCCTTAGACACAGACATCAATAAAAAAAAACCTTTTTATAAGTATATCTCAAACTTGTATATATCTGTTTATTACAAATTTTGGAGTGAATTTTAATGCATGCCTTGTGTTTTGTATAGGTACAATAATTTTGCAGTCCACTGGTGTGACTACCCATACAGCCGAGACAAAAACTTGTTATCAAAATCATATCACTGACCCATCATTGCTGGGTAGAACAGTGAAAGAGACAGTGGCAGACAACCATACAGGGAGTGTTATTCAATCAGCTAAAACTAATAGAGAAAGTAATGAAGAAAGTTATGGCATGCAGTCATCCGAGCAAAATGACCCACCACCATTTTCACCAGATGAAAATAATGGCAGCACTGACATATCTGAAAATGGGTGGGACAGTTCTTCCAGTTACCCAGAGCTCAATGCAAAGAACTATGTAAGGGACGCATTCAGTCAAGTCATTAGGCTCAAGAGTGAAATGAGCATTAAAGATGAGAAACCAGCAGAAACTGAAAGTAACTCATCAATAAATTTATTAGACTCTGACAATGCCAGCCACCAGCAGATCACCAAGAGTGACGACGATGATAAATGCCTCTCAGTCATTACAGAAGAGTCTGTGGATCTGGATAAAACAAAAGGAAACTTGAGTCTGCTTGAGCAAGCAATAACTATAGAAGCAGAACAAGGCCACATGTTTCACAGCACTTACAAAGAACTGGACATGTTTCTCCTGGAGCATCTAGCAAGAGAAAGAAGACAGACAAAAGTTATTGATGTAGCAGGGCGACAAATATATTGCAACAAAAGTAAGAGAACCAATAAGGTGCAGTGTTTGAACATTGGAGAAAAAAAGTGTTGCTGATAACATATCAAATGTAAACATCATTGGTCTTCCTATACATTTGGTTGGCTGGTTACTATGAGCAGCTTTTGTAATTCATGCATTTTTTACTGTTTTTCAGAAGTTCAAATGTGAAAATGAGTGCAAGTGAACTTACTACTCGGCCCATCCTAACAGGGTATAGTGGATGTGCCGGGAATTTTGGCTCTTTTTTTAAAGATGTTCTTGGGATCTGCATGGGATCCCCTCAAGTGCCTATGGTGGTGAACAGTCAATATCTGCACCCTGATGTAAAATATATGTATAAGAGTTGCTCATATTGACCATTCCAATATATAATAGATAAAACTTAAGATTTATGTTTAATACATCATTAACAATATTGTGCAGCTGTGTCTCAACTACACTGGCTCAAGACTTTAGAACACATAGAAAACATGCATTATAAAACAATCCTCCAGTTATCTATGTAACTATAGGCATTGTGGAGAACCCTGTCTTTAAAGGTCACAGCAGAGGTACTGAATACTAAGCTGTTTTAGAAGGAAAAGCAGATGTTGATAGACTGCCAGATCTCAAATGTAAGCAAACATTTTTAAAAGTATTACACAAGTGTTTTTGCCTTGAATTGCCCCATTGCAAGTATTTGTATATTAGTACGCACCTGCGAATGGTAAACACCACAGTTTCTTACTGTCAATATCAACATAGTTCAGGTATTTCTAAGCTGTTTTTTTAGTTTAATTTGTTTAGTTTTTCTGACGATTCTTCTTAAATCGCCCAAAAAATTAACAACACACACTTAGCACAAAAAAATAAAGAACAAACCTTAAAGATATACCAGCACAAACATATGAACAACTGACAATCACACAGAAACTCAGGGAGGCATTGTATTTATAGACAATACCAAGGTCCACCCTTTCAACACACACTTGACTTTGGCAAAATGTTGCCTACTAGCTTAAATAGCCCTATATAAATACAATGACAAACTGATGAGGTCCTTCCAGGAGGTCATAGAGGATGGGGAATTAGGAGAATTATGTAGTGCAGGTTAATATTCAAAAAAAAGGCATGTAAAATATCTTCTCTATAAATGTATGACGATAATCTATAAATAGATAGTATAAAAAGGAGAGCATAGAGCTGGCAGTATACCACTCCAACCTGGAGGATGGAAACATGGTTTCACCGTGTCTATGAACTTTCTATATACTTGGTGTGGATATCCTAAACAAAAAAACAAATCAATTTTGAGTTTGTGATGTTAAAATCAAATCTTACAAGCATATTTTTTATTCTTTTTGTAGGTTCTCCACGCTCTGATAAACGCGAAACCAAATGCCCTATTCCAGGCTGTGATGGCACGGGTCATGTGACTGGACTCTATCCACATCATCGTAGTTTATCAGGGTGCCCTCATAAAGTTCGAGTGCCTTTAGAAAGTCAGTATTTCTGATTAATAATTAATCATATTTACCATACACATAATTTCTGTTGCTTGTTACTTGTTGTTTTGAGAGATCAGTCCACCCAAAATATGTATTTACAGATAAATGCAAATTACTGGCCTAAATATACCTCCAATTTTATATATTTCTTTCATACTCTATTAGTGTTTGCCCATTGAACGACCGGGTTCTTTGACCTGGGTTGACAAAACAGTATAGTTCATCAGTATAGCTCATCCTTTTTAAAATGAAAACTCTCTGATAAAGGTCAGGGCAAGGGCATGTGGGAAGTTTTAAGAACACGGATGGTTTTAGGCAAAATGGGGCTCTGTGCAAATATGAAGTGGGGCCTCCAAAAGCACAGCATTAAAGTTTCTTACTTCCCTGCCAACTGGGCACTTGAATAAAATGGGATGTCTGGGCAAATTCACAGTTTGCTCTACATTAAAACAATCCTCCACAGGGATCCAGGTGCAGAAATTTTGCTATGAAAATATTTAAGAGATATAAACGGTCAGTGTATAACCTAAATATATACTACTTGTATACCTTTAGGCATTTGGTATCTGTATACCTACATTAAAATGTCATAGCTATAGCTATGTTACCAGTCTTGTTGGAATAGATTTATAATTAGATGGACTGAAATACCTTTTTTTAAAAAAAAAAGTCCGCTCCCCTAACCAGAATCTTTAGCTCTCGAGCATGTGATAGCTGTGGAGGGGTGGGATCAAAGTTTAGATTGGTGTATTCTTCTCTTATTTAGAGATCATGTGACTACGAGCTTAACCTGGATGAAGCCCAAAGCAGTATTCTTTCACGAAAAATGAGTATTTCAAATCTTTGTTTATCCATCTGCTGTGCTGGGCAGTAATTTATTTCTTTCATAGAATTTACAGCTTATTTATCAGTATTTATGATAGCAGAAACTGTGTCATCATAGAAAATTATTTAATATATTACCCAATTAAATGCCACTGTAAAGCTGCCTCATCATCTGGAATGAAATTACATTCATAAAAATTGATTACAAAGTAGTTAATAAAAAATCCATACCACATAGCATCAAATACAATGAGACAAACAGTGTATGAAGTAAAAAGAAATACTTAAAATTTAAATTAGCTGAATTATGTTATCTTATAAAGATGAGGCCACATGTGTGTTTATTTAGCTTAACATTTAGTTGGCCAGCACATTAGTGGGAAGAAGAAGTTCTGGCGTTTGACAGTTGAATGCTGACATGTCTTTAGCACCAGGAATAAAAAGTCTCAATCCAATTTAAGTCGAAGTCAAGGTCCTTTGTATGGCCTGAGCTTGGGATTCATGGAGGCTTGAGGACATACTGAGATATTGATTTAAAGGCTTGGATGCATCCCAAGGTGTTTGCATTTAAAGCATACCTCAACTAAGAATTTTTACTTTATATAAAAGGGTAGACATAAAAGTGCCACAACCTTTTAAGAAAAAAAAAAAAGGGTGCAGCACCACTCGGGTCTTGGCTGCTCCTTCATGCCTTAGATGCTTGGGCTTGAGCAGAAGGAGCCCTTTCATCAATAGTTTTTTCCCAATCTACGTCACCCAATTTCTTGCCTGCGCAGTGCGTAATTGCGTGACATACGAAGAAGAACGTGGAAGAAGAGAGGAGAAGATGTTGCCGCTTGGCGCTCCCTTGCCGGGCTTAAGACAGAAACCTGGGACATTCTGCAGACATCTTCCATGGTGGCTTAGAGGTTAGCACTCTGCCCTTTGCAGCGCTAGGTTCCAGGTTTGAATCTCAGGATACTATCTGCATGGAGTTTGCAGATCCTCCTCTTGTTTGTGCGGATGTCTTCTGGGTACTCTAGTTTCCTCCAAAAGCATACAGTTAGGTTGATTAGCTTCCCCACAAAAATTGACTTTAGACTTTATTAAAGACATATTACTGACATTAGATTGTGAGTCATTTTGATGGACAGCTAGTAACATGACTATGAACTTTGTGACGAGCTGCTTAATATGTTGGCGTTATATGAATACTTATAATATTCAATATCAGATTGTCTCAGGTAAAAACAATGAAAACTGACAAAAGACATTGCAGCCAATCTAAATCATCTCTGAGAAGGCTTGAGGATGTCTATATCAAGAATTTCCACTGATATATGAAAGTTCAGGAAAACATGAAAAAAATATTGCAAGTAATAATTATTAAGATTCTTTGGGCAAGATAGAAAACCTGTTTGGGCAACAATTTCAGAATCAAAAGCAGTAGAAATTAAAGATGTTACCCAATGCAATATAAATCATATTCTTAGTTAGAGATTTAGAATATAAACTACAACCTACTACTGTCTTTTATGGGCAGTAATTGTTTTAAAGTGCTTTTAGTTTTTAATAATCCAGCCAACCAATGTGATTTAAAATGATGCTTTTAATGAAGTTATGTTGTTTTCCTGTGGTTAGTACCCTTGGTTGACTTATTTCTTTATTCCCTAATTCATTATCAGTTACTGATTTTTTTAATCTAATTTTTTTCTTCTTTAATTAGTTTTGGCCATGCATGAAAATGTATTAAAGTGTCCAACACCAGGATGTACAGGGAGAGGACATGTGAACAGTAATCGTAACACTCACAGAAGGTACCGTCAATGGATACTGGATTTAAAAACTGTTGCATGATTGAACTATGATTGACAGGACAAATGACTGTTTGGATAAAGCAATAGGCTGCCATCTACAAAGGAACCATCTTGTAACAAATCAGGATTGAGCAGATGGTGTGCTTACTGGGAAGCTTTTTAGAGTCTACTGAAGCCACAGATTTATTTAAATGAAAATAGTGATTTAAAACTTTGAAAGGGTTGTGCATTTCAAAAGCAGATGCCACAAAAGGCTACAGGTTTTTATTTATGATTTCATTGGCTTATAATACTGGTAATGATTTGCAGTCTGTCTTCTGAAGTCAGCTTCTCTAAGTATTTTACCATTGTAGTATTTACCAATAGCTCTATATATATATATATATATATATATATATATATATATATATATATATATATATATTATAGAGAGAGAGAGAAAAGTAGACAGAGGGATAGAAAGCTAGAAAGAGACTGCTAGGATTAAGTTTTTAAATATTTATTACAAATAATCTGTCTACCATGCTGATGTTAAGAATAGTAATTCTGGTTGTATGGTTTGTTTGCTATCCCCTCTTTTGACTCAGATTGTTTTGTCTGCTTACTATGGTTCTTATCCTATGATTTCTTCAAATAATGTGAGTTCCTGTCATCCTTGGGCATGTATCTTTAATGTACTAGAAGGTTTACAGATTAAAGAAGAATAGGACTAATTTTATCTGAATAAAATTTAGCTGGGAAGCACTGTGGGAAGATTTGGCCAAATGTCAAGCACATCCTGGGTACTTGAAAAAAAAACTATTTTATATATGTTTAGTGATAAGATTCACTGCATTGAACCAGAAGCAGCAAGGTGAATGTGGAAGAGATTTGATGTTTTGTGTTAGAAAAACATTTGTTTTGTTCTATAAAGCCTGTTTTGTGTGCATTAAGAGTAAAAAAATAAGCACTGATGTTGATACATAATGAATAGCAAGTTGACTTATTGCTGTGAGTAACTCAGTTTTCTTTCTAAAGCTATGTTCAGAATGGCAATGAGGTTGTGGTGCTGTTACCATTTCCTCGTGCCAGTAAACTAGTGAAGCTACAAGGAGCTTCCACCAAAAAAGCAGTCCTATAATAAAGATTAAATTAGGGTGGCAGTGAGCAGTACAGTACCACTTAATACCATCTGCTGGGAAATCTGCAGATGCAGGAACCAGTGCTGTGGCTCAAGTGGCCAAGTAGTTGGCAAGGTGCCTGCCGCTGGAAGCCCAAGGCAGGTGTGAACCTAGCCTAATAGTTTTTTTACAACAACACAAATACTGTAAATTCACCTTATATTTTTAATACTCAACAAATTGAAAGCACAAAAACAAGTATGAGTGCTTCCTGTACTGTTGAACCAAAAGGTGTGAATGAAAACATATACAAACATATGATTTCCTCAAGTATCATTGAAATTACAATGGTGGAGTACTTCTTGAATCTTGAATACCTTCCTATGACAATACCAGACATACTATGATGGGCTTTCCTTTGAACAAACAATGAGGTATTTCTTGAATTTTTTTTTTAGTTTAATATGAAATTCAAATCAGCAACTAGAAGCACGGTATACCCATCCTGTCAAATATGGAAAAATTGTTTAATTTAAAATCTCTAGAACTAGTTATATTAGGCATTTACCGAATTGTATTGATAGCTCAGAATGTTCCAACAGGCTTTAGCCTCAGGGAAAGAAAATATGTATTAGGCACAGACGTGGCAGCAACTAAAAAGATAGCTACAAATGTAATTTATTTTTCACATCAAAAAGCATTTTTGTGTGGGAGGTGTAATATGTAAAATACTATGAATGTCTATCCTCTTGGCCTGCATGGCTGTTGTGAGTCAAACTTTGTTATTCTCCTTATTTAGACACATACTGAGACGTATAAGGAAGCTTGATCTAGAATGCATCACAACATTGTTTTGACATAGCAACCATGACTTATTCACTGACATCATATATTTGCACATGCTGTTTTTATGGATTGCTAAATATTGTTTCTTTTTCAACAGAGCCACTGAGTAATGATACCTAATGATATCCCCTTCCCTGCCTTCTTTTCAGATGTGCTCCCCCCCATATTATTCTTGTTTAATACATATTGATAAATTGGCCATATAAGGACCACATGGTAAAGTCCAATTGCAGATTCATTCAGCGTTTCTTCCTTCAGTTATCATTCACCATACCAAGTCAAAATGGTTTTAGTGGACAGTGATAGGTGAGGGAAAATCTCCTACAAATTAGAATGTCCATGTGTCATTTGTGCATATATAATAGCAATGACAATTTGTACTTTTGTATTGGTATTATAAGTATATATATTGTTAAGTTAATGTTTGTTATTTTAAGTCACTTTGCCTGATAAATAAATTCAATTGCACATTGACATGCTGAACAAAGGTACATTTTTCAATATGATTGCATAAGTTGAGGTGTGCTAGAAACATATATGTTTTATCTGACTGCAGCTGTGGAGCCATCCAACACTTTTTACTGTTTCTGTAAATTGTATTTTTCTTCTTAAGTCTGTCAGGTTGTCCGATTGCTGCAGCAGAAAAGCTCTCAAAAACACAAGAAAAACATTATTCACCTGGTGCTGGTGCAAACCTTGAATCTATTCATAGGTGTGTATGTATTCTACCTTGCAACTTATCAATGTCCTTTGCACTAGCTTAATAAATATAGTCTATAGATGTAATACAATTTCTATTTCTTATAATAATAACTAAATTACCATTTGAAATGTATTTGCCATAGAGTATTTCACCCTAAAACATAATGATAAAAGGGAAGCATCTTTGACACCACATTAATAGAACAAAACATAAATGTGATGTGTAGGTACAAAGATGTACTGTTGATTGGCCTCTAGATAGCAAAAAGTGAATAGATAGAACCCCCTTTTTTTGCTTTGTGTGTGTCCCCTGGTGACCATTCACTGGCAAAGAAAGTTATAGGAAATCTAAAATGCTACAGCTGTTATAGCAACAAGAGGTAAAATGAAATCTTATAGCGTGGACACTTAACTTTTCTGCAGTCCTTTATTATATACTGCTAGGTCCCATCTATCTCCAGTTAGAAATTTTACATAAACCTTTATGTGTCTGCCATTTGAGTTAAAGAATGGCCATGCTCATACCATAGATTCCTGGGTAGAAAAGAGGCAAAGTTGTAATGTCTTTCTCCTACCTGTAATTCCAATGACATGGTTAAGTTTCTATGTGTATGTTATTGTAAAATTGTTATTAATACCATATCAGTAAATTATTTTAGTAACTGTAATAAAGAATGACAATATTATTCACTTCACTGGTAATGTAATTACTGTTCATATTTCTGTATATAAATATATGTTCCAGAGCAACATGTGTGAAGCACCTTGAAGTAACGCAATTTAGTTATCGGGCCGCACCAGTTACTACAACACGAGCAACAATAATTAAAGAGCATGATAGATTTGGAAAAGTTCCATTTGATTATGCCAGTTTTGATGCACAAGTTTTTGGGAAACATACTATTGCAACAGTTGTTCATAGCCAAGAGACAACTAATAGTGATGGTAAGAACTATGACTAGTTTATCTATGTGACGTAAACAGTGTTTAACACAGAAATTTTGTTTGAGCCGGGTGAGAAGAAATTGTAGGCAGGTGGCAGCTCCTGTATAGTGACCCAACTCTTTAGCAACCACTGAAAACATCAAAAACATCTGGGTGGTTACTAAAAGGTTCCGAGTGGTGCGTCCAGCTAAAAAGGGCTGGGGAGAACACTGCATAAACATATATTTTGTCAAGATTATAAGCATGCTGCCAAAACTCTAAATCTGGCCATACCTGATAAATTTACTGTTTTGTGATTTTCAGACTACCTTGTTTTAGTAACTTGTCAGGTGTAATAGAAAATGTAAATACGTTTCCATGTTGTAAGAAACAAATTCAATTAGGAATTATTTTTTAACAGCCGTTTTAAAACCTCAACTAACTTCATCTTCAACATCAGGAGCATTAGGCATATTTTTCTCTCCCACAAGATCTGTGTAGTCATTAGTTAGAAGGAATTCCTCACAGGTTACTTTTTTTTAGCAAGCTGGAATATCCAAACTGTGATTTGTGTCCCAGATTGGAGTAACAGAGTCAACTCTGTTAATGAGTCAGCTGTTAATGAACTTTGTAAAGTCTATGTTATGATATACACATCATGATAGCAGGATAAGCTGTGCCCTGCAATAATGATAATAAAGCCTACCGGCCACTCACTCCTCTAAGGGGAATGGGTAAGGGTCAGGAGCAGGACAGAAGAAAGAGCTGTGGTATAGAGGAAGTTCACATATATAAAGTTTCATATAGGTAAAAAAGCAAAGTAGAATGCAGTAGAATGCAAGTATGGTAACAAAATAAATTTAACTTACAACTTGAAAATTTTGGGTTTTCCAATACTTTCTGTTTCAATGGCAGCAATCACCAGGACAAATATATGGGGATCTATCTAAGCAAGAGTAAAAACTTCCTAAAAATGCCAGCACAGCACAGTTCAGTTATCAAACCATAGATTTGCTGGAGTTTCCTAGCACACAAAACAACGTTTCAGAGACACCTGGTTTGTGAAGGTGCAGTTACAGAACATATTAACTATTATTTTGTTTTTTTTCTCCCATGAAAATCTGTATTTACACTTTATTTTGTACTGTGGTATGTTGGTACTTTTCTTTTATGTGTTTATTAAGCTGTCACCATTTCATACACCCAGTTCTCACTAATTCTTGTGTTCTTCTAACCAAACCGAAAAAAGAAAGTTTACCTTTGTATGATATAATGTACTCATTTTCAATTATAGGAGAGTGATAGTACTTAAATATTTAAAAATAAGAACAAGATAAAGATACATGGATGAAATGATGAAAGTATTTTCTCCCACTAAGCAAATGTGTGTTTAATAGAATGGATTAAATTTTCAATTCAAGATTCATAGTTCTCAACATAGAAAATTCTTTGTATTGTCTGAAATGTCTTATCAGTTATTCAGCCATGAACAAAATATGTTGCATGCATGTAATCTCATCTCTTTTTAACAGCAAAACAATTTACAAGTCCAGTGAAATCTTCCAACCGACTGCCTAGCGCCCACACACAGAGTCCCTGCCATGCCAGCTCTTACAGCTATGGTCAGTGTAGTGAAGACACCCACATAGCAGCAGCTGCTGCCATCCTCAACCTTTCCACCCGCTGCAGGGAAGCAGCAGCAGAGATCCTGTCCAACAAACCATTGGGTCTGTCTGCCAAGGTAGGAGAATCCAAGATCCTGGAGCCTGTAGTGGCTACTGAGCTGTGAATAAACTGCTTTTCACATTAGTGTTAAAGGCCACAAAACATGCAATGTACTGTTACAGTATGCAGGAGCAACTCTTTACTTTATACAGAAACACAGTGAAATGAAATTAATCTGTGCAAATGGAAGCAAACATTTTTTTCAGGAGAATTAGAAATGTGTTTGGATATAAGACCTATCCAATTGTCAACTGCAGAAAGCATGGGGAGAGAAAAATTGGTTCCATTTTTATTTTCCCGGGTAATGGAGCTGAATTTTCAAAGTGCAAATTTTTAGATAGCTATGATTTTCTCAAGTGATGTGCACTAGGTAATTCTATCTTGCCTGTATTGTTCTGAGAAGATTCACACAGAGTTTGGATGAACATCTTACATGGTGAATTAAGCATGCAGTAATCTATTTACCATGAACAGAAAATGATAGTTGAACCTTGTCATAATAAACACATTATAATTAGGTTTCAAAGAATAATCATTTTTTTTTTAAATATTTATTTATTTATATCAGTAAAATGTGAAATTTTCACATTTTGAAATGTATACCACTTTACATTTTATTAATCCAGACAGTAAAAGAGCACAACACAGCAGTACAATGACTGAGATGAGAAATGAGCAGCGAAACTTTACCAAGATCATTTTGATGTATAAAACTGTCTTCTGAAGTGAAAATGAAAAAAATGTTTATTTTTAACTGATTGTATAGCATGGTTATAGGATATTGTTAGGATGTAGTGAAAAAAAAAAAAAATCTGCTGGGTCCCCCAGGCATTAAAACTTGTTTTCTCTCAGGTATGGAATCTATCTAGCCAGGATAATGTGCGGAGGGCAGCAAGCCTGAGAAAAAGAATAGAGTACCAAATGGTGTCCCTTCCCTCTTTCTGGCCATATGAGGCCCTTGCTTTTTCAAATAGTAAGGACCAATAGTTGGGTTTAAGGACCTTATCCATTTCACCTCTTTTCGCATGGAGGGACAGAACCACTAGGGGGTGCTACGGCTTGCATGGTTGTGGAGTGAGCCCTGAGAAGGGCCAAGGGGCAGAGTCTAAGCAGTGCCAGGTTTCGGTCCTTGGGCACACCGAGGTGGGCAAAACATGGTACAAAATCACAAAGCAGAAGGAGGATAGTCGAGGTAGGCCAGGGTTGAGGCAGGCATCAAGGAAGAGAGGTCAGGTCACACACCAGGGGTCAATTGCCAGGGATCCAGGAGACAGACACTAGTGACAAAGGGGCCACTGCGGGCACAGGGAGCACCGGAAACACTGGAAGCAACAGGAGGCACAGGGGATATCCACAGACAGACAGGAACACTGGAAGAGCACAGGGAAGTTGGCTGGGAACCAACAGACTGGACAACGAGGGGTTAATCCATGGGCTGGACAGAGGAAACACTGAATAAAGCACTAGGTGAACAGGAACTAGCTCAATAGAACTAGGGCTCGGCACAATAAAGACACGTTATGCGAACACTGAACGCAGTGTGTGAGCTAGCTAAATAGCCAGGGCTGGTCAAGATGCTATTTTCTGATTGGCCAGCAGTTGGATGGAATTGATAAAGCTTGGAAACAGAGGCACTCCCAGTGTCAGAACTGCCCGCATGCGCAGGAGAGAGGCGTCTGCGCTTTAGTGAGGAAGAGGTAAGTGTGTCAACAGATAGGTAAATAACATAGACTTACTGGTTCCTCCCGCTAAATTCAACATCATTCCAGGAGACAATGACATGAGGTCAGGAGAGAAAAAACTTGAGTTGCGGAAGACCAAGGAAAATAACACAGGTGATTCTTTTTCAGGAGACATTGGGGCCTATTTCTAATGATTGGAGTTGGATTCAGGGGCATAGGTACCAGGGGAGATAAGTACTTACTTTCTTAACTTACAGGTTCAGCTTGGCTTTAAAATGGTAGTATAGCTACATGATTATTTTAACCTAGTACTATATTTTGGGATAAAAAAGAAAGCACTTAGAAAAAAACTAAAGAAACAAAGGAAGGGTATACAGGTTCCAGGCAAACTGTGTTATTGTGGGAGTTGAACTGAAGATCTTTCTGTTGAAAGTTCAGTGTGATAACCACCTAGACACCATGCTGCCTCACTGCTGTATACTGTTTGGCCAACATCAAAATTTTAAGTGATATTTTTGTGTCCTTGATGTCTCTAAAAATAGAATAAGTGAGCTATCTTCGAGCTTTACAATGTGCTGTGGTGTGGGTTTTCTTGTTTCAGCCAATATGTATTCAAATTATTAGCTGGAAGTCTTTACCAAGGATGTGAGAAGATTATATGCAATAGTCCTTGAAAGACTGCTGGGTAAATAACAGAACAGGGAGATCATTATGCTCATCCCTCCTGAGAAAATGAATCATTAAGTGGATTATTTGTTGCCATAGTGTATTGTGAGTCCAGCATCTTGATTTAGAAAAATAACAATCAAAATTAGTCTGTGGTGACTTTCTGCAAATGCCAAAATAAAGACATTTGTGTGGTCATTGTATGTTGCATTCTTGAATAGATTAGAGGAATAAAAAATTGGGGAAGGAGCTATAAGAATTTAGTGAGTGAAGGGTTGGAGAAACTAGCAAGGCGTAAGTCAGGTTATAATAAACCTATTGTACTTGTGGCTGCCTTTACATATAAAACAATAAGCACAGAATATTACATTACAGTGATTACTATGTACAAGAAAAGTCTTTACACAAATTGATCACAGGTTTTGACTACAAGTTCTCTGCTGGATGAGGGGAATTTTATTAGGAATACGTTATTCCAAATATATAGAAATCAAATTATGTTGGATAAAAGGCTCTGTATTCTGTAGAACGATAAATACTCATATTCATAAAAAAGTTAATAATGTAAAAATGCCTCTCTTGTCATTAACTTCTTAGTGGAACTTGTTATTCAATAGGTAATTTAACTGGTTATGGTAACCCCAAAAAATAAGTTTATTTACAATTTAACCTATAACTAGAAATGGTGCTCTGATCTAATACTTTCTGTAAAAATTTAGCATTTAGTAAGGTTTTTATAGGTTTTTATGTGTGTTCTGGGACAGTATTTAGTGAACATACATGATAGATGCACATGACTCGAAATTTCATACATACGCTAGCATTTTCATGACACTAACCATATGAAGGTTCATCCATTGAAGGTAACTATAACAAACAAATTACAACATCCCTACTCAAAGATATTTAGAGTCTTGTAGCTACTCAGTAGTGACCTCATTTTAAATTCTTTTGCTGTTTATTTTTAATGTAAATGTCAAGAATTGGTTTCAAAATTTAAAGTTTAAATAATAATCTGAAGGGAGTTTAGCATTCAGGCATGACATACTTTCCTGCAAACAACAACCCCTCCCACTAATGATAACCTTCTCTGCACTCTCTTACCCTACCTTTGTTGCTCTGTCCAAGCCCTAAGTAAATACCCCATGTTCCAGGTTTTGGGGAAACCTCTGGATGCAGTACTTAAGCCTAGTGGTGAATTTACAATCCCACACACTATTACATAAGGCAAGGAGAAAAGCATTAACCCTGTTTAAATATTCAACACTACAGGTAGTCCCAGGGTTAAGGGCATCGGACATACGGATGACTCCTAGATATGAACGGGTTTCCCTGCTCATTCTGTGAAGGGCGCAGGCTTGACGGGGGGCAGAGGGCAGTTTGAATGACTTGCAGAAGAAATCCTTTGCTAAACACAGCTGAGGTTGTGGGTGATCTTAAGGACTGAGCTCTTTCTGCAGCCTCTTGACTCTTTAATGACCAAGACAAACTCTGCAGTTGTTTATTTTTGCATATCAAAGCACAGCTTGCTCCAGGTAATGAATGTCTAGGCTCCATACATTTTTTATGTTTTTTTTTTTGCTTTGTTTGTGATTAACTCACAGTGAGGATTTTATACAATAACTGACACCATGTTGCCTAATAATATGTTGAGACAAACATCTGTCCAAATTGCATTTATTAAAATAATGTACCTGTTCCAACTTACATACAAATTAAACTTAAGAACAAACCTTCAGCCCCTATCTCGTATGTAACCTCGGGACTACCTATGTGACATGGAGCTTACACAGTGGATTCTCACTCCAAAAATGCATCAGTGTGCCAGGGTGATGCAGGACAGGTATTTCTTAGACTGCGTACACATGTGCAATAATTGCTGTTGGAAATGAATGATCCAGGACAGATCGTCCGATAATTGTTAACAAAAACAGTGCACAATAACTGGTCAACGACACAGACGAACGAATTGTCTCCCTGGAAACGAACGTCTGTCCCGGCAGGTCTGATTGGGCGAAGATCGTTCGTAATCTATTGTGTGTATGGTCGTTCAGTGATCGTGGATTGTTCTGTGATACACCTTTTCCCGTACATGTTAATTCCTGCATCGTTCGAACGATCGTTCACAAACATTCGTTTAATCACAAATAACTGTTTAATCAAGGTGAATAGAAAGAGAACAAAATTATAAACTACCCAAGTCTGTATTAATCAGACAGGCCAAAATCCAGGTACAAAATGTTGCTGATTGCAAAACAAATCCATAATATCAACAATAGTAAATCTGCTCAGTATGAGCAGAACACAGCAGGAAGACATTTAGTACTTGCTTTCAGTTGTTAAGTACTCAGTATGCTCTCCAATTTAAGCAAATCTGTTATTTGGAGTAAAGGAATATTGCTCATTTGGTGCCTTAAGAGTATTTTTTTCAGTGGGAGAGTTTTTATAGGTTTTGTACCATAAAAGGATTTTAGGCCAGTTGAATTGCTCTTTATCCAAGCCATCTGTTGCCGAGGTCTGGAGTTTTAGGTGAATTTTATTGTTAGCGTTAAGTCTTTCTGTTTTGAACAAAGTGATTATTTGCTGAAAGTCATAGTTTATGATCATTAAACCCATTTTGAACAATGTGATTATTTGGTAAAAGTAATGTTTCATGACCATGGCATTATTGTATATAGAGTGCCCTTTCATGATTATCTAAAATTTTTCCATTGCCATAATAAGTGATAAAAACAAGACTACAGTATAATTTCGGTATTAAAATGTGACTAAAACTGGAATGATGATGTTATCTGTCAGTACCTAAGGGTTGATTCCCTGTCTGACTTTTTTTCTTTTATGTTAGTAGTAGTATGTAGCTTTTGGAAAGCTAAATGTTCCAGTATGTAGTCAAAAACAGAACACTTCTGATCATTTCTCAATCGTATATTCCCATAAAATAAATAGTTATTGGTAATAGAGCTTTTAGAAATCATCCACTTTTCTGATACACTCATTTGGTAATCTAGGTCAACTGTCACACCATCTGGACCAACATATCCATGAGCACAAAATTGTGATAACAAATATTAGTTCTCAACTTTCATCACACCAAATAAATCCACAGAGGCCTTCGGCTTGGCTGTTGTCCAGGGGCCCCGTTGCCAATGTGTAACACACAGTAAATATTGTGGTGTTTCCCATTCCTGATTCCAACTTAGACTTATATTAGACGCATATCTCATCAGCTTTTACCTACTCTATATCTATCTCATTATTGTTCACCTTTGAAGTTTGCTTTTGTTTTGCAACAAGCCACAAAGGAATGTGGTAGGGATAATGATATAGGCTTCTTGTGTGCTAAAATATGAAAAATTATGTATTCTAAATATGTATAAATTTGAGATTGTCTCAATAAAAATCATTTATAAAAAAATCTGAATAATAACTTCCTTACATATAATCATACAAAATATGATACATGATACATAATACATATAATACATATACATATACACATATTCAAAATAAGTACATGTAGTACAAAGTAGGTCACTGTTGAATTTGGAAGGTTCTGAAACCCAAAAAGTATCAACTTTAAAACAGAACTAAAGTCTGCCTCTTACCATTGTAACTTCCACAAGCTCCCCATATCACTGTTAACATCTTGAAGGTTTGATGTTTTTGAGCATCTTGTTTGACTGCCCTGGGTGTTGTAATTCTCAGGAGTTAATTCACCTTGGTACTACTGTACACTGAACTGCAAATGTTATATCATTAAAAAACTGCCAGTAGTCAGATAAGATACATTTGAAGGAGAAGAGACATCTGGGGGTCTATTTATAGAACAGTGAATCTGACATTCCCCAGGTGGGGAATCTTCTGGGTCTATGTGTTTTAATGGCAGTATAAATTCTCCACTTGGAAATTTTTCAGGGAATGTTAGATTCACTGTTTTATAAATAGACCCTCGGATGTCTCTTTCTACAAAAAAGTTCTCCTTCTAGAATTTTTGTTTTGAAAAACTCCTTTAGATTATAAAGAATATTTTGCTATGAATGATAAAGCCGGTGAATAGTACGAGCATATTGCAGTTTCTTTTAATGTAGGTTTTTTTGGGATAGCATGAAAAATAAAAACGTTTATTCAAACCTGGTGAAAAGATTTACTTCAAGTATGTATGTATGTATGTATGTGTGTATGTATGTATGTGTGTAGAAGACTCACTGATTACTAAAAACCTAATTTTACTGACAGCACTATTAATACAACTTGCTTTATAAACCAAATCATATGAATAAGAAAAAAAATCCTATATTTTAACATGATAAAATCAAACTCAGTGCCATTGGAACTTCAGGACATTCAGTACAGATATAGTTAATATCTAGGATTTCTGTAACTAAGAGTTATTAATACTAACGTCAAATGCATTTGATATTATGCAGATGGCACAAGATGTTGTTACTAAGTTATTATCTAGGATAAGCTGCATTGGTAAATTTAGTACTTAAAACTATCACATCAGATTAAACTATTGTAGTGCAATGGCCAGAAACACTCTGTTAAAGTAGAGTAATATAAATATGGTAAACTAATGCATTTATTATACCAGTCAAACATACTAATACTTCTCTGACATCTTTTAGTTGCAGTTTATAGTATTCATTTATTGAGCCTGCATTCACATACAGTATTTAGGCACGTATTTAGCACCGTTTTATTTGCTCGACCTTTTAAAAGGTGTTTATTACTTAATTGAAGGGATTTAATAAATATAATCCAAGGATATAAGCAACTATCTGAGGAAAAAGACGATGCTTAGAAAGTATGCCCTTCACCAAAATAAAATTACTAGCAGACAACAAGATATTAGCAATAAGACCAGATCAATGTGGCAAATTAGGCACACATGGAAGAACACAATTTAGAAAACCAGTTCATCTGGTGAAATCTAGAACATATCATCTCTGTAGAAGATAATACATTTCAGGCAGGCAGTATAAAAGCATCCCACTACCACCAAGAATATTTAGGTTGATTTACAGATCAGTCTGAGAAAGTTCATGCAATACATTGTGTGGTTATTCCCCTAATTATCCAATCATGTAAAGATGAAACAAGTAAACAGGGATCCTATTAGCACATAATTGTATATATAAAGTAAATGTACACACAATTTATTGTGTGAATATTTTTAAATCCCTTAGTAAATGAACCCTATTATATTCCTCACATTTTAAGCCTGATGAATTTTACCTGATGTGCAATTTTTGCTATTGTTTCTAATGATTCAAATGTCAGTTTACATATTTTTTTCAAAAATTGATTGGGCTTTTTTCTTAAAATTGATTATTTAATCTTTATTTAGTCATTTTTGTGACTTGTAAAGATCTTAGACCAAGCTGGGCATTGTGCCATGTACAGTTTCATCAAAAATGTAGCATGTTTAAACATTATTTATTAGCATTATTTAATATAGGGGATTCATTGGATTTCGCATTTATGAAAATGTCAAGCAGCCGCCTTGATCGCCACACTTGTAAATGTGCATAACTTCATAAATTTCCTGGCAATCATACCATTTAACAAAACATTTACTGAGCTGCAGTATAAAAAATTTGACTGTTACCACTCCTGGACATCTACTATTAACAGCTAGGCATCCAGGATGGTTTTCAGGTAGTGAAACTGAGGGATCCAGCAAACTGGATTTCTTAAAAGTCATTTGCTGTTTGTTACCAAATGTTTTCAATCCTCGACTAGATCTATTCCAGGTTTCAGGGATCACTCAGTTTCACTGATGTGTATCATCCCCAGCTTTGGAGAGCTTTATTAAATCAGGCCCTGTCTGTATAGGCATTTTTTAGGGCCTAGTTAAAAAAAAAGAAAAGAAAAAGCAGGCCTAAAGCAGAGCTGGGTGAAAGGCCTCATGACAGGGGAAGTTGGGAAGGCCGAGGAGCTGGGGTGAAAAGTTCATATAGGTAAAAAAAAAAAAAAAAAAGCCAAAAGGGGGGGGGATTGGGGGGGGGGGGGGGGGGGGGGGGGAGGGCCTCATGGCAGGTGTTAGCAAAAAGGGGAGTAGCAGGGGTGAAAAGTTCAAATGTAAATATATGGATGTGTATTATTAAAATATCGATAAAGTGCGGGAAAATGGGGAATTAGGATTGGAGGGTGAAGAAGGGAGGAGGGGGATGGATGGGAGTTAAATAGAGGGTCCCAGGGTAGGGGGGCTGCATTTTAGAAAATCTTAACAGTGACCGAGCAATCCCACCCTCCCTCCCTGAGTTTTAGTTGTGATGGGGAGGTTATTGTCATAGCAGCCGTTAGGGCATAAGTTGGTTTGGGTCCATGAAAGTAAATGGTGGGGTAATGGAGGATATAATGGAGATGGGGGCACAAAGGAATAGTTTGGACGAGTAAGGTTGGCCTTGCATGACACCAGGTTGTTGTGGAGGCTAAGTTGTGGAAGGAGATCTGCTAATTGTCCCCGAGGCGGTGTATGGGACGTCTGGTGGCCTGGCGGTGGATCGGAGACAGCAAGATGCCGGAGGAGGACTGGTGACTTTCATGGACCTTTGTTTAACAGATATATGATAATATATGATAATATAATTTTTGTTAATAAATAGAATTTGGTGTTAATAAAGGGGCTGCTGTGGCCAATTTTTTCCAACGCAAATAGTGTAAGTGTCATTTTGAAGGGGGCGATTGGAGGGAGTAATTGGTCAAGCAGCGAATGCTTCCTACACTATACCCATGTCAAGCACTAAGCTTTAAAAAAGCCTGTACAGGCTGTGTTTTTAAACATTTCCCAGAGGCAGCAGAGGTGGCAAACCACCCCAAATGCTGCATTGGGCATCAAGAAAACCGCATGCTGGCGCCTCCGGCCATCTGTCAAATGAAATGAAAAGCAATGAACAGACCTATTCGGTACAAAGTCAATTGTTTTTTGCAAGCATTTTAAAGCGTTTTGTCTGCTAAAACATGTTTGAAAAAAGTCTCAGGTGTGAACAAGCCTATAGGATATTAATGATGTTTTTTTTTCAAACAACATAATCTGCTTTTGATGCAATCACAACTTTTTAAAAGTAGCATACACAGCTGCAATGTAAGTGAATAGGCTGCCACCAAACAAAATGTAATCTACTCATTGTATATCTGATCTAAGCTATCTGACCTACACTAAACATCTAAATTAAACAAAATCATGTATAATATAAATACAGCAGCAATACATTTTGTACACTATACAATTTTAAAAATGAAATGTATTAATTCATTTGTCTCATTTCCTTCTTTGTTGTTGTGATCAAAGCAAATATTGGTATCATAATTCATGCTAAAAGAATAATTAATATTTACCTTGATTTCACGTTGGGGGTAAACACACACGTTTGCCTATTTGCTGTGAAAAGCGTATTTCTTCATATATCTGATTGCAAAGCTTCTGATTCACACATTTATTATTAATCTGAGATTCTCACCTATTGGAACTTCTGATGGGTTCTGATGGGATCAATATTTTTTTAATAAAAAAATAACATAATTAGTGTGCTTTTAAAATATATATAAGGTGGTACATATAATATATAATGAATGCAAATTATTGTTATAATATAATTGTAATGTAAAATAAATTGTAACAAACAGGGTCTACTTTAACATGTCAAAAGTTATATTATTTTTACTAAGAATAATTATTTGTATTGCAATTGTGAATACAAATATAGAAATTAGAACTCACTTTATTTTTTAGAAATAGGAAGAGCCAAACAGCACAATCAGCAAAATTAGCAAAAATGGTGGTTGAATATTTTTTCCAATGATTTCATACAGAGGAAACAAAAATAATACCTTAAATCCGAATATTGTAGAAAAAGGTATGTATGCTAATTGAAGGAAAAACAGGATTTTGCATTGGTTGTATAAGCTGCATTTATGAAACTGGGTCAACTTTTTTTATTGTATCAAAAAGATCAAAAAATATCAAGCAGCTTTTTAATGACTTATTTTTATTCAAATAAACTGAGATTTAGTATTGTTTTTGCTGCCTAAATTGTAGTTAAAATCTGGAAGCATCTTATTTAAATTCTACTTGCAATAAGCTGCAAAAGATGGCAAGCATTATGAGGTTACCCAGAACTCTGGCAAAGAATTACACATTAACTGATGTGATGTAAATCAAAAGCTGCTTTTTAAATCAGATATTATTTAAATAAAAGCTTGCATTTACTTTTATCCCTTAAAAGCACCACATGGCTGCATTATCAGAGCCACAAACTGTTCATCTATTTAAAATACATTGTTACTGTTTTCCCCAGGCTGCAGAGATTGAAGTTGATGAAAATGGAACTTTGGACTTGAGCATGAAGAAGAATCGGCTAAATGACAAGACTAGTAGTTTAGGCTCTTCCAGCCCTATCCTAACGGCACCGTCTTCTTCTCCATTTAAAACTAGTAGCTTGTTGGTCAATGCTGCTTTCTACAAGGCCCTTTGTGAAAAGGAAGGCTGGGATGCACCAATTAACTACAGTAAAGTTCATGGCAAAAGTGAAGAGGACATTGAGGTAACTGATGGCTAATTACTGGGATGCTTTGAAATTGTGTCATATTGACTCATTAAGGTGTAACTGTTTAAAATGTCACAAGCAAAGCTGCATTGTTATGTGTAGGTAATCAAAACAAAAGTAAATACCACTGTCATATTTTAATGACATTTTAAGTAATATTTGTCCATTATTCAATGCCAGTTATAAATAACAGCTAGTACCAGCAATGATGTCAAAGTGCCAGCATGTTGTCACCCTGTTAATACTCCATAACTGGGCAGTCATATTTTCTAACCCGGTGATCATTGAAACATGACAATTAAACATTTGAAGTAGACTTCAATAAAGACATTTTTAATGTCTCTTGTATCTATACTTAAGTAGATAATAAAAAGCAATTACTATAAAGAACAATAAAAATTGTATTAGTCATGTCAATGTAATTTGTGTAATTTCAGGATAAAAAAGAGCAAACTCTTGGCTTTCTCTAGGTACGCTCCATGTATTCTAGACACTTTATTAAAGCAACAGTAAAATATTAAATTCTCAATCCCCTTGATATCAAGTTAAGTTTTTTTTTAAGGTTTCCAAATGTGCAGACTGTATTAACCTAACCTAAATTTACTCAAATTTAAAAGTCTGTAGTAGAAATTTGGGGTCCCTACACTTTGCTTTGTATTTCCATATGTGTGTTTATACAATACAATAATATGCATTAAAGTGACTCTGTCAGTTGTACAGAAATGGATAAGATATGCCACCGACCCATCCTTAAGCTTGCCATAAAGTGCAAAGGTACTTTTATCAAGGAATCACATTAGCATTGATTTGGAACCACACAGTGACACTTTATAAGGCATAAAAAAGCACCAATCAACAGAAACTTCACCATTTAAAAGACAAAATATACTTACTTACTACTTTCTGATGATGGCCTGTGTGTCAAAGTGTCTCTCGTGGACACAGCAGGAGTCTAGAATACCTGTTGCATGCAGTTTTTTCTCCCAATACCAGTCAGATGGTATGTGCTGTTTGCGTGTGGTGGGGGAACTTTTGGGAAAATAAAATAATTTTTTTGCCTTTTCTTTTTACGAGGTATACTAACAGGTATTTCCATCAGATCATATATTTATATATATATATATATATATATATATATATTGTACATTGTAAAGGTACATTTCCCCTATATATGGGCGCTGGCCCTTTTAGACTGGTGTGTCGGGAAGTCCTGGAAGTACACACCAGGAGTTGCACCTGCCCAGCAGGAAGGTGGGAATCCCATAAGGGCTCAGGTGTGCAAGAGGGAAAGGAAAGTGGAATTGCAGGAAGTGGCCTGCAAACAAGCTTGTGGGGAATCAAGCTCAGAAGGGTTGTTGCTGTTGATGCTCACTTAACTTCATTGATTTATGGACTGTGGAAACCCCAAACACAAACACAAGTCTTTACTGGAATAACTAAAAAAACAACTTCTCTTCAGCAACTCAGGAAGGTATAAAAAATAGAGAAAATGGCTTACTTCAGCCTAGTGGTGTAAATGTCCATAGTCCATCAGAACGTCCCCATGATAAGGATGAGTCCAATACAAGTCTCTTGTGGGGGTCCAATCTCCAACCTGGGGATTCCACAGTTCATAAATCAATGAAGTCAAGTCAACTACAAAAACAACACCCCTACTGAGCTTTATTACCTACAAGCTTATTTGCAGGCCACTTCCTGCAATTCCACTTCCCTTTCCCTCTTGCACACCTAAACTCTTATGGGATTCCCACCTTTCTGGTGGGCAGGTGCAAGTCCTGGTGTGTACTAAGATGGACTGAAGAGGCCCACCCAGTCCTTTACCTTCAGTCTGGTGTCCGGGTTCTGTGACAACTAGAAAAAAAATACAGCAACATAGTTGCCTAACATAAAAATAATCTCAAACCCCTTTCCCAACACACCAGTCTAAAAGGGCCAGTGCCCATATATAGGGGAAATGTACCTTCCATCAAGAATCTAACCCTGTGATCCTGTACAATATATATATATATTTATATATATATATATATATATATATATATATATATATATATATATATACATTAAGCAAACTCAATCCTCCTTGGCCTCTGAGTTCAGATAAGATCGAGTGCATGTAGTGTGATGTGGCTGTGGACATTGGTTTGGTGCTCAAACAGCTATTACCTAATTATTGATAAAAAGCCAGCTCCTAGTAATGAAGCAATCAATTCTTTATAAGTGATCCTGTAGTGCCTGCAAGTGTAATAGTGCTTTGGGGTGCCAAGTTAAAATAAATGTCACCTCAATGTGCAACAGCACACATAGGGTAGGGGACCAAGATATCATTTAAAAAGGCTTCTTGCTTTGGCAGTCTAATTGTTCTTTATGTTAGGTTGCTCAGTCTTGCACATTCTGTTTACTGCACAACACAGAGATGTGAAGAGGTCTCTGTCCCAGCTTTGCTCATTCTACATCAGCAACCACTCTGTGGTCCCTGTGCTACATACAATTACATAAAGGCTCAGCTATAGTACAAAGAGGCAGATACACTAGACTGTGAAGCAGAAGAAGGGCCCAATGTACACAAGGTTTGAGTCAGCCAGGTCTTGAAAAATCCTCCTGCTACCAATTTGACCATGGTAGGTAAAAAATGGAAAGCATTTCCAATTGTACATGTTCTCCCGGTTTGACTATAGGGGGCACTTGTAATCTGATACTAAATAAAAGGGAGGGGTGTCCATCACTGAAATCACTGAAATCTTTGTTTATCTATTCCTAATAGTTTTATTAATTACAGCTTCACTGATGAAAGTGTATCCTCCCAAGCCTTGGACAGTTTTAAAAAATCAGGCCCATTATGTATGTTTAGGAGGAAGTCATTGACTATGGAAAATGACTGTACAAAGATGGCCACATCTTTCTGGAAATAAAAGAATAGTTAGAGGAAGTACACGGGTCTCTGTGGGAGGTAATAATAATTTGTAAGTGTTAAACATGCACATATGCACAATATCTTCATCTACCATTTTGTTCAGGCATCATCTAGTGCCGGAATCTACATCCTGGGCTGAGTTGCTGGCTAGACTGAGATGTTGGCTTGCAAAGTTATTTTCATTGTGTATGGTGGATCTCTTGGATTTTTTACGTAGTATTTTGATTGTGCCTAACCCAAGAAAATTATATCCTTTTTCCTGTATGTCACAATAGTTTCTTGTGATATATACAGGATTTTGTCTGTTTTCACACAAAATTACAAAAGAAAATTATAACCTTTCTCTGTATGTCACAATAGTTTCTTGTGGCTTGCAAAGTTAGAAAAACTTATTGAAGGTTTTGTCTAAAATGATCAAATCAACAGCAGTGAGTCACTGACCTACAGCAGGTATGTAGGTAGTGGAACTACAACAACTGACCTCCATGCGTGTTCTGGGCAAGTGGCAGAATAAATAGTAAAGGATACATATGACAGCTAACTTTTCTGGCTGGCTGAGAATAGCAGCATAGACCTTTTCTAGCCTTTTAATGTACTGTACAAGACAAAAATGAATTTTGTTGTACTGTTCCATTTTTTGGGTAGTTTACAAAACCATTTTTTTTCTATATTTGACTTACATGACTGGATTATTACACAGAGACACAGTTGCGTGGTTTCTTTATTCCAGTGCCTCCTACAGCAGAACACTTCCACAACTTTGGATTGGAATGATGTTTTTTTTTTTTTGGCTGTTTGTTTTCTAGTAAATTGTAGACAATGGTTTTTTTGATACGTGGTCTTTTGCTCATTGCACCAGTTCATGCACACAACAGTTGCTTAATTTGGGTGGCAATTTACAGAAAATATTGTCTATATGTCTCCATGAAATAGCCTGTCCAGATGCCCTCTAACAAACAACAACAAAAAAAAAAAAGGATGAATTTGGACTTAGCTCAAATTCTCTACAAAATCCTTGATAAATAAATAGGGCTGTTAGTTTAGTTCAAACTGTCAGTTCTCCAACAATTTCAAGGCCTAAAAAAAAATGTCTAAAGTGCCAGATGCCATTATGTGTTATTCATTTTAGCACTATGTTCTGGTCTTTTCTGGAATCACTATAAACTTCCATCTGCATATTAATGGAATTTAGCGTATTCCTCCCTCTCTGTTTCTTTTTGAATCACCACTAGGCATGCAAACACAATACACCTACAAAATGTCATCTTTATTACAGTTATTTAAAGGATGTACTACAAAGAAGATTTAAAACATTATGTTATAGTTTGTGTTTAAATTTAATGTAAAATGCAAATTAACATTTGCAAAAATATTTCAGCGAATTTTAGAATACATTTACTAATATTTTGCCAAGTAGAATTAGTGGCAAAATAAGTTTGCAAGCAGATGATTTTTTTAAAAGCCAGGAAACGATTAAGTGTAAGGTATAAACGATGAACAAAAACCGATGACAACTAATTATAAATTAGCTTTCACAACCAACAATTTATATTTATACAGAAACCAGATTTTGTTTGCTTGCCATGTCCTAGAGCCTACAATCAAGAATTTCACTGGGTCATCATTTTATTTAGCCCAGATGGACCTTTCTTTCTTGGAGTAAGATAGAAACATGTTTAAATGTTTCCATATTGATATTAATGTATTCATTAGATATGGACACTTAGCTCTAGATAGGGTTCAATCCTGTGATCAAATTCTGATGTTCCACACTCTTTTTATTTGCACAACAATGTGCAGAGCTTAAAGCAGACAAACTTTAAAGAATTCCCTCTTCCACATGAATGTTCTAATTGCATTTTCTGGATCAAATGTTACGCTAATTTCTCTTCCAGAGAATCTTCTAGAATGTTCAAAGGGTCATTCCTTATATGGTTAAATGTTGTTAGGGTATCTTCTGAGTTAGTTCATTTTCTCTTCTGTGTACATTTTTTTTGTCTGTTTTCCCTTAGGATACAATGTTTTTCTGTATTTTCTATTCTGAGTGATTACACCTAGGTCATTTTCTCTTAAGAATTTCTCTAAAGAATTAAAAAAAAGAACTCAGGGTGAAAATAACACCCAAAAAACATTCATTCTAAAATAAAACAAGTGGAAGAATAATTTCCTTAAGACTTCAATTGAGTTTAATTGGGTTTGTTGAACTTTTGTTGAACTTTGAAGAATGAGGGAAAAGGGATTCAGGTTTGAAACAAGGATTGTTACCAAAAAAACTATTCATAAAGAACTGACTTTATATTTTAAACTGTATACAATACAAAAGCGGTTCATTTCTTTCCGGTTTTATATGTCTAAAAGTGGTACATTGTTTTTCATGAAAATTTATTTTACAGTATAATATAATAGTATAAGTATATTAAAGTTTGAAACACAAAATCATGTAAAAATAATAAACTGAAAAAATTAAAAAATCTATATATTTCAAAAAAATAATTTAAAAAAAAAAAAAAAAAACATATTATACTCATACTAATACATATACTGTAAAAAAATGTTCTTGAAAATAATGTACTGATTTTACACATATAAATCCAATGTATTGCATTCAATACAGATATTTTGCATTGAATGCAATACAAATGGATTTTGAATTTCCCGCCCCGCCGGCAACGTACACACGCACTGACGTCATCAGGAACTTCCCGGTGACTCATCGAACGCAGAAGCCGGCCAGAGGAAGAGAGAAGAAGACGGAGATCGCGGCGATGGACGACGCGAGACACCGGCAGATCAGGTAAGGCTGTATTTACTAATACCTCCCATAGGATTACCTACCCCAAGTCACACTAGGGGTTACCGCTAGGGAGGTTAAAGTCCATTTAAAGTGTCAGTTTGTTCCCAATTTCATTCAATTTACTGATATCACATCTCTCTTCCAACCACTTGTAAAATTGGTAAATGTAATTAATTCAAACTTAAATCCCCAAAAATACCTGGAGAGGAGTTATAGGAATTTTACAACATTCAGGCACAGTTATAATGATGAATGTGATTACACGTCCAGAGAGCACCAAAAACTGGGCTGCTGAATTAAAAAAAATGCCAACTTCAGCAAACGGGGTTGTGAGCCTCACTCCCTATTGGTAACTGAATTGTCTCAGATCAGATGCTTTTAATATATCCAGTAACATTGAAAAAGTCATGACATTTGCAAAGTATACTAATGCACTCTCTAGAAGCAATTATAATATGAAAAACATGAAATTATTCTGCGGCAAGTAAAGCCAGTCAATTTAGTCAATGATTTTCAAAAGTACAGATGATGTGAAATTGAAAGGTTTGTAGCCAGATCCAGTTTGGACAGATCCACCACATATGCAATTTAGAACCTAAATTACCAGAATCTCTCTAGTGCTTAAAAAGTTTGGAACTTATAGAAGCTGGGGGGGGGGGGTATAGTACCAATAAATTACTTTTGTTTTTGTGGTGCCAGTTCTCATTGTAATGTACAGTGAGATGCTCTCCACTTCTGACCACTGTGACCACCAAAAGACCACAACTCATTGGTAAAGGACATATTTATATCCTCTAACACTTAAGCATGTTGTTAGATTTGGCATTAGATTTGCAGTTAGAATTATCTTTTTTTTTACTTATTTATTATTTGGGAATTAGAGGCTATAAAGGCAGTGAAAGATTACATTTTGAATGTTAGGTTTCAAAATTATGGAATATGTATTTTGCAGTGAATCAAATCTCTAATTTTACATATCCCTGCTTTCAACCATATTTACTATTTACATGTTTTCTTAAACATAAGTGATTTGAAACACTAATCCACTATTCTACCACATGCAGTATTTAAAAAACTCCTAATAAATTTGGTCACATATCCACAAAAGGGATAAATTAGGAAACTATTGTGCCTGAAGATGATTTGCTTGATGTCTGTGACAAAAGATTGATTACGAGACTTATGAACCAGGAATCACTAGGTTATAATACTGACAATTAAAACAGAAGAATGAGTAAATAAACAATGATTATTATATATTTACCCATTAATTTCATTTGAAAAGTGATTTTTCAATATTTTTAAATAGGCAACTGTTTCATTCTGTTATTTGTTATTAATCTAAGTTCTTTATTGAAAAAAAGTGTTTTTTTACATACAATGAGCTATATACATGGTACCATTTCTGTAGTAGATATGTATCACCTACAAAATTCAGTTTCTATTTACAAATCTGTTCCACTTCATTCATACTTCTACATAAAATAAAAAAGCATAGACAAAGAAAAAAACAAAAACCCTTTTCTTCTTTCACCCCTTTCAGTCTTCTTGTCTCCCATCTGTTACATCTCAGTTGACATACCACAAGGCTCCAGGTGTCCATGCCTCAAGCCAACCTTTATGGACAACATCAGGTTTTCCCCTTTTTCCCCACTATTTCCCCCTCCTATATTTCCCTATTTGCTTTTCCTACTCTACTAATAACTGCTTATATTGTTTTGTTCCTCCTAAATTTTTTCTATGGTAACCAAGTCTTCTTAAATGTTTTTTCCAAATTTTCTAATTATTGTGAACATTTCTCCATTTCAAGCAGTTCAACTCTTTTAAACTGATGTAAAAAAAAAAATTGTATCCAAAATTTTCAAATGATCATCTTGGTTGCAAGGCACCTCTACTTTACAAAATTCTACTTGGTGATTTTTTTATAAAGATCCTAGTTTAGGTACTTACTGTTATATGATGACAAGTATCTGTCTATGTTTCACAGTTGTTCACCTGTTCAGCAATCTTGACATGTGGGCTTCTGAACGAAACTTCAAAAAGCTAGTTCAAAACATAATATGATGGCATTCTCCACTGTGGTCACTATCATGAAACTAGCCCCTAAAATGTTAGGGCCATAAAGGTCACAAAAATACAAGCCAGCATTACCCTGTGAAAAAAAAGAGTTTATACTCATCTGTCCGGCGCATGGTTTCCTAAAACTTTGCCCTCTTGCAGTGATTCTATCCCACACATAAGGGGGTGTGAAATAGTCTGTCCACTGCTGGCCAGTGTGGTTCCACCTGCCTGCCCCTATGTCACTATTGATAGAACCATGGTGGCCAGCGGGGAAACTACTATTCAGCACAAGAATAGAGGTGTTTGGTTGGATTGGTGCTAAAGGTTCTACAATTTTCAACAAACTGTCCACCAGGGAGGTAAGCATAAACCTGATTCTTTTACAGGGTATTGCTGTTCTAATTTTTTAATTCCTTGCTTGCTTTAAAATTCAAGTATTTTTTTCATGAAAAAAAATCAAACTCATTTGTGGTTTACATCTTCTTCAAGGACTGGTATGAATGTTAGACATTTCCAGGGATGTAAATGTCCATTACTCCCTCTAAAACCAAAAAACAAATATTACAGCCAACGCAGGCATGGCCCTAAGCATGCTAAGACTTCTAGTTCCTCGCCAGCTACGGAAATGTAAGATTTCATGAGAGCTATAAAAGGCCTTTATCAAGCAACTATGAAATTTAAGGCATAGTTACTCATTAACACCATGGTAAAAGTACACAGCAATTAGGTCCCCAAAGTAACATTTGCTTAGAATTTCACTTTAAAGGACAAAAGTTATTTATGCGCTATACCTTTGTTTTAATTTTGAATCATTAAAAAAACACCCACTCAACCTACAAAACAACAGATGGCTGACTTTACCTTTTTATTGATAAATAACCAGAAAGGTCAGTGCAGAGATAAAGGCTTGTTTTTAAGCTTATGTAGCATGGCAATAAACGCCTGCCTTTGTTATATTTGAATTGGAATATGAGAAAAAATATTGGATAATGCTTTGCATAATTCCTCTTGGTGGTATGAGCTCACAGTAAATAAAACCATTATTGCATTTGCATATTCCAGATTTATGCTCCACTAAAATAGTTAGATGTCCTGTTAGCAGGGTAAGTGTAAAATGCAGTATGACATTTTATCATGCTCAGTTCAATTTTACATACTTGTTCCAGTACATCCAATGCAGTCCAGGAGCAAGGCTTTATCATTTGTCAAATCATCAGCCTTGACACAATAAAATAAATACAGCATGTGCAAGTAATTTAAGGCAAACATTTGGAGACTACATTGAAATTCACAAGAGGTATAATCTATAGCAGCTTATAAGGGCCCTGTTTGGTTAATATACTTTTGGTCTGATTAGCCACAAACATACATCTATGATGTATGTTTCCTGTTTCAAGCATAGCCCTCTACATGTCTTAATAGGAAATCATGTAACAAGGGTCTGCATCCCCCTATGCCTTATTATGACATCAACAAAATCTTTCTACAAATGCTGCACAAATCAATGCATCAGAGTGGATGGACTCTCAGTATTCAAAACATTTGAGAACTAAATGTTCTCCCTCATAGGCCAACATGGTAATATAAGTTTATTAGCTTAGCCCACTGGTATGCTATAACTGTAACCCTTTAACTAAGAGAAGTATGTAAGCTGCCAGCAATGACCTCGTTTTCTGAAGATGCATGTTCCTTGGCTATCATGCTGATCCTAAAGCTTCAGTACTGGCACTTAAACACATAGTCAGAATAGGAATTCTGATTGTATTGGCTGCATGATTTCTTTTAGTGACTAAGAAACTACAGGAGCCAGTGACAGCAAGGTGATAGCATTTCTGAAGGAGGTCAGCAGTATGGGTTACCAGTAATGGAATTAATGGGTTACCAGTAAGCTTTATGTCCACTCTTAGGAAGGACTGAAAAGTTGGTATAAAGGTTGTCTACTGGTTGGCAGTCCATCCAATATTTGAGCTAAAGATGGAAAAAGGTTGCAGCTTGAGGGTTCCACAGGGAATTCAACCGCAGACAAAGACCCCAAAATAAAAAGGAGTCATCCAATAATAACTAAATATTTTTCCATTTTTTTTTTCAGATGGATCTTGGAAGCTGTTCGGAAAACACAGATGAGACAAAATTCTCTGGAGATATCACGATGACCAGCCCTAAAACAAAGTTCCCTTCAAGGGATATGAAAAAGGAGCTCATTACGTAAGTTTGTTATATTTTTATTTCTATAATAGAATAATTGAAAACAAGATAATTGAACTTCATTAAAGTATAAACTATGGGCAAACTAAAAGCGACATATTATTTATGGTGCAGTTTGTCATTAGCTGCTAAGACAAACCTGAACCTTCACTTGATCTTCCTTAATAAAAAGAATGTATCGGTTTCATAAGGGCTACAATCTCGCTTTTTAGAAATTCTGAAAATGGCGTTTCCTATACAACTAATGAGTTTAAGCAGAACTCAACCTAAATACTAGGAAGCAAATCACTGAAAGCAACTATGCAGCATACTTGTCCTGGGTGCAGAGACAAGGGGAATCATTTTAACTACCACCCAAATAGTTTTTTTTTTCAAATGGAGGTCTAGAATGGCAGCACAGGTAATACCACAATAACTGCTTCCTTATTTGAAGCTTGCCTAGAGAACATTTAAAGTGGAACTAATCTTAAATATGTGAATTTTTTTAAAGATTACAAAACTGTGACAGTGTTTGTCCTTTTTATAATAACTGTTTACACTTAGTTCCACTTTAATTGTTATGCTCGTTTGTTTAAAAAATGCACAGACAAGTCACACATAGTTGTTAAACGTTTCAGTAAATACTGTAATAAATGTAGTTATGGCATTTCATTTTTTTAATTTCTCTTGCTTCAAGGGAAAATAAACAAGATGTCATATCTTTTAGCACTATGTCTGGTGCCAGAATCCAAATTGCCCTGTTTGTTAGGGATTGACAACAGAAAAGTGTTATACTGAATCACTATAATATTTTTGAACTGTGGACTTGATATTCTCCAGCTAATTTGTGGTCTTTGAAAATTGCATGTGTCTTGTGCTGCACTGCCTAGATTGGGGTGCAATTTAAAGGTGTGTGATAAGTTGCTGCACCTTGTGTCATGGTGTCAAACAAAAGGGTTTTAGAGACTACAGGGAGAAAGAAGGATGGATAATGCTCAAGGTGTTGCCACCTGTTGCTCATCCATGAAAGTTGACCACCACTTTTTGAAAATTTTGATGAGGACACAAATTACCTCCATAGGATACAAACTACAAGTATACACGAATATCCAAGCTGCCACCACCAACACAGGCTTGTGAGAAACCTTCCTCCTGACACCGTCGGTTAATATACTTAGTAGACTGGCACACTGGCTTGGCACACCACAAACACAAACTGAACTTACTAGCAGTTACAGGTCATAAAAACCAGGCAATATCAGCTATGTAGTTAGTGCAGATACTTATTCACAATCTCTTGTGCATTATTCAGTGCAATCAAAGCTTAGCAAAATTACAAAGCAAAAACTACAAAATTAAGATATACATTGGAAAACCATTTTGAAAACAAAAGGGATAAAAAAAAAACTTTAAGGAAAAAAGTGAGTTGAACAGACCACAAAGATTGTATACCCAAGATTGATAAAACCCTTTAGAGACAAAGAGGTCTATGCTGTTCACTATTACAATTAAAAAACCCCATCCAGTCTGTCCATTTGGATGAAAGACATTGGCTGCTGTGTCTTGGGTAATTGGCACAGGTAGGATTTTGGTAATCTTCCAACACTCCTCACTGTGCCAGGGTATGATTGATGAATGTAAAATTCATTCTTAGCTGTGGTTCTGGTATAAAGAAGGAATACTTAGGTTTGCATTAAGCCTAACAGAACCAGTACCAAAGTATAAAGACCCAAACTAATAATTTGCACATATTCTACAACAACATGCTTTTAGTCTAACATCTTGTTGACCAAAAACAGAGAAAATAAGTCTGCCTCTTGGGGATGCAGAAACAAAAAATGGCTATAAATACAGTTTAAGAACTCCCATGATTGGATGGCACTTATTTAAACGATCCTGCGCTGGTTCATGCATTTACTATTCTAAACACTCTGTAGAAATAGGTGAGACCTATTGTCTAAAGAAAGAAAAGCTTACTCTATAGTCTATACCTTTTGTAGAAAATGCCCCCCCCCCCTCCCATTGGGATTTGTGTGTTCAAAAAGGCCATAGTGGCAGCAGATGGTGTACTTTTAAGTCTAGTCTATCACAATGTACATTTTTTAGATTAGATTCCATTTAGCTATAGAAAAACATATGTTAAAATACTATCCACATTATGATATGATAATCATTATTACACAAGCACATTACACAGAGACAAGCACATTACACAGTTTCTAAAACCAGAGCTCGCATTTAGGACCAGCAAGTTCTGAACAAATTTTGTTTCAGAAAGAGCTAAACTATGCTAAAAGATACCTAAAAGAACTATTGTGCGTTTTTTAATTATTCCATTTTAATTTTATTAATTATATACTATACTATTATACTATACTATTATTACTATTACTATTATTACTATAAATTGTACTGAGATTCATTTTTATAAAAATGTTTATTCCTTTGAAAACATAACATTTACTTTAAAATACCTGCAGTCCATCGCCATCTTGTGGTTATAATTTAGTACTGCATAGTGTTTGACAATCACATAAACTATACATTTTATTTTAGTGAAATTAATATACAAATAACATCTAAAGTATTTTGTTCTAAGGGGAAAAATACTTTTACTATCTCCAGAACTGTGAACAACTTAGTACTTTATTTTTCATTTAAGACTGCATATTTAACTTATTCCACCATTTAAATATCTAATAAAAAGGCACAACGTCGAATTGTCAATTTTATAAATTACTGAGTTCCCCAAAATGGCCTACAGAGTTTACAATGTGTGAATTGAATCCATATAGGGATGACATCAGTGATCACAATGGCCCTGATTTATTAAAGTTCTCCAAGGCTGGAGAGAATACACTTTCATCAGTGAAGCTGGGTGATACAGCAAACCTGGAATGAATCTGGTCCAGGTTTGAAAACATTTGCTTACAAATAGTTTGACTTTTAGGAAATCCATTACAGGTTTGCTGGATTACCCAGCTTCACTGATGAAAGTGTATTCTCTCCAGCCTTGGAGGACTTTAATAAATCAGGGCCACTATCTCAGCACAGTACTGTCCCATAATTTTCTATGCCTGTTTATAGTAGAATGTATGAGGTATGGCAAACTATGAACCACGCTGGAGAATTTTTACAAGGGGCCGCAATCATTCATTAGGTAGTCCTACTCATGAATGATTGGGGAGAGGTGTGTGGGAATTTCCCCAATTTGATACAATCAGATCATCATATTAATGTAAAACTCTGACAAATTGCAAAGTCTCTAAAGTTCAGTGTTGTCAAAAAATTGCTAGAGGGGAAGAGTATTCGGAGCACATGAAAGAACACACCTCAAAAAACATCGCAATACAACCTTTTTTTAGGTAGTAAAACAAGTTATAAACCCAGTAAAGGGATACAAATTTGCTTGATCAAAAATAGCTTTTTTCTAGAATAATTCCTTCTATCAATTCTTTCACTGCATTCACAAACTGACTAGAAAAAAACTATTGTATATAATCTGAACATTTGTGGTCATACAGACACAATGTAAGTACAGAAATCCTTCCAATAAAATTCTGTAATGTAAAGCCTGATCAATCACAATGAGCAACACCCTACTAAAGTTTAATGTTATGTTAACCTTAGTTATGTCCTTGACCAAATTTGTCATCAACAATACTAAGGAAGGAAGGCATAGGGAATGTATGGACGGGTGAAGGGGGTTTGGTGATGAACATGCCTGAGCAGAGTCCCACACCATTTTTTCACTTTTTTTTTCTTAATAATGCATCATGCACAGTTTTAGGTATCCCCAAGCATACCATTGAAAGGATTAGTGACTTTGTCTATGAAAAGGGCTAGTACTCCATCTTCCCACACCAGTTTTAAAATCATTCTTTCCTCCCTATACTTTCATTTAAAAGTAAATTATAATAGGCCTGATTTATCAAAGCTCTTCAAGGCTCGAGTGGACACACTTTCATCAGTGAAACTGGGTGATCCAGCAAAACTGGAATGGGTTTCTAGTCATTTACATGTTAGTAAATGTTTTGTATCCGGGACCAGGTTCACTAATGAAAGTGTATCCTCTCCAGCCTTCGAGAGCTTTAATAAATCAGGCCCAATATGAGGACTCAAATAAATCAGCAGTGATAAACTTCATTGCCAATCCATAAAATTGAGGGTATTGTTAATTTTCTTCATAAAGTCCGATAAAAACCTTGCTGTAGGGTTTTACCTGTGTCAACATTTTTGCTCATCCTTAGCTGTTAAAAATTTTCCTTCTTTCTAAAATTACTTTGGTATCATTATTTTTTTTCAAAGCACTGGAAAAAAGTTACAAATTTACCATTTAACATATGAACAGGAGTTTATAGTTTATTAGTTACCAAAACTGAAAAAGCAACATGGGAAAAAATGAGAAAATTCCATAACATAGGAAAGCATCTGCCATCTTTTTGTCCATTTTTATTTATTTTCGTTTTTTGTTCACAGTTGTCCAACCCCAGGGTGTGACGGTAGTGGTCATGTAACAGGAAACTACGCTTCTCATCGCAGGTATACAATCACAGGAAGCCACAATAAATACAGGGCTTTTGTGTTACTTTCAGTCTCTTTACTGTTATCAGGGGGAGAACTGTACATCTGGAACATGAATGGTAATGTGCTGCTGATTCTCTCATGGCTGGCTTTTATATCTTCCCATACATTTTTCACAATAACAGGTTTGAATGTTTTCATTTTTGTAAGAATCCTGAAAAGTTACAACTGTATCAGCCTAAAGCAACACTTGTCAGTGTAAATCGTCTTGCAATTAATGAGCAGTCAGCTGTCAAAAGCTACAGAGGCTAGATTACCTGTCAGCTGATTTTCAGTTTGTCTAAGACTTTTCTTGACAAGTTCAGTTTTATAATTGCAACATACATTATATATTTCTTCTTTAAATAAACAATATGAAATAACAAAACTACTATTTTGTACAACTAGGTTAGGCTGCCAGATTATATAATTTGTATAATAATATAATATTTACTACACACCGGGCAGTCGTGTCTTTTTTTTTTTTTTTACATTAGGGAACCCCTTAAAATAAATTTCAGGCCCCCAGGAAACTCTAGCTATATTTACTATATCCACAACTCACAGTATATTAGTGTGGTGGTCAGTAGGACTTACTCTTACATTGCTGGCTATTGGGAAGGTGGCCACCCCTACAGAAAAGAAAAAAGATAATTTCTTCCTGTAATAAGGCCAATCACTGCTTTTTCTCTCCCTATATGTACTGTGTGGCTGGTCTTATAATTACCACCCCATACTTTTCTGAAGGCTGTCTATATTATAGATGTTGCTTGAATATGATTGACTGGCCAAAGTCAACTGTCCTTCACCTCAATGCCACCACTAAGCTACTGCAAGGGGATATTTCACTTTGCTAAGAGGACAGCTCATATTCCTTTAGTAAATTAGCCACATCACCTCAAAGTTACCCAAGAGAAGTTTTATTTATTGTATCTTATATGTACCTGTGTGCAAGGTGAGACAGCAAAGTAAAAGATAAAAAAAATACTTCATTAATGGCAGCAAATACTTACCTGAAAAAAAACAGAACAACATTAGATTTATCTTATAAAAAGTTTCTGAGACAATGGGCCTTTTTATTTATTTAATAAAGTTCTCCAAGGCTGGAGAGGATACACTTTCATCAGGTTTGCTGGATCATGCAGCTTGGCTGAAGAAAGTGAGCTTTCATAAATTGTTAGTGAGCACCATTAAATAGAAGCACATTATGTAGACTAATTTTGTATGTTAAAAAAATCATACAATTCTTAAATATGATTTTATCATTGGTATTGCAGTGTTTCTGGCTGTCCATTGGCTGACAAAACATTGAAGTCTCTGATGGCTGCAAACTCCCAGGAACTCAAGTAAGTTTCTTAATTCATAGTGAGTTTACTGTACCTTATACTATGAGATGTAAACCAAAATCTAGGCTTTAGTTTTTTTTTAAATTAGTCACAGACCTGGGTAATACAGGCTGAGCACAGATCACCTCCAGTGATAGCTACAGGTTAAAACAATCAGAAGATCCAGAGAACATTAGAAATTAAATTTACAAGCAAATTTTAGCTCAATGAAATTGCCAGTTACTGAGAATGAATCACTGAGATGCTACAGAAGCATCATGAGGTGGGAAAAAACTCAACTTTTATAGGAAACATCATATACACACATACAAATTTGTTTCCTGTTAAAATAAAGTAAATGTTTATATGACCTTAGTAATTGATTACTTATTAGTAATATCCAAAGTCACATTAAGATGTAAATGTTTGGAGTTCCTTTAAAAAAATGTTACAAAATCCATTGTATCAATTGGGAACAACTCAAGTCAAAGATAATAAAATATAGAAAAACTATCTTTAGGTTTATTGTTATATGATTTACTGTAAAGGAAAGCATTTCCCAGTACAACTAGTTCTGTAATCTCTCAGGTTTACATCCAGAAAAATATCTGGATTTACATCCGCATGGTAAAATGTTTATTAGCAATCCAAGCATCATGCAGAAAGTGAAGCAGTAGCACAAAATCTGCAGGATTGGAAAGTCTGTAGTATATTGCCCTCCTCATTCTATAAAGCCATATGTACAACCAATGCCTTAAAAACATGGCTTTATGCATTTGGAACTGGTACATGTCTAGCAAATAAAACAAGTGATGAATATTATGTCTTCAGGTGTCCAACACCAGGCTGTGATGGATCTGGACATGTTACTGGAAATTATGCCTCTCATAGAAGGTAAAGCAAATCTCTTGTTGCATCATCTCATCTTTTGCAGATTGAGCTATATAAATAATTTTTATTTTAAATTATCTCCATAGTTTATCAGGGTGTCCAAGAGCCAGAAAAAGTGGGGTCAAGGCATTTCCAAGCAAAGAAGATAAGGAAGACCCAGAACTTAAGTAAGTTAACTATACATGTGTATAATGGATTTACTTCATATCTTGATGTTCATTTTTTTATTTATTAGTTTCATTTATTAGTTTCTAGTTGCAATTAATGGTGGGTCAGTACTCTCCTTTTTTTGACCTGCACACACCCAGCACTTGACATCTCATTTCACTGGCTAGAAACCTTGTTAATTCCCACGTGATCTCTATATAAACAAACAACGGTTATCCCTTTTTAATGACACAGTAATTTACTCCATGGTGAGTCAATCAACAGGTTTTTTTAGTATTTTTTTTTTCTTGTAAGTATTTTACTTATTTAGTTTTCTGTGTGTGTACTTTTTTGTAACCTATACAATACAAATGAATTGAAGCCTAAATTTCATACATATATTTTGCTGTTCTTGTACTACAATTATTTACCTACTAAATAAGCCATAGATCACAAACACTAAGGAAATAAAAAGTGGAATTTAAAATGCCTGTCAATAAAGAACTAAATTACATAGTGTATCCACTGATATTGGTTTAGCATTTTGGCTAAGTGCTAACATTCACATTAAAATATTATCTGTGGTGGTTATGCTGGCTTCTACCCCAACAGGTGCAAATGTCAGGAATGGTAATGCATTAGTAATCTATTAACGGCATTTTAACACTTTGCATAAGCCTCACAAACTGTGTGACATGATTAGTTACTACTGTTAATCTTAATGCATTTACTATTCCCAGGACTGAATTGTAATTATGTTTTACATGTTTCCTTTTTACATGATCACTTCCTCTTTTCTGTATAGTTTACTCTATTTAAATACATCTTTGTACTAAAAGATGAAACAAACATCTGTCATAATTTCATTCAGAATGTTTTTATCATTTTTGTAGAACACTCAAAGAGAACCCAAGGTTGACTTTTCTAGGTTTAAGGCACAAAACTGTATCTGTATACTCTGTTTACATTGAAAAAGTGTGCAAGGCATGGGGGTAACTGTGTTAAAGTTAGATAAGGACAGAACATTGTATACAGAAACATAACATAAGTATTGCTGGACTCATAAATTTACTGACTATATATAGTTTATAGAAAATAATTACATATGTATTGAGAATTGTATTGAAGAAGTAAACTGTTATATTTGTTACATTATTGGTATCATGACCTGTTTGATCAGGTGTCCAGTTGCAGGTTGTGAGGGCCAGGGACACATATCTGGGAAATACACATCTCATCGAAGTGCTTCTGGTTGCCCATTGGCTGCAAAAAGGCAGAAGGATAGCTCCCTGAATGGTGCATCAATTGCATGGAAACAGAATAAGCAGGAATTACCGCATTGTCCACTTCCAGGCTGCAATGGACTGGGCCATGTCAATAATGTTTTTGTCACTCACCGAAGGTAATGTAGTTCTTACTGTTCCTATGTTTTACATTCTATTATAGAAACAAAAGTGGATAGTCTCTTAATGCATGTTTTGTTTGCTGATAAAAGGTCTCATGCTCTGTTTATCACCATTTACATTAAAAAATCATCACAACTAGTATATCAGTGAAAGCAAATACAAGTGTATATAGAATGGAAGATGGTCCATAATTAGGAGGATCTATAGGCTAGAAGATCGGAGGAGGTATATTTATCACTGCAGACGTAGCAAGGTACCACTTTGGTACTACATCTTGTGGTACTATATCTTGCACCAACTGATATCAGGAGGAGTCTTTCACCATTTCTTTTCCCTCTAGGTGGAAATACAATTTTTATTACCTAGTGGATGAATAGCTTTGTTTATTTTGGCTGGCAGCATTAAATTATATCCTTTCCTAATAAAGCATGACACTTGCAAAAAGCATAGAAGTGTTTTGGGTCAATACAAAACTTTTGTGTGAAAATAGATGTCAGATTTCACAGTTGACTTCCAGGTTTTTGTTTTAATTGCCATTAATAAATATATTGTTTTTAACAGTAGTTTTGAATTTGAGACATTTTCTAGATATGTGCCTAAAAATCCCCCATTTGACCATTTATTCTTTGTAGTAGGATACAGGATGTGGTACTTGTAAAAACACTCAGATATAATTGTGTTTTATCACCACAGTATTAGAAGTAGGTCAGTAACTTTGAAAATTTGCTGAAGTTGAAATCCAGCTTTACCTCCAGTCCTGCACTATTGCATTAAAATAGATAACTCTGATTTCACTACACACTGTGATAGTCACAGTGTACATAAGAATCTGCAGCAAGTAAGACAGAGCCTTCCTCTATCCTGGCTGAGGATATCGAGCATCAACCTGTCTTTCCTCCCCTCCCCTCCACTGTCCTTTTCCTTCTCTTTCATTAATTGGATTTCAGTTCAGTTTGTTTCAAATCAGGTCCAGAATTGCATATAAATGTTATCTAGGGCCGTCTGCTGTTTGAGAAAGTTATGTACAACCTGTTGCTATTGATCACTATGACATCCATTAAGCATATGACAGATATTTTAAAAATCCCATGCTTTTTAGTCCTACTGCACAGTTAGGCAGAGAATGAATGACTTTTGGATCTTGATCACTTGATATTCTTGAGTGGCAAATTAGACAAACAACAAGATAGTAGGAGAGACAAATAGAGAGAGAGAGACAGAGTGAAATGTGTTATTTACACCCTAAACTTATACCAACTTCAAGTAACTATTCCATGCAGGTGGTAGCCATCAAAACAACAAAATCAAAACTCTCCTCATTAGTTGAGGGCTATTTTGCAGCCTCGGGTGACTGTGCCCATTCAATAGAACAATGGTGCTGACACAAACAAATCAGTTTGGGTTTGTAACCTGTTCTGAATATTATTCTTCTGCCCTATGAAAAGTAGAAAACCAATCTCCTAAGGAGAGGTCCACACACATCTGACCACTGATGTCACCTTAACTGTAACTGCACTGTAAATTTTAAAATCACTGCACTAACGCTAGATATTTTTTTTTTTGTATGTGGTTTTACAGTTTGTCTGGATGCCCTTTAAATGCACAAGCCATAAAAAAAGGAAAAACATCGGAAGAACTAATGAGTGTAAAGCTGAAGACAAACGGAGGTAAGGACACGCTGTGTATTAATGTTTATAAAAGACAGCCACAACTCATTTAAATACATCCACGACTTTGATACTCATAAATGTTTCATTCAAACATGAAAGCAAAATAAATACATTTCTCCAAGTGAATATGATTTCTGACATTTGCGTGGGTTTTGTAATATATCAAGAGTCCACTTCAATGCTTTGCCTAAGGCTCTAAAAGGAAATTGGCAAAGAGAACTGGTATAACCGGTACAAGAAACATCAAATCCTGTATTTCACAGCTTTCCAAGTGTTCACTTTTCCAAAGTCAGTCCCACTCATGAAAAACCTTAACAGAGAATGCTCATTTTTTTAAACATCAGAATCCAGGAACATATTGTTGAACAGGCTTTGCAGAAATGTGACTGCTTAATTGAAAAATATACGAATCATATTCATAAGTTAAACTTTGGTTATTGTATTAAGTAACAGCATTGCATGTCTACTAAAAATCAATCCAGCAGAAATAAATGTGTGTTTGGCACAGCAACAGGTGGAAGCAGCAAACAATATTAAACTTAAAATTGCAAGTTAATATTTTGGTAAATATTAAACTGTTCAAGCAGTTAAAAAAAACTAATACCTAGATGACAATATTTTATTAAAAATCTTCCTTGATAGAAATACCTGACTTTTCTGACCTCTACATAAAGATGGTGACTACCTTTGTTCTTTAGTTTCACTGGTAAGTCCTTTTACCAGAAAAAAACACATTTATAAAGCACCATATTATGCTTCTGAAATGTGCATTATGTGTTCTTTGTTTTGGGATACTAATAGGAGCACTAATAAGAAAAAAAAAAATCAGATCTGTAAATACAAAGTTTAAAGGGAACCTGTTACCAACACAGATTTTTTAAGTCTGTAGCCATTAGTAAATGATCAGATGTGAAGTTACATGAAATCCAGATGCAGGCTCTATCATGACATAAACACTTGCTTAAACATGTCTATTGTATTGAGGTAGGCTAGGAGACAGAAACATTTCGCACACACTATCAAAAGCATGGGAAAAAAACAATCAGAAATTATTCATAGCTTATGCAGTCACTCTCCAACTGCTCTTGGGCAGTGTTGTCTGATTAATATTGATACTATTATTATTAATAAATAGTATTATATAATATAGCTCCAACATATTACACATCGTTGTACAATAAATAGGGATTGCAAATGTCATAAATTCATGGAAATTGTGGGCAGCTTTTGGCAGAAGTCAAACTTCCTGTTAGATTGAACCTGATTTCACATAAGATTTTCTTAGGAGTCCCCATCCATGTTTAAGTTTTTCCACACACCCTTCAGTATTCCCACTTTTTTTGCTTTTTCCATTATATACAATAAATTAAAAATCTAATCACAGAGGTATAGAAAAAACACTCTTGGGAGTGTGTATGTGAGTAAATATACTTTCTGACTCTGTTAACAATCATTATTGTCTGTTTATTTTTTCTAAATAATAGTTCAAAAATATGGAGGTTAATAGGACAGTAGCCTCATATCTTGAAAATGATCACATCAAATGGATAACAAACAAAAGCTATAGAAGAACACTAGGCCTAAATTCTAGATATGTCTTTGGCTTGATAGGGATCGGTTATGGTTTCTGACAGAAATTGTCTTTTTACATTTTCATTACTAGGCACAATATGATATGACAGTAGCAAAAAATAAATAAATAAACATAACGGAAAAAAAGAAGCATATTATAAAAAATGGTATAATGAAGAAAAAAACAAAATACCAAACTTTAATAATTACATAAATATATATGCATTGATATGGCATTTTGATGTTTTAAATCAAGATATGAACTGCTATTAAAAATAGCAACTCCTTTCCGTCCTTTTCACTGATGGTCAGTAAAGATGGAGATCATATTAAGCTGCTAATAGGGAAACAGGGATGTTTGGAGGTGTCTGCCATATGCTATGTATATCAGTCATTATTGATACTTTTATGGCTTTCAGCTATCTTTCAGATTCAACAAGTAAAAATAAAAATTTCCAACAGTATATGAGATTCACTATTCTATAATGGCTGGAATATTCATTTGTTATTCCTTTAAAATGCATAAAACAGAAAACACCCTTTTGGAAAACACTTTACAGCAGGCTCCCTGAGGCTTCTACATCCACAGAGCAGGACACATTAGCACAGCCCATAACCTGGCTAGGTTACCACTTATCAGCATTATGAAAAACCTGAATAAACTGCCACCAAATGATTATATAAAATTCACATTGAAGAATAAATCCGAGAACCTTCTGACTAGCAAAGTTCTATAGTTGTTGGATAGTACTTAGTGAATTGTTTTGCTTGCTGTCTGGGGGTGTCTTTCAAAGTGTACCTGTATTGGCTAAAGAAGGACTATTAGAAGCCTTCTATATGATATATAGTAGTGAGAGAGATGTAAGACCTTTGGATGTACGATAACCCTCTTCTATGAGCTGCTCATACTCAAAAAAAGTTCATATGCAAATACCAACATCCCCCAAACGGTCTAGCTCTAAAGAGGATTACTATTACATGGAAGGAAAGGACTGACACTTTCAAATGCATATCCTCTGCCAAAAAGCTTTACTTAATTATTTTTAAAGGTAATACAGCATTACTTAAATATGCTACATTTGCCAATTTTTCATGATATCAATAAGTGACAAAGAATGACCACTGCTATCCCTGACCCCATGGACATGATTACACATGTTCAAAAATATAGTAATTCTGTGATTTTCCTTGTGTGTGAATCCATTAGGTTAACCATCTGCAACCTAAGTAAGTAAGTAAATAATAAGTAAATAAAATGTCTAATCACATTCAAGGAAACTTGAAAAAACCTAGCTTCTACTTCAGATGATTGAATGTATAAGGGGAACATGGGTTTAGGTTAATTTACTCCTTATTCTAATAATCCATAACCAGCTGACGTTACTGCTCTTCACCCTATAGTAACATTTTAGTAAGGCAGGCCCATAGCTAGATTGGAGAGTGATTAACAGGTTTTATCAGGTTTTACAAAAATGACTCCAAACTAACAAAGAGATATAAAAGTAAAATAACAAGTTAATAAATGTAATTTGACATAGGTGTATTTTTTTAATTAATACACCATTAGCAGCTAATATCATGCAAAACGGAACATGAAAAATGTTAGAGGGAGTACGCTTAACCACCTACCATTTCATAATTTTTGGAAAAAATGTTATCCCAATTATCCTCTACTATTTTTCAACATTTTAAGTCAACATAAGCTTCCACTGAAGTTGTTAATCCATTGAAAAGTTCTGCTATTAAAGCTCTTACATGTTGTAATATTTTAGTGTAGTTTTACTAAGCTCTTCTCCCATATTCCATTGATTTTATACTATACATCTGAACACTGGCATCACCCTGAAAACAACTGGTTATAAATATAAATGTGTTAATGTACCCAGCAGGCATAGAAAATGGGGATGATATCAGGAATTTAGATGAAGAGATCAAAGAACTGAATGAATCAAATTTGAAGATAGAAGCTGATATGATGAAACTTCAAACCCAGGTTAGAATATTTCAGTCCTTCTGTTTACATAATACATTGCGTGCACATCTATTTAAATCACAAATTATGCATACAAAAATTGCCATGGCCCAACTATTTTAAAAATGAAGCAAACTTCAGCCAACACATATTTTTGTTCAACTGATCCCTCTGTTTGGGAGATCAATCACTTCCTACTGTCATAACCAGGAAAAAAAATGATTTTATATCCAGTTTTTGACAGTTATCACTAAAACAGGCAACGATGGACAGTATGTAAATGGCCCTCTCATTTTGCCCTCCCTTGTGTAAAGCTGCGTACACACCTGCAATTTTTCTCGTTGGAAAGGATCTTTCACGATCCTTTCCAACGAGAAAAGACTGCACGATGCATGAACGATGCTGTACATACAGCACCGTTCATGCTCTATGGAGAGGGGAGGGGGGAGAGCGACGGAGCGGCACCCTGCTGCGCACTCTCCCCTTCCCTTTCATTAGGATCGGTCGTCGTCCATCGTCCATGGATCCGCCAGGACGGTCGTCAGACGATGGACGACGACCGACTGTACACACGGCAGATTTTCGCCCGATAATTGGCCGATACCGATTATCGGGCGAGAAAAATTTGCCGTGTGTACGCAGCTTAAGTTGGACAGAGGAAATGGCAACAAAAAAGAATAATAAAAACAATAAAGGATAGTCAAGGGTTCTGACCTTTTGGTACAATCAAACAAAGAATACAGGAAGGAAGCAGAAACTTCTTATGTTGTTGTTTTGTTTGTAATGAACTGGCACACCAATTGGAAATAATCAGTCTGAAAATCTGCAACTTTAAAGAAGCAGACGCAACTGCTATGAATAAATGATTGATAAGTTATTAAGAATATTCCCGATCTCTTGTATTCTTGTCAAATGCTCTCCCTATGTATAACCACCTTAAAGGTGATGAAATACAGTCTGTATATTTGGTTTATATATATATATATATATATATATATATATTTTTATTTTTTTTTTATTTTTGGTTTTATTAATTTTATGTACTACAGTCTGTATACTTGGTTTATATATATATATATATATATATATATATATATAATATTTTTGTGCTCTTTTTTTCATATTGGGAACTGTAGCACTGCATATACTAGAGGGTCAAAAAAAAAGTTTAAATTCAAGGTAATGTAATTGCTGAGTGCAGGTTAATGCCAAGAACCCTCAAACAGACCCACATTATTTATTTTTTATCTCTAAACTGCATATTTAAAAGCAAAACACAAAGGTAGTGACAAATAATTCCCCATATAGTATCTTTCTAGAACACAAAACATACATTAGTTTATGAAAATCAAAGAAAAAATATTTTTTTATCTACTCATAATGGTAAATTATGTATAATAACCATGGGTGAATTAGTTTGGAGTATATAGGTATATAATGTATTTTTTCCATTCTGGAGCTTTTATATTGCATATTACAGAAAACATTAAAAAAACAAAACATTTTTTTCCACACAGTCCGTTGGTGGGAAAATTGCCATATTTTGTTGTTAGCTTAAGGAAGAATAATTCAATGGAACATGCATAATAGCCACCTAACACGAGAGTCTGACAGCTGCAGAGATAAGAACATAATTGGCATAATGAGGAGCTCTGTTTGTATCTAAAGTTTCACAGTGGCAGTATATTTGTATTTTGTCACATGACAGGGTATGTAGGGTAAAATACGATTTGTAATGCAGGACAAAAGATTTCTTGTAAAAGCCCTGTGTCTTCGGTGGTTCCTCAATCCCTGACATCTCTAACCAGTCATTGTGTGATATGTAGTGACACCCAGGGTCTGCCCTCCAGCAAATATAATGACAATTCTAATAACAGAATGATATGTATTATGGCCATAAGTCATACCACAAAAAAATTCACTTTTCTTTATATTCTTAGTATCTTTTTCAGCATTTTGTTATCTTCAGCAAGATGCAGGGGATGACAATAACCTCTTAATAAAATACATAAAGGGATCAATATAGGGGTTTGCCTGATTTTTTTGTAATGAAGACAAAAATCACAGGGCTCAGACTAATGTGCAAAATAATCAGCACTGATCAAACAAAGTCACTCAATATTGATACAAGGCAGCTGTACCTGAATGGTGCTAATGTAGCAGTAAACTATTTTTCCAGTTCTCAGCAGTTTTCGGTCAATATTTTAATAGAAGAAAACTACCATTATCATTAGTTGTCACCTTTTGCATATAATGACAATATTAGTGTGAAAGTGGCAATACTGCAAGTTTTTCTTTATCCAATTCTTCCTGTAGAGTTATGTGAACTTTACTATATATAGTTGTGCATTTTTGTAGTAGTTCTTTCACAAGTATAAATGTAATAGATAACATATATTCAAATTCATATGTGCTGTTGTAAATATTCTTTTATTCATTTGCTTTTATCCTTTCTTAAGTTGCATACACAAGTGCAATTCTTGTCATTAGAAAGGATCTTTTATGATTCTTTCCAACGATAAAACAGCAGGATGCATGAACGAGTGCTGTACATACAGCACTGTTCTGCTCTATGGAGAGGAGAGGGGGAGAACAACGGAGCAGCACCCTGCTGCGCTCTCTCCCCCTTCCCTTGCATTAGGATCGCTCGTCGTTCATCGTCCGTGGATCCGCCAGGACGGATCCATGGATGATGAATGACTCAGGCTGTACACACAACATATTCTTGTTTGATAACCTCCCTGAGCCGATTATCGGGCGAGAAAAATTTGACGTGTGTACGTAGCTTAACATATTTACTATAACCCTCCCGTAGAAACACTATCTTCTATATAGATAAGCGAGGGGAAAATGAATAGGATGAAAAAACAATTTTCATAAAAAAATATGGTACATAAAAACATTGCATTATGTGTTTCACCTAAAAAAATTGAAAAAATTAGAGTCCTCTCTGTTAAATAACTATAGGACATGCATCTTCACATATCCAGGCCTAAAAGGTGAAACCTTTCCTGCAAGATATCTGCATCAACACAAGTGTTGGGTCTTACGCCTGAATGTTGGTGGTTTCCAATGGGTAGAAGGCATCAGGAACCTGCTTACACACAGGATGAATCATGCTGATTTACCAAAGAAGTTAGGGATGTTTACTTTACAAAGTGAATCATCACTTTTGGAAGTGAATTGTTGTTTAGCTTAATGATAGCTGTAAAAAGTGCACAAAATAATATATCACATGCAAGGACATTTAATAAGGTAACATTTCCTTGAAAGGTGGTAATTTTTTTTGCTAAGTAATATTTCTTTAGTAAATTAACCCCAATGTGAGGATAGTTCCAAGTTCAATTCTATACACAACATGATATTTTTTGACTAGGAGTGGGAAGTAGAGAAAATTTATTGTAATTAAAAGCCCCGTAAAAAGTGAAAAGTATTGGCTTCTAATTAATTAATGTAAAGTCATCTCTGTTTATGTAGTTTTTTGTCTCTCATTCGGGCCATAATTTCATAGTTCCCATGTAACCCTCAAAATCTTGTGATTTAGATCTCTTCAATGGAGACAAATCTGAAAACAATAGAGGAGGAGAACAAACTCATAGAGCAGAACAATGAAAGTCTTTTGAAGGAGTTGGCTGGTCTGAGCCAAGCCCTTATCTCAAGTCTTGCTGATATACAGCTTCCACAAATGGTAAGGCTATATAGTTTACCATCATTATCCACTTCTGATTGAATCCTTGACATTTGACTACACAATAGCAGAGACAACACTTAGTTTACATAGCATGGTGTGCTCTTTATGATACATGTCATCTACATACTGTGGAAATCAGCAATGGTAGGTCATGTTTCAGCCCAAAGTGCATGCATGACTCTATGGACTTGATGTTTATTAGTGTCAGCAATAAAACAATGTTACCTGCCTTCAAACTACATCTAAATCTTTCTAAATCTTTCAATCTGAAGGTGGTTGTGGGAAATAACTCAAGATATTAGTACTGACAATGAATGTCAGAATAATGAATGGAAATGTGAGAATGAATATTAGATCGGAGTCGTTATGGATAAAGATTATGCTCGGGGTATCTCTGAGTGTAGCTACCTTTTGTCAAGGACAGTGCTGCTTTGTTGACCAGTCACTGACCATACAATAGTACCTATAAAGAATGTCTAATCTTATCTGATAAGATTTCTTTTTGTCTGATTTTATTCTTCATACACTAATGATCAGTCAACTTATTGGGATCTAAGGCCTCCTTACCAGAAGGTTCTTACATACCACAGATTTAAAGGCAGTGAACCTTTGGTCTTGATCTTTATGGTATATGTTACTACTGTGCATATAACTAAACTCTTACTGTAAAAAAGTGTAACCAGACAGGTCCTTAATTGAAGAAGGGACAGGTGATGTTCCTTCTGCAATAAAACAGACTTATCAGAATGATCGTTCATCTGTCCCCATTCCATCCTAAGAATTACCATCTTCTGCTTTTACAAGTTGGCGATCATTGGTCATTTTAGTTGGCTAGACTGGGATGGTGAAAATACTGCACATACACGTGAGAGTTTAATCAGTCCCAGCAGTCAAGGGGGAATTCCAGGATACAAAGAATACACAGCATCCAGCACTGAGCTGTGCTTGTGTACTGTGCAAAAAATGTGTGCAAAAAAATTGCAAACAGGCATGTAAGCTTATTTTATTGTAGAATGGACAACACCTGTCCCTTCTGCAATAAACAATCTGCCTAATTGCAATTTTTCTTTGCAGAACTATAGCTTCTTTTTTAATATGAAACCATTTAAAAATATACAGCCTGCTTCATAATGGGATCACTCCTTTCTATTTTAATAATTAAGTGTCAGGATGAATTCTATATTACCTACCAGTGTGTTTATAGATTACCTAAAGATAATAAAGTGAACAGAGGAAACCCACACAAACACAGTTGTGACATAAACCTTGATGCAGATGGTACCCAACATAGATAATAAATCCTGGATGACATAACTTGAAAACCACAAATCAAAGAGACCTTGGAAACTTGTAAATAGTTGTAAGCCAAACCACTGCAAAGCATAACTGTCCATCTGGCAGCTAAATATAATCAGTGTTGTGGTCGAGATATAACAGACCAACTATTATTGTGTTATTGAACATGGAGAGTTATATCTGAAAATTTAAAACCAAGTCTAGCGATGAACAATTTGTTCACGCCTGCTACCCTTATGTATACACCATCTGCTAAGTACCTGCTCAGTTAGTTGCTTGTTACTATGGTGAAAAACTGCCGGGAGCTGTCAAACAGGACTAGTAGACAACTTCCAGCTTTCTGATTTTTGTTCTTCATTTTACAAAACAGAACTTTGAAAAGAACCGTTCATGTAGAACCATGCCACAATGCAGCTTATTACCAAACTGGCTGGCTTAGTCACAACTCTGAAACAGGCATATGACTAATTTAGTTAGTACATTTTCTTAATTCTGAGTCTTGTAATGCATAGGGAAATTACAGTTGATATCACAGAACTCTGACAGTGCGCCTGATTTAATAAAGATCTTTAAAGCTGGAGAAGATACACGTTAATCAGTGAACCTGGGTGATCCAGCAATTGTGGACTTGATTTCCTAAAACTAATTTGCTATTTGTTAGCAAATGTTTTCAATCCTGGACCAGGTCCATTCCAGGTTTCTTCTCCAGCCGTGCAAAGCTTTAATAAATCAGGCCCTGTGTCTTGATGCGAGATAAGGACCACACTGGTAAGGAACGGGATACTAGCAAAATCATTTTATAGTGATTTGTTAAAAACAATAGTTTTCTGTACTGTAAATCCCTACATTAAAGTGTATCTAAAGCCAACACATGTTTTGGATAGAGTGAGAAGGAATCATAACCCCCTACAGGGTAATATTACTGTATGTGTCCTTGCTAGGGAGATTTGTCATCTATATTTGTCCTAATGACTACTGTTACTGGGACTGGAAGTGAGGTAGAATTCATAAGTTGGAGTTTTCATCAGATAGTTAGTAGAGGGAGACCATCTAATTAAGACTTATGTTTAAAGGAAAACAAGTTCATAGTCATTTCATATCTGACCGCCCCTTAGAACAGTAGTCGCCAACCTTTTGGACGTCGCAGACCACTAATTTCACAAACTCTGGACCGTGCATGGGTGTGGAGCTGTGTGTCACTCAAAGGGGAAGAAACTTCCCCAGAGTGATGTCATGGCCACTGCCCTGAGCCTGCGATCAAAATGGGAGACATGATCATCAAAATTTAGAAGCCTTAGAGGACATCAAATCTAGCATTCCTACCATGTATTTTTTTAAGAGAAGTCAGTTAACACTTTGAATGTGGAAGAAATCCCAGAAGAAACAAATGCAAACACTTGAGAATATACAAACTCCACACAAATAGTGTTTTGTCCAAGATTCAAACCTGGAACTCAAGGGCTGAAAGGCAAGCGTGGTGGTCACTCTCATTGTGAAAAATTTTCATTGTGTTTACAGAAAAAAGTTGTGATTGCAAGACAGGGTGTTTTCAGTTTCAATGCTATTTATAATATATGTGTTTGCTTACAATCCACTTCCTTATACTGACCTGTTATAATCCATGTTGTTTTCTCCACTTAGGAACCAATCAGTGAACATAATTTTGAGACCTATGTAAATACACTCACTGAGATGTACAGCAATATGGAGCGAGACTATTCCCCAGAATGCAAAGTACTCTTGGAAAATATAAAGCAGGCAGTGAAGGGTATCCACGTATAGTATGCAAATAGCTGCTGGGCATCGCAATACAGCTGAACAGAAAACTCCATTGGTTTCTTGCTGGAGTACATCTGCCAATGCAATGAAAATTATGGATTGATGTACTCCGACACCGCACTATCTACTTTCCCAGCAGTCATAAATATAAAAACTAAAATAAGTGACTGTTTGAATTAACAGCATCACACTTAAAAGTGTATTCTGATGTACTTATTTCAGCTCATTTTTTTCTCTATTGCACTCTTTTTTGTATAGTGAATGTAAAAAGGTGTTTGCAACTATTTTTTATAAATTGTATTTATTTCAGTTCAAAAAGAAGTTTTGTTCATAACTTTTGACAACTTTTTTATTTGATTAGGATTACCATATTTTTACAAATATCTTTTTTCTGTGTTATTTTCTGAGTGGATTTTAAACAGATTTAATGAATGGCGATTCTGTAAATAACAATGGAAAAAATCTGAAATGAAAAGACATATTACTACAGAAATGAAAAAAAAGGGGGTGATGGTCATTAATTTATTTTTGGTACTATTGACCGTTTCCCCTAAATTCGTAATTTCAGTTTGAAAGTAGCATTGATGCATCATGAGATCAGGGATTAAAAACTACAGATAGCCACCCATTTAATGATTTTTTCTGATTTAATTTTTGATTTACTTTAGGTTAATGCTAGCAATAATAATTAGTAGCATATAAATTAGTGTTGTTTATAGTAATATATATTATTTATTTATGTCATAAACACTGGATTTCTTGCTAGCACTTGAATAATTCATAAATGATACCTCATGGCCTTTAGAATATAGAAATTATGGACAGATAATACTACAGTTTTTGGTTTTGGGATTTTTTTATGCTCTACTGGCATGTTTTCTTAGAAAGAATACAAAAATTAAGTCTTCTTCCACACAAGGTGGCAATCTAATCTTAATCCTATAGAACTCAATAATGTAATATGACTTATTTTTACAAGTTCTATATTGTAGTTTATTTGTGTGAAAATAACTGTTTTCTCTTTACCACAATATTCTTAGATTGTAAATATTGACTGGTGTGCATGGGCTCTGATTTGTTTCTTTTATGTTTATGCTTAGTTTCCACAGGATAGAGAGATAGAGAAGAGAGTAGGCTTTGCTATGAGAATTATAATACAAACAGAAATCAAATACATAAATCGGGGAGAGGATAAACCCCTTAAATAGTGGGATTTCCAAAATACCCATAAAAAAGTAAGAGTGCTTATTTATTCTGGCTCATCAACAAAGTGAACCACTGCTTGGACCAAGTAATAGTTGAACCCATGGAAGCCTATTATGAAAATGTACTAGATAGTGCAAAAATGCAAATACAAAAAAGTTATCATGGACAGTACTTAACACTGTTGATGTTGTAAGTGTACTAATAGAGCTACAGTTATTCTGCCTCATAAAATGTTGGTGAAGATCACCTATTAACTCTTAATTTGTGGCAAGATAAAAGAGGTCAGTAGCTAATAACCTAATACCTGCATATGTTTTAAATGTACATAATCTTAAAATAATTAAATGTTGCTGAATAATTCAAATGAACTATAAGCTTAAAGATGGATGAATAGAAATACACAAGTTGTGTTAACAACTTTGTCCAAGTATTTAATTCTGTAACACACTAAGATTTGGGAATAAAATGATGCACCTTACTCATCTGTTCAAAGACATGAAAGAGAAAAAAAAAAAACTTGCGTGTCAGTGTGCCTTCGGAAATAAATATAAGGACCTCAGGAGAACAATATGCTTGTGAATAAATAAAAGAATCAAGTCCAGCCAACAATCTGTTCTCCTGAATGAGACCTACCAAGGGAATTTGTTGAAGTTTGTAGCACCCATAGATATTACAGTTGTCGCCTAATGTTGTCAATTTACTACAATCAGATAACAATAATGCAATTATAAGCGATATCTCACTTTTCTCTCATGTTTACAGTAGCTGTATTACATGTGGAAAACAGATTTCAATTTTTATCGTATTTTATATGCCAATGGCGCCCCAATTTTTAAAAATAGTGATCACAAAGTTCTTTATGCTTCTGGTTAAAGGCACAACATTTTGCCATAGTTTTGTTCCTAAAAATATTAAGAAACCCCCCAAATTTCAACACCCTAATTTATGACCAACAGGTTGCATATATGTGCTCTAGAAAATTCTACTCTCTCTCCTACTTCTTATCTGATCAAAAATAGGTTTGGAGCCCAAACAAAAGATTATTCACACACCTTAATACCCAAGTGTGCGCTATTACTGATAACATATTGTGTACAAATACTCAATTTGTAGAAACAAGGACAGTTAAATATGCTTATAGTGCTTTCCCATGTATTTTTTTCACATACTATATTTTTGCAATACAATGTAAAATACCAGCTAAACTGCCTTGTGTATGCACATTTGTTGTGCATATGTGCCTCAGTATAAATGACTTAATTCAAATTGTGCTTTGTTTAGGTCTGAGAGTACATCAGGTTATTTTATTCTGATTGGTGCCCTTGTTTTTTTATTTAAAAGGGACAATTACTATTAAAATCATATATTCTATATACTGTTACAGACTGACCAACTATGATTCTAGCTGAATAAGAAATCATTAATACAGTGTACAGTTTGTGCCGCATTCATAGTAATCGCTCTTTAGGTTTAACAAGCTGAAGATTATTTTACAGTTCCTAAAATGTACCAGATAATAATAGGTAAACATTTTAAAAGTTTGATATAGCAAGACATAAATTATCCAAAACAATTTTTTAGAAAATATTCCAAAACCTAAAATGATAAACACTTCCTTGATAATTAAATTGGCATAAAATACACTAATAACTACAAAATGTCATTCAAGACCATCACATTCTCTCTTCAGCTTTTCAGGAGTGGTGCATTAAAATGCAAGCATGCCTCTCTGTTTTAATTTGACACTAACAAATTATTTAGTCAAGTATCTCCCATAAGGTGAAAGTCTGCCTGCAATAAAGCATTGCTTTGAGAAGCTTCAATCTCACAGTTGCAAGAAAATCAAATTCTGACTACTAGGGTAAAGTAACAAAGTAAAAAGTTCCCTTTTCAGGTGGAGCTCTGTAAAGGAAAGGTATTAATAGTTCATGTGAATTTTTAATAAAGTGCATACATGGGTACATTGGATATTACAACAAATAACTTATTAAGCTAGTTTCACAGGTTGATAGAGGTGGCTCTTAGGTAGTAGTGGGCCAAAGCAAGTCTTTTATTCACAACAGGTCTTGATGTTGTTTACTGATCATTTGATGGTGTTTGCAACAATTTAGTCTGTCCTTTCGGGGATATCTGTTTAGAAGTAGACTGTCCAAATCAATGTTTAATTTATCATTAAACAATGGAAAACTATAGGAGTTGTATCTGGCTTTAGGATTATTTACCATCCACTAACACTTATACCCATAAGCAATATCGTTCTTTAGAATTCTGTACCTCATTTTCTGGTCATTGTGTAGTAGCAGGTATTGCCAATATGTGCCCTGATTTCATAAAGCTCTCCAGCAAACCTGGAATGTATTCTTAAAAGTCATTTGCTATTAGTTAGCAAATGTTTTCAATCCTGGACCAGATCTATTCCGGGTTTGCTGGATAACCCAGCTTCACTGTGGAAAGTGTATCTCCATCCCTGGAGAGTTTTAATAAATCAGGCCCTATGTTTGACCATCTATAGGAAAATCTCCTTATTTGGCAGAAGAACAGAAATATGGTGATATTAAGAGTTAATACCTTCAAATTTAATGCATTTTCTCTAGTGTTTTAATGCAGTTTAAAAAGGATCTTTAAAGTGTACCCAGACTATGTATACTAAAGTATTTACATATCATGATCAAGTAGTGGAGGACTTTAAAACAAGCCTTCCCTAAACTCGGTATCTGTAAGCATTGTAGAGGAACTTTTTTTCAAAGTTCACAGAAATATTAGCTATTTTGCTATGCAGTGCAGATTGTGGGCGGGTGCCTGCTCCATATAACGGCACACATTTCCAAGCTTCCAAGTTACAAGCAGACTCTACAGAATTGGCTTTGATCCTTGTGAATCTTTGAGAGGGCATAATTTAAAGGATGGTTTGTTTTAAAGCCACTTATATTGTTTAAGATTATGTAAATAGTTTACAGTTTATTCCTGATCATAGGTACACTATAAAGTGTTTTGTATGTGCCATGGATATCTTGTCATAAAAAGGGCTCTCCTACACAGATTTGTACTCACTTAGCGGAGATGACCCCTTTTAGAAAACTGCCTTATTTAAACCACTTTGTCATCAATCAACTAACTAGTAAATATCTTGAGTGTATCTGAGCCCTAATGTATTATTTTATGGTGCTAGATCTGTTTTGCACAGTGATATGGTTGTGTAGCATTTTTACAGAAATAAGGTAATTTACAATGCAATACAGTGTCCTTATAAAACTGTGAAAGGCTTGTTGATGGGTCCAAAATGTCTATCTAGCAGCTTTGTTAGGTCAGGAGAGCTGTTCTATTTGAGACTGCGTGTGGGCTTCTCATGGCTTCATAGAATGAGGCAGATCAGCCTATAAGACTTTACACTGCAAAGCTTTACATAGGGATGTTGCTAGTCCATAGATAGAAAATATTGTGTACAATTCCAATTATGTGCTTGAGCTACAAATACAACACACAGACACATATAGTAGCACTTAATTTCAAAAGTTAGAAAGACAGAAGTAAATATATTATTATGAACTATTACTTCTCTTGTAATATTTCCAGACATCTAATTTCATTGCGGAAATTTCGAAGAAACCGTCATGATTGTCTCTAGCCAGGTCCTTGATAAAAAGCGGCAGGATTTGCTGCTGACCCATCTACCTTTGTCATAAATTCACAGTAAAATCTATGTTATGTCCACCTACACTGTAGAGAAAAAGGCAAATCTAACAATCACAAAGAATATCTGCTATACCCAAGGATGTAACTATAGCCATAGCAGCCAATGCATCTGTTATTGACCCAGTAGCAAAGGGGGCCAAGCATGTAGAGAAGAATGCCTCTGTCTGGTTGCAAAGTAACATATGGGAGATAATTAGAATTTAATGAATGTATGTGCATACCGTAGTTCAGGCAACTGTGTCATAATGCTTGAAAGCATCTTTTATTTATACTGTAATAATTATTACAGTGTATTACTCTGTTGCTTTTATAATGTCAGAAAAACACAGTCATTGTTAGCCTTAGCCTAATGTGACCTGTACTAGTGGACCAGATCCGCTTTTGCCATTGAGGCGCCCTACTACAGTTCTTGTTAGGTTGTCATATAACCTCTGTGTAGGAAAACTTTAGGGTAACTGGGGTTCCTAAGAAGACTTTGACATAGGTAACGGTGAGTTAACGTTGCTTGGGCTTTGTTTTAACCAGCCTAACCTTAAAACCACAACTGTGGCTGTTAAATGTTAAAATTGAAGGTTTCTGAGATCTTGCATATACAAAACGGAAGTATTCAGGGAAGTAGTAGTTACTACAGGAATCACAGCAATTGTTAATATTTAATTTAATACATGTTTAAATGTCTTCTATATTTAAGTTGACAAAATGAAAATTACACCGACCTATGTATTTATTGCTAAGGCTTATTCATTAATTTATGTCTGATGCTAAGGATGTTTGGTAGTATATGTTTGTATTTATTGATTTGCTTCTTTTGTAATTGATGTGTTTTTTGTTTTTTTTTCTTATGTAACGTGCACTGATTTTTTTGTGTTAAGTTGCATCAGTGAGCAACACTGTAAATTAGATTTTTTTTGTATGGAGCAATGTATGCAATTTTTATCTGGAGTAGTTTATATATTGTGTCTTCACAAATTAATATTTCTTACATTCAAGGCAACAAATTGTGTTTTGTGCTGTACAACTGGTGGATGTTAGAAAATAAAGTTGATTATAAAATACCAAATATAACTTTGTCTTTCTGTGTTCAATAGATATCTAATAGATACATAATTTAAATCCATTTTAAACAAATACAGAGTATGTGCCTCACTCTGAATGTCAGATTACTTGCAAAGAAAATATTGTTCATGACATTTTTTATAAAAGTCTGCTATGCAGACATGCAACAATCGCATATTGAATTTGTGAAAGTGCTCTAATTAAGTCAATGCAGAAGCAGTGTGTGAAAAATTAGTACTACTCCAAAAGGATTTAGAAGGGTAGGTAGCAGGCAGGTGCTGCTACTCATATGTACCTGACTAAATATCAGTAAGTGTGACCACTTCTATAAAAGCAGACGTTTTGTAGTTTGCTGGTCTGGAGCATTAAGCTATTGCTGGTCTGGAGCATTAATAATGTTAACACATTAGGCCTGATTTTTTAAAGCTCCTCAAGCCTGGAGGAAATACACTTTTGTCAGTGAACCTGGGTGATCAAGAAAACCTGGAATGGATTTTGCTAATTTGCTAGCAAACATTTTGAAACCTGGACCAGACCCATTACAGGTTTTCTGGATCACCCAGGTTCACTCATGAAAATGTATCCTCTCCAACCTTGGAGAGCTTTAAAAAATCAAGCATATTGACAAGGAGGAAAGATTTTAAATAAATATTTTAGAAAAGTAATTGTTGCTGCCCAACAATTTGGGAAGGATTATAAGGCCATTTCCAAACAATTTGAAGTCCATTATTCTACAGTGAGGAACAATATTCAAAGAATGCTCAAAGAAATTGCACATCCCCCAACAGCTACATCTCAGAATCTACAAGAGTTGCCAGGGGAAGGCCTCCACATCTGAATATCTACTGGAATAATGTCCTTTGGACATAGAAGACCACAGTAGGGATGTTTGGTCATAATTGCACCCTAAAATGTTTTTAGAAAACCAAACATAGCATATTAAAACAAAAAATTCATACCAGCTGGCACAGCACAGTAGTGGAGGGGTGATGATTTGGGCTTGTTTTGCAGTAACATGGCTTAGACACAGTCATTGGGCCTGATTTATTAAACCTTTCCAAAGCTGGAGAAGATATACTTTCATGACTTTTAATGGCTTTAAGTCATTTGCTATTTGTTAGCAAATGTTTTCAATCCTAGCCCAGATCAATTCCATGTTTTTGGATCACCCAGGTTCACTGATAAAAGTGTATCCTCTTCAGTCTTGGAAAGCTTTAATCAATCAGGCCCAATGAGTCAACAATAAACTCATCTGTATACCAAAGTATTTTATAGCCAAATGTAAGGCCATCTGTGCGACCGCTAAAGTTTGGCCAACATTGGGTCATGCAAGTGGGGGGATCTTAACAGAGAATGTCTACAAACCTCAATTAAGTGAAGCAATGTTGTGAAGAGTGGGACAAAAATCCTTTACAATGATGTGAGAGACCAATAAAGTCATACAGAAAATGATTACTTCAAGTAATTGCTGCTAAAGGTAGTTTTACATGCTACTGTGAGGGAAAGCCTTTGACTAACCTCTGCAGATTCGCTCACTCAGTGGCCCCAAATCATGGAAAATCTTAATTTCTTAAAAATCTTAAATTACTGCTGCTACAGTAAATTTCTGGCAGCAATTTCATAGATAGTAGCAAACATTCTGAATCTGGAGACAAATCGCTATTATTCTGACATAGCCCTTTTTATCACATTACTGGCTAAAATATTATTTTCAGTTTAGAATAGAGAATTATAATTTAAATGGTGTTATTTGTTAAAAAAAAAAGAAATGTTTGTACACAAATATTTTCCATTCTTAGAATTGTATAGATAAGATTTTTCTTTCAAGTAAAATGAAATGTTGCCTAGGAACTTATGTCATGTAAACATACATCTGCCACTGTACTAAATGACTTGTTCCCTGTCGTGCTAAACAGAGGATGATGATTCTCAAAGAGAATCCAGCTATACCAGCTTGTTCAATAATTCATCTATTTTTGCTCTCTTATGTAGCTAATGATCCTCTTCCTTCCCTATTCAAATTCACTTTGTTCTGTGTTTGTGTATCTTATCCATCTGTCACCAGCCTACTGCTCTCCAGCACCTGTTATGGCACAATCCAAAGTTCATTTCAAGTGCTCACTAGAAATAATTATCTGCATGGCATATAACAGAAATTTTATAAATAAGTATATTTAGAAATCAAGAGTGCCTAACCTTCCATTCAGAAAGTTTAGCCCAAATACTATTATGTATACAGTATTATTTCAGGACCATTTCCAGCAAATGGAAAAAAACTACAGCTATTGCATTAATATAAATATATTTATGAAACAATTGCTAAATTTATTTTTATACCATACAATGTGTATTTATTGCAGACTGACTAAATTCTGGAATATGTTAGGAAGTAAGTTTGAGAAATGCTAAGAAAATAACTGTATTGTCAAACTGCTACAGGGTGAAGTATTCACAGAGGGAAAAGGAACATGCAATAAAAGAACATGGTGTTTCATTGCCCTTCTATAGCCCCCACTTTCTTAAAGAGGCACAAATGTATTCCTAACCTGAACTTTTTACAATTGCAGGTAAAACTGTCTTGCAACAGGACAAATGTAATTTGTTTTATTTATTATTAATATTTATTGTTTTATTTATTATTTATTTTATTAATTCATTGTGTTGCACATGAAAGCCATAGTTTATTTTTCCTAATTTAAAATCTAATGTTTATAGCACACATGTATGTAAAATAGTTAGTTTAAAGGAGATTGGTTATTCTACAAATATGTTTCCACTAGAGTGGCTTGAAGCTAACAAAAAGTTTGAAATCTGATTTTGGTTAGACCAGACATAAAAAGTAATATATAAGTAGTCAAAATTCATATTTTGTAAGAATTTTAAAGTGGCTTAGATTAGAGTGGCTTTTTAAATGTCTTGTAGCTATGCACTATACCTGTCAATGACAAGCATCTGGCAATGGTTGCAGACTGAATCATCACAATTTAAGCGCTAGGTAATCCAACTGCCAAATTAAGACAATTGTCATTGTCTAGCAGCTGGATTAATTGAACAATGACAGGATCACAGTTGGACAGAACTTCTGTCACTATGTTCTGCCAATCTAGTAAGGGGGCAGCTGAGGACACCAATTGCCCCCAATTTCTCCTTTGCTGGACTGGCTGAACAATGACAGAAGGGCCACCCATCTAGGCAAAATGGGCAAACATGGCAAACACTGTAATACTTTGACAAGGAATCTCATATTTAGACATTGCAAAGGTAAATATTAGTAAAAATAACAATAACAATATTAATAATAAAGATTTTTTTTGCTTTTTTTTTCTGAAGACAGGCAAATGACACTTCTGTATATTCTTCTGTACTCATTCCCCAGGTTGAGGGGTGGATATCTAGGAGCCCTCTTCCAGATTCCAGTAAGCTACCTGCAGCTAACCGGCAGAAGGCTTTTTTTGCCAAAAGGAATAGGGATACACCCTTACACTCTTGCTTTTTAGGCAAAATAGCTTCCTGTGGACCCTTTATGGATAGGAGGGGGATCACAAACACTTGCCGCCCCCATTTCCTGCCCACAAACATTCCAGGCCCATAAAAGGTTCTGATTTTAAAAAATTGGGGAGACAACCACTCAGATAAATACAATATAAATAAATACATAAACACTAACACAACACTATACATCTTTTACCTGTCATTGACAGTCTTTCATGGCAGTTGCAATTGTCTGGCTCCTGTGGAATTAGTATATCTGTCAATGACAACTTGAATAGGTTGAATCCCGGTTTTGAATTAAGCCTGTAAAAGGTGAAATCTGTATTGGAATCAGCTGTGACTGGATTTTTCTGAACACCTCTAGTTCCTACTTTCTGGTACAAAACCAATCCTCCTAAAAAAAAAAACATTGTGAAAAAAGTAGGAAAAGGCACACAAAAGAACATACAAATATTTATAGTGTTTTGGTGAGAGCTGAACCCATGACCCCAGTGCTGCAGAACAAGCCATGATAGATTAAGATAACAAGAAAGGAACTTGAGGCTATAGTTCTACTAAAAGCAGCTGCTTAAGCTACTTTCTTTTGTTAAATTGAACAGAGCAGCTTCCAAATGAAAGAATATGCTCCCTTTAACCGTTGTGGTGAAGACATGATCATCCAATTGGGGTCATCTTAGCAAGGCACACAGTAATACATGTTTTCCTTTGGTCAATACCTTGGATGGCAAGGTCAACATCACTTTGTGAGTCAGTGTTACTTACCTTGGTTGGTAGTTGTCAGGGGCAGAAACAAAGTCTTCACTTAATTTCTATCTTGTTCCTGCAACAGCCGGTCCCCCACCCCCAGTTCCACACAGATTCTTCCTGAAGCCTATTGCACTGCTGTTATGACTATTCTAAAGTTATAGTTTAAATTTTAGGATAACAAAGTCATAATTTTTAAAATTTTGTAAAAATACACTGGGAATATATGTGTTATGCAAAAATTGTTTTTTTTTCTCTATATTCTATAATAAATGCACCCATTTAAGCATACATTGTCATTTTCATGTTGCTGAGACCTAAATAAAATCTCAGGAGACAAGCATATGCTGTATCGTAAACATGATCTAGGCAAGGGTTTGGGTTTTTTGTTTAGCAATACCATCCCAGCCATAACAACAAATTCCCTACTTTATGGTATTTCGTAAAAAAAAAATTCCCATTGGTATATGACCCCCATGGAAGCACCCTGCTTGGTTGCCTATATGCCGTAACGTTGGCCAGAAGTTAAAATGAACCCCCACTGTAGGCCCTTGGTGAATTGAACCTGGACACATTCACCTAGCGCTAGTCCTAGTGATCACTGGAGATTTGCAAATTAACATGCAAAAGACCACAGGCCGACAGCATTACATTATACACAGGATGCATGCAGGTATTCAAACATATGGGGCCGTATTTATTAAAGCTCTCCAAGGCTGGAGAGAATACACTTTCATCAGTAAAGCTGGGTGATCCAGCAAACATAGAATGGATCTGGTCCAGGATTGAAAACTTTTGCTTGCAAATACCAAATTTACTTTTAAGAAATCTATTCCAGGTTTGCTGGATCACCCAGCTTCACTCATGAAAATGTATTCTCTCCAGCCTTGGAGAGCTTTAATAAATCAGACCAATGGAAAGAGATGATATAACACTGAGGTGATTTACTAAATGAATATAAACTGTTTACTTTCCAAAGTGAATTATTTCCTTGTAAAGGATAATTCTCTTAGCTTAGTGAATATGGTGACAGAGCACTTTGCACAGAATACCCAATTCAACAAGAAAATGTAAAAGAAATCTGGACTTTTTCACGGAACATGTTTGGTTGATTGAAGTCAGCATCTCATTTACTAAGCTAGATGAACTATCCCTTGCAAGAGGATAACTTGCGTTGTTATGTGAAAACTCTAAACTTCATTAGTAAATCAACCTCAGTGAGTCTAATGTATTGATACAGTCAAATGTGTAAGAAAGTACTAACTTTGCTAGATTACTGGAGATTATATGGTGCAGTCCTGTGGGTCATGGGCATGAGCAAACACACTTTATGCGTCAATTGTGTGACCAGTACTAACAAAATTCTTTATTATGAAGTATTATCTCTGTAAACCCAATAGTTAATGACATTTATACTTACAGTGTATGAGAAGCCAAAAAGAGTTTTTTTTTTTTTAGTTTTTGGGTACCCTGGCAAACCATGAGAGCCCTTGTCATGTTTCCATTCCTATCCATGGCTCCATCCTCACTTCCTGTCATTCTGACAATGGAGAGGCAGGAATCAAATGTTGATAGGGTTCTAATCTCCCCCTAGTCTACTAATAAAAAGCAATTTTATTCCAGCAACAACATGTGTTTGCTGTTGGCGAGTTTCTTGCTTTGCAGACAGGAAGTGAGGCAAGGGAAATCATTAAGACTGTAGACGTGATAGTATGTGTAAAACTAACAATATGCAAAATAAATAGACAAAAATAGATAAGGAGCTTAAGCCTTGTCTGAATTTATGTTAAAGAATAGAGTGCAAGGGTCAGGAGTATTGAAAGTACAATTTCATATACAGCCCCTCTCCCAGCAAAACACCTTACCCACAAGTAATAATCACAACCAAAAATAATTCCTACTTACTACAACAATGCTCCCTTAAAAGCAAAGCCCTCCTCCCTCAAGTAACACAACACATCAAGAAAAGTTTGCCACCCCACAATGACCCCTCCCAAGCTAAAGCACCTGCCCTATAGCAAACCCCTCTATCCACCACACAAAAATCTTCTCCGGAAAACTCTCCCCCTCCTAATAAAAAAAAACAACGTCTCCAAATCAAAGACCTCATATACTACAGAGAGCCCGGAACAGTCCTTCCTCAGAAACTTAACCTTCACTGTAGTACATGAAGCACTCAACAGAGCCCAGGAAGAGCCTTTTGTCCCTGAGTTCTGTTTCAGTGGAGGATCGCAAACACCAATTTGGCGTTGGCCTGCCATTTCCAGTGGTGCATAAATGAAGGGTTTCAGTGCACTGGAGACCTTGTAACTGTCTGTGGATTCACAGGCCTCGCCTCTCCCTTGGAGAGTCTTGATATGCATGATATGGAAATATTTCATTATAACCAGATACCCTCTTTATTGGTGCAAAAATATGTGGAGGTCAGGCTCCTTTTGGCCTTACGTTTCTTGAGAGTTCCATCAAATCCGCTACACAGGCTCATATGCTAGCCTGGGAACATGATTTAGACTTCTCCTGGGAATTGGAAGAATGGCAACCTAGAGAACACAGTATATCTAATATAATATTAATATTATATAAGATCTTTAATAACAACTCTCTGATCGAAGCAAACTTGAAAAACGCCACTGTAATGGTATTTAGTACCGGAGAGGTTACAACACATTTAGCTCTCAGCAATATTGTTATACAGTATTTATATAGCGCCAACATATTATGCAGAGCTTTACAAAGTCCATAGTCATGTGACTAGCTGTCCCTCAAAGGGGCTCACAATCTAATGTCCCTACCATAGTCAGATGTCATTAATACAGTCTAAGGCCAATTTTTGGGGAAGCCAATAAATCTAACTGCATGTTTTTGGAATGTGGGAGGAAACTGGAGTACCTGGGGTAAACCCACAAAAACATGAGGAGAAGCTGCACAATCCATGCAGCATCTCCTTTATGCTTTAGGGACTGGGTTCAGAAGACTACTATGCTCCATGCATGGTGGTATGTCCTGTGGTCCAAACCTACTAGAGGGAAGTCTTTGCATTGATATCCCTGGTATTAATCCTCTGACCACACTATTTAGTAAACCTACTATCCAACTTCCCAAACACACCCGCCATCTCCTATCATATATGATCCTGGAAGCCAGATGCACTTTAGCAAAAGCCTGGCAGGCGGGGACCCTGTCTTTGGCGAGCATCAGCCCCAAAAGCCATTAGATTATGGTCAATGATAAACTAGTGAGACTTAAGTCCTGCTTTGAACATGGAGGATCAGGCAGGCGGTTATTGTAGAAAGAGATAGGCGATGTCTGTTCTGTCAGAACTGTTCCTACTTCCTGATCGTCGGTCAGCTGTCAAATTTCGCATGCCCAGCTCAGCATTGGTTGCCAGTGAAACCCAGCAATCCCGGCTTACCTTGCACATGCTGGGAATGTATCATTGCAGGAGTTAAGTTATCCTGGCACAACCAATCAGGATGGCTGAAGAAAGTTTTTAGGAAGCAAAGAAGGTGGTGCCCTGAGATGGGGATAGGGTAGTCACAAGGTAAAGTTTTGCAATAACACATTTATTTGCCTGATCGCTATCTTTTCTATGATAAATGATGAGATGTGCAGGCGGTTAGCGACCTGACACATCCCAGCATCCTGTACAAGTCATCCCAGCCAATCAAAATGAGCAAAGATTGGAACCAGGAAGAGAAGAAAGATGATGGCAGTGCCAGCAATGGAACAGGGGTAAAGGAAGTGTGAACAGCCAGGCGAAGGGATTTCCTTGCAGGAAGGGCATTGTCTGCCTCTTTCTGCATTTTTAGGAGAGCCATGGACAGCAGGAAAATAATTAAAGTGGTTATTATCTTTCCATCCAACACTATTATTATTATTTGTATTATTAATAAACAGAATTATTATAGCACCAACATATTACACAGCGCTGTACATTAAAGTGTACCTATACTCAGAAGATTCACTTTACATAAAAAGGTAGAGAACCCTTTTATGTGAGGTAAAAATTCTGTTTTGGTATTTTTTTAGGTGCAACACCTTTTTCAAAAAACAAAAAAAGGGTGCAGCACCGTCCCCTAATTTTTGGCTGCCTAGACGGTCGAGAATGATTGGGAGCACAAAGCCTCCCGGGATACCTACGTCAGGCATCCCGGGAGGCTCTTGGGCGCTCCTTCTGCATCTTGGGCATGCACAGAAGAAGCCTTTTTGCTTAAAGAGATAAATTTGCCGATCTCACGCATGCTCAGTGAGATGAGCAAATTTTTTTGATCCTACGTCACCCAATCTCGCACCTGGGTCGGGTGACGTAGGATGCTGAGACAACGCCGGACCCGATGCTGGACACCCCCAGAGCGATTGGACTGCACTGTAGGATTGGAGGTGTGTTTTTATTTTTTTAACTTTTGAGTATAGTTCCTCTTTAAATAGGGGTTACAAATGACAGACAGATACAAAGACACAGGAGGAGAGGACCCTGCCCCGAAAAGCTTACAATTCAGGAGGTTGGGGAAACACTAAGCTGTTTCAGCTGTTTTATTTAATTTACATGACCCCTGATATATTGTATGAACATTCACAGCTGCTTTATTATATCACCCTCTCTATGTGTGTAATAGTATTTACTAATCCTTCACTAATGAACCCTCCACAGACAAGCACTGCACAACTTCCAGCTTCGCTGTGTCACGTGATACAGGAAGTTGGCACACGAAGGCTAGCAATGTCTCTGGTACACGCAGGCATGCTGGGCACTCTTATATACACTGCCAGGAGACAGCAGCACCTCATTCACCCTCTATAGATGTCATTATAATACTGAGCGCTGCCATGTCATTATTCATTTCTCACATAAAACAAACACAGAACAAGCCCCGCCCATTTCATTGACATCATTCCACACGCACATGAAACACAAGCCTTGTGATTGGCCAGCGCTGTAGCCGGTCACGTTGCCACACTGTTTACATCCTCTCAGCTGTTCACCCCCACCTTCTCCCACAATGCACTGCAGACATCAAAACAAATACCGAGTCGGGAAGTTAGTAGAGGAAGCTTCCCTGGCGTCCCTGTAGACGTGTGCACTCCTGTCAGCTCACCATGGCCTTACATACTTTGTATTACACTTCCAGGACAAACATTTCTCACACTATTTCATGTCTGGAAAGTAATGTATATACATAATGCTGTTACATGAGCTACCATATCAGACTGAACCAACTCATGAATTGTGGTAGCCAGAAATGTTAGGTATACTTGACTACCTGTTAAACATGGCTGCGCTGATAGCGAGGACATTGCATATTATTAGTATTTTTACCTGGAATAAAAAGGGGGTGTTGAAGGCTCACCCCTCCCTTTTATTGCCTTTGGCACAAACTTTGGTTTTACCACAAGGATAAACTTCACTACAGGTGTCCAAGGACCTCTCAGTAATCAATAATGTGGCTGCTATGGCAACCAGTCACAATTCTGGGGGGTAGAGGCGGAACAGCATGCTGCTTTGCTCATGTGCGAGAGGAGTCTGCACATGCTTAGCGAGCAACAGTACCCACATCTGTCTGAGAGTACAGAACAAGGCACACATTTATTGACCAATACACATGGGCATGTGGTGAGCATGCACAGCAAAATATTAATAATAATAAACAGGATTTATATAGCGCCAACATATTACGCAGCACTGTACATTAAACGGGTTGCAAAAACCCAATTAATATTTTTTTTAAAAAAAAGACAAATACAGACAGCGACACCGGGAGGAGAGGACCCTTCCCTAAAGAGGTTACAATCTAGTAGGTGGGGGAATTAGCACACAATAGGAGGGGGGATATGTAGTGGTGGGAAGTAGTGATGGTTTCACAGGGCAGAAGAAGCCGGGTAGGCAAGTTTGAAAAAATGGGTTTTGAGTGCTCTTATAAATGAGCAGAAAGTAGGAGCAAGCTGAATTAGACGAGGAAATCCTGTAGCCATGCGTGTGATGAAGTTATGAGTGAGGAAATCAGTAGTAGGTCATTGGAGGAGCGGAGAGATCGACTAGGGGAGTATTTTTCTATCAGGTCAGAAAGATGAGTGGGACAAGACCCATGGAGGGCAAAACAGAGGAGCTTAAATTTGATTCTAAGGTGAAATGGAAGACAAGGAAGAGAACTACAAAGGGAGGCAGCAGAAGAAGAGCGGTGGGAAGGATGGATGAGTCTGGCTGCAGCATACTTCCACAATATGGCGCACTTACCTTACAAGTGAGCTCTCCTCCAGAGCTGACAAACACTACTACATATTCCAGCACTGCAACCCCCATCATCCACTTTAGTGACTGGCCTGCTGCTGATGTATTGGAGTAGTCTTTCCCAACAAGGATTGCTAGGAGTTCCTTGAGCAATGTGCAATTTGTGACTCTCACAAAGTAAGAGGCATTCTTCTCACTGTACATCATGTACTGTGAGCTGTGAGTATAGAAATGATAATAGGGGCTCCCTGAAATTCTAAAAGGTTCAAAGAGTTCTCCCATGTTCAAGAGGTAAAGAATCAAAGTATTAGATGATCCCCAACCACCCCATTGGAAGATTTCCCCTCATATCTGGTTCTGCTCTCAGCTGTGGAATATTGGATTTTTGACAAACACAATGAATTGAAAATTGATTCCCTTCTTACTCTATTCAAAACTATTGGCTGTATTGCATTGGCATAGGAATTTTAAGTAAAACGTAAGAAATACGTAAATATATGTAAAAAATAGTGAGCAGGCAGCTCTTTATTGTAGAAGGCACAGGCTATGTCTGCGCTGCAATACAACACATGTACCTGCCTGCTTACAAGTTCTATTCTAATGTACATTGAGCTACACATGTGCACCTCAGTGCATGAACCTGGCGTAGGTGGGTGCTGGGAATAAATAGACTCCTGTAACACATGTGCAGAAGTGATGACATCCTGGCCTGGTCACTCATGATATATGAAGATCCGAAACCCAGAAGAGAACTAAGTGAAGATGCCAGCGATGGGGAGAAGGGAGGTAAGTTTAGTTAAATAACTGTAAACAGGAAGGTAAGTTTAGTCTTCCAATATTTGGTTATCTCGAGTAACCAGGCCAGAATGACATATCTTCTAAGCATGTATACAGGAATTAATTCATTCTCGGCAGCCAACTAAGGTGCGCATGTGTAGCTAAGTGTACTTTATAGAAAAGATTGCAAAACAGGCAGGTAAGTTTATTTATTTGCAGAAGAGACAAAGCCTGTAGCTTTAAAGCTAGTTGCTGACAGTCATGGCATTCCCTTTGCTTCAAATTCTAATTTTCCTAAATCTGCATACTTTTTCTGCAGCTGTGGTGATTTATTCGGTCAGTTGGCATAGCAGCCAGGCACCTGGTATTTTCATTAGAAAGTCATCCATGGTGGATCCTATATTTGTCCCATAAAAAGGTGTATTTAAAAAATGTTCTTCGTAATGACATTGAGGTGTGTATGATGTATTGGTGGATTTACATGAATTACACCCCCTGTGAATGTACTGAGTGCTCATCTCATACAATATGACCGATCAGCTAATGTGCATCGCCATCTAGAGGCAGCTGGAGGATATGCATGATGGAGCACGTCTACAGGGGCCCCGGAGATGCCATCTTTGCCATACACGGGCACACAGGCCTGTGTGCGTTCTGCGGTCACTCGTGTCTCACAACGCCATAAGCAGCCCGTGGCACGGTAACAGAATACCTGGGCGGTATTGTGCGGAGCCCCGCTCAGCTGCTTCTCATGGTGAGTTGTCCGTGTGCTGGTTGCTTTGTGTCTGGGTCAGTATGGAGTTAGGAAGATGGTCTCTCCGCCTCCCGGCTTGTGGCGCAGTCAGCTCGGCCGGTGTGCCAGGCATAGACCCCTACCTGCAGGCAGCGTGCCATGTCCCAGCATGCCCTGCAATGCCATGGTCACCTGAGGCAGCTGACACTTGTAGTTCTTCTGCAGGTTGGCCATTGTTCTGTAGTGCCCCCCACATTTAGTGTTACCCCATGGATCACTGTCCCCTCCATGGCCAACTCTGTTCAAACTTTTCTGCTTTGTCCTAGTCACTGGCTGCTGCCATGGCTCTTCCCCCTGACACATCCAGAGATTGGCAGTGCCAGATGGGTTCTGCAAGTCCTTTACAAGGAGGCCTGAAAATAAAACTTTGCCAGCAGGGATGTTTTATATAATCACAGAGGAGATATGTCATATTTCATATAAAAGTGTCCTACCTATGGCCAGGAATAATTACCCACCATATAAATGTGCCAGGGGCTATGGGGGCAGGCAAGATGTCTGAAACCTATGGATCTCATCGCTGGAGCAGAGGGAAGTATGGGCTGAGGGTGGTAAACCTTGCACTTTGTATTATTCTAACTTCCCATTGTTTTCATACTTGTTGTGGCATGTACATGCATTCACACATCGCATGGCTCAGGGCAGTGACAACATGTCTGTGTAATATTAATAATATTAATGTCTGTGTGCACAGCCATGTGTAGGAGAACATGTGACAATGCAGGAAAACAACAAGGAGACTTTGTAACCCTATGAGAAGAAGTGCCTAAACAGGGACTCATATCAGGATCACTAGTTATGTGTCAGTTCTAATATAATAATACAAAGCTAAATGTTACATGGGGTCTACATATACCTAACATGAGGAATGAGCAGCACTGCACTGATAATGATCATCACTCTGCACATTCGCTCATCATCCAGGTGGTGGCGCCATCCTGCCAGTGCTGCCTCTGCTGTGTTTACTGGCAGCCTCAGGGCAGATCTCATCTGTCATACAGCCCAATGCAGCCTCTGCTCTGGGCTTACAAGCCTAAAGCTCCCAGAGTCTGGATACTTCCACTTTGTTATGGTAACAGCTTCAGCACAGCACTTGTACATTATGCAACCCTTTGCTTTCCTTTACACAGACATCTACCGGCCATAATAATACCCATGACATCAGTGCAGCTCAGCAAACCAAAGATCTGGATTAGTGAGTCACCAAGAGAAGGGCACAATATGGGGATTTTATGACAAACTACATTGTAATAGATGCTGGTCATGTGATAAATGTAATGTTGTTTTAGCAGCTGACAATAAATATCAGAAGAAGATTGTGTAAGTAGCTAATAGAGCTGATTTGTGTAAGATACACATGGAATCAGGTGGATTGTGTAAGATCTCCCCAGCCCTGTGCTAGTTTAGATGCAGCAATATTCAATGATTAACCAACAATACCAGAAACAAGGGGAGGATGAAGGCAACCTACCCCAGACTGCCCGTGTACAGTGTTAGTGGAAGGTTGTGTTGATTTTTCTGGTTGCTTTTGCAATCCTAGGCTGGTTAAAAGGGTTTTTGAAGTGGTAAAAATTGCCTGATAGCATTGCAAAGCACCAGGTCCTGGTACTACCCTATTCTGACCTTCTGTGACGTTGTGGTTTATTGTCCACTGTGGGACTGTCCACTGTAGCATGTGGGTATAAAAAGAAAGAATTAAAGCGTACCTAAACTCAGAATTTTCACTTTACATAAAAGGGTAGACAACCCTTTTGTGTAACGTAAAAAATCTGTGTGTGTGTTTCTTTTGTAAATGCAACACCCTTTTTTTTAAAAAAAGGTGCAGCACCTAATTCTCAATCACCTAGGTCAGGGGTTGGCACTCCAGCCTTTAGGCCAGATACAGCCTAGCCCGTAGTTTGTTCCGGCCTAATGCCCCCTGGCCGATCCAGCCTAATGCCGGCCGGCGACCCGCGGCTCTGGAGCCTCTGGATCGGCCAGGGGGCCTTAAGAACTACTGGAGCTCCGGTGTTGCTTTCTTGCTGTTGCTCCCCTATTTGTTGATATAGTATGTTGATACTTCCGCCGGCGCGGTAAATAGGGAAAGCTCCCTGAAAGGAAATCCCTGTCCTCCACATTGCATATGGAGGAGAGGTATTTCACTTCAGAGGGCAATCCCTTATGGTGGGCGGAGCCATTAGGGTGGGGCTCAAAGTCCAGCCTGCTGTGCCTACCCCTGGCCTAGGTGATCAAGAATGAATGTGAGCATAGAGTCTCCCTGGATACCTAAGTCACACATCCCGGGAGGCTCTTGGGTGCTCCTTCTCAGAGGCATAGGCATGCGCAGAAGGAGCCCTTTCGTCAAGAGGGGAAGAAAATTTCCAATCTCACGCATGCGCAGTGAGATCAGAAAGTTTTTTTTCCAGCTACGTCACCCGATCTCATGCCTGTGTTTGATGACAGTAAGAAGAACCCGGGAGAAGATGAGAAGATAGCGGCGGCGCCCGGTGCGCCGGGCTGAAGACGGATACCGAGACGACGCGGGACCTGATGTAAGATACCTCCGGACTGTTCGACTGCTCTGCGGGATTGAAGGTAAGTGTATTTTGTGTTTTTGTTTTGGGTGAGGTTTGAGTTTACTTCCTCTTTAAACTTAAACATGGCTGATGGTTGCTTTTTATGTCATTGCAATCAGAATAACATGCACCTTTTATAGTAACACAGCACACAGTGTGGTGGATTTTATTGTATCTCAGCCAGACAGTGCCCTTTGCTACCCCCTATTACTTCCTATCTTTTTGCAACAAAATGCATCTCTTGTACAAATCCCATCCTTTCCTATAGGACTTGTTCACATGTGTGCTGCTTATTGTGATTTTATGTATCACATGCTGCAGTAATGTGTCAAACAGACCCATAGAAATAAATATTGGATATAATCCCCTATTTAATGTACAGCGCTGAGTAATATGTTGGCGCTATATAAATCCTGTTTAATTATACTAAACATTTCCCTGTATTACGTGTGCAAATGAGCCATGAAAAGTCTATTCTGAAGCCTATTTCATAATTGTTGCATATTTAAATTATCTATTAGAATGATTACTTCTTAACTGTATATATAAAATGCCAACATATTACGGAGAGCATCCCGTTCGGAGGAGCTTACGATGTAGGAGGTGGAGTACATAAAAAAAATGCACACTCCCTGTATATATGTACAAGGGCAGTGTTCTTTCAGTTCCAGTCCCTTTTAGCTGGGTGCACCACCCGGCACTTTTCAGTAACCACCTGGCTGTTTTTAGGTGATTACTGATGAGTTGGGTCACAATACCGGCAATGCCACCCGTCTACAATTACTTCTCACCTGGCTTGAAAAAATGCTTGGGTTGAGCACTGAAAGGGCTTTAGGGTACCTTATACCAATCATTCTGTTTAGCCATTGAATTGCCCATTCACCTTCTGCTCTTGTATCTCTCATTTACAGGCCAAATACAGAATAAATGCGGGTTGTAATGTGTGGTTAATTACTGTCTGCTACCACTGGCTGTCAAATGTTGAAATGCTGGTTAGTTAGGTTCATTGGGAGTCTCCCGGAAATGCCTATTCCCACCATCTGTGTGGACCTAGCCTTAGGTTACGGACAGGAGATCGATTAAAAGCACACAAAAGCTTATTGTGGTAAAAATTTAGGCCACGGCCCTCCTGTTGGGTTTAAATAAACTGAACTTACTTTAAATAAACCAATAGTCTTTTAACTGTTAATAATCCAAATACACATAGCAATTTTAAACTATAACCAACCAACAATCCATTTTTTAAAGAATACCAATATACTGTCCACCCATAAAGGATGCCCGTGACAAGAGAAGGGAGGACAGTAGGTGGCAGTTCCTGAGGTAAAATGTGACACTGCCTCAGCTCCACAGACATATAAATGATAGGGAGAAATGTTACTTGTCAGTCATTGTCCCTCCAAAAGTTGGTCTGCTAATCAGCCGCACGATTGACCGCATAATTGTCCAGCATCAGGCACCTCCACAGATTCTACTGCCCGGCATCTCAGCCTGATACCTGAAGGGAGAAAGTAAAGGGCAGAAAGCAGTCTAAAGAGACAGACACCTAAACGCAGCAGTTAGATTGCAGAATGAAGGGTGCTAGGGAGACAATCCCATGTGGTCAATCTTTGAGGTTTGTTCCCTTGCACACGTTCGCCTTTCATTGCTGGAAACATTCTTACATTATCATTTCCAGTGCTAGTTGATGGAACAAGCACTGTATACACAGCACCATTCTGTTCAATGGAGAGGGGAGAATGAGCAAGTAGCACCCCACTGTGTTCTCTTCCATTGACTTGCATAATGGTTGTGAACGTTATTAATTGATCCATGACAGATGTCTGGCTGCTGTACAGGTCAGGTTCTCACCTGGGACAAGGGACAGTGATTATCTGATGTGTGTACATAGCCTTATGGTGTCCGTGGAAATCTGAGGGGAGTTGGACAGACATGCACAATCTGATTGCCCTCTGGCACTTCTGTCTCTCAGCTGTGTCATAAACACAAATATTCGGCTTAGCCTAATATAACCCCAATCATTTTGTGTCTGTGCCCAGCTTAAATAGAACCTGAACTCTCCATCAAGGTGCAAACTTTATATTCTTATATTGTGCCCATGGAGCTTCTGGCATTTACTTTATCATTATTCATTATAACAAATAGAGTTATTTTTTTTTTCTTTCACCATGTCACATAAACCACAAACCGGATACATGAGATGTTATTTAATAAAGCTCCAATATTGGTGATATCACTAGGATAGGTTATTATGGGAGAATCTGGGTGAACCTGCAAACCTGGAATGGATCTGGTGCAGGCGGGAAACATTTGCCAACTAATAGCAAATGATTTTTAAAGAAATCCATTCCAGGTTTGCTGCCTATCATGGTGATATCGCCAGTCCTGGAGTAAATCAGGTCCGTGGTATTAAGCCACACAACTTTTAAACAATATTTTTCATTACAACTTTGTTTTTTTTTGTTTTTTGCATCCTTTGAAATCATGTGCTTATTTGTAGGAAACCTGAACATGTTTCCAACTTTTACACCCTGCCTGAGATTGATGGTCCGCCAAAAAAAACCTTTGAGACTGGCCAGTAATAGAAAAGAAAATTGGAGAATTAAGCAAATTATTTGCTGTGGAAAAGTAGCGCAGAACATTTATTCTTACCTATAAGTTTTTTTATCCTAACTTTAAAAAAAATCTCTAGGTCCTTAACTCCAGTCATCTAGTTTCAGGATCCCCACACAATTTTAGTATTTTTCTATTTGACAGCAGTAAATAAAGTAAGGAATAAATTACAAACTGTTATCCTATAACGTTTGGCCTGAATGTTACCCTCAATGGAGTTGAGGGACATCTGTACTACATTGAAAATTTTCCTCACCTGAAACACATTGGAAGTCCCTGCAAGACAAAGGCTCCCACTTACATGTTTGGTGGAATTTTAGGAAGTTTTCCAGGTGTACAGTTTTGCTAGAACCAGTATCACACCTTCTCCACAGATTGCTTTGTTGTCCATGGTCTGTCTGTGGTCATTCACTGGCCATTCCAGCCAATTGAAATCAACAAAAGTTTTGCCTTTTGTTGCATCGAGATCTATCCTAAATTAGATAATGTACATGGGAAAACATGGTGACTATGGATAACAACCTAGGATCATTTTTTAGTCATAGGCAGACTGACATATATTTTCAAGCTCAGAATCTTTCATATACATGCTCAATATGTGACTGAAGACACCACTTTTAGCCTTTCTGACCTAAAATTTAGGCAAATATGGCACATTACATTATCATTTTAAGTTCTTTAGGCTCCTATGCATATATGATTTCATCATTAGGTAATAATTGTCTTCTCCATCATGCCTACCATCAAAGTGTGTCCCATAACTTATCTCCTCCCTCCTTCCCATCCATAGATTTTTTTTTGGTTGCTCTTACCACTCCTCCCCCATACACACACACATTTATTTTTTATTTTTCTCCAAATTCACAAATTATGGATTATAACTGTAGGCACACTTTCTTGCACTGTACATTTGGGAGGCTAAAATATGCACATCTGTGTGTTTTTTTATAATGGCCATTTAAACTTGTCATCTATACTAGTGTCCTTGTACATTTTCCTATTTGTTTTAAAAATATTTCCCAGAAGAAATAAAATTACCTTCTACTAAAAGGATTTACTGAAAACAAGAAGGGAAATTATATTTTGAATAAGTAGGGAACCATTGGCTATGAAGAAGTTGTTAAGTAAAAGTATCTGACTGGCTACCATGAGCAGCAATCCACATTTCCTGCACCATAGTATATTACAGGTCTTTCGTGTCTGGGGCTTTCCACTATCAAAAACAGGGGACTTTTATAGCTGAGAGTTGTCTGAAGCTTTCTGTGTCACTCCAAGTTTCAATATGTTCCTGCAACCTTTTTAGAAATAACCTTGTTCACAGTAAAATCAGTGAAGAGATTTGCTTAATTTCGCTTATGTTTAAAAACAAAACATTGTGTTTTGATTGTGGTCGTTAGTTTTATTTTTTAGGATTTAAAATTACAACAATAAATTAATAATCTGTTCTCATAATTCTCACTCTGGAGCCTTTTTTACATTCTACACATGCTAATCCAGACATTGGAGGATTTACCAGAAGTTGTAGAGTATGAGCATGACCTGATGATTGTGAACACAAATCTTGTTACCTCACTGCCTAGCCTTCAGAGAATACTTACGTGTGTTGTTCTCTGTTCCTCCTCAAGATAAATTACTTGAAATCCTAAGCAATGAGCCTGATTTATAAAAACTTTCCAAGGCTGGAGAGTATACACTTTTATCAGTGAACCTGGGTGATCCAACAAACCTGGAATGGATTTCTTTAAAGTCAGTTGCTATTTGTTAGCAAATGCTTTCAATCCTAGACCAGATCCAATCCAGGTTTGCTGGATCACCCAGCTTCACTGAAGAAAGTGTATCCTCTCCAGCCTTGGAGAGCTTTCATAAATCAGGCCCAATTTTTTGGGTTTGCAGTAGCAGTTAAGTCACCCCTTTTCTTTTCATTGAGATTAGGGCGCTATTTAGTATTGAAGTGGGTTAGTGCCCTATGATCTCTCCCCAGTGTTTCCAATAAATTTAATTTCTCTATTGTCTGGAAAAAGTCTGCAGCATAGCTGCAGTGTTTGTGAAACAGCTATTGTAACACTCCACATAGGATTTCTCTAAATGGTAATGATTCAAAAATGCCAGCTTTTTTTTATTATTCTTTGTAAACCACCCTTGAGAAGTTAAGTGGTAGTAGGTAAGCCAATATCATATAATAGACAATCGTCTATTGGCACATTTCTTCAATCCTGTTTAAAAGACGTAAAAGCAAGGGTATGAAAGAATTCTTTACCAGTTCATGAGCAAATCAGTAATCCTAGGTAAACACTCACAACACACAGATTTTTTTTTTGCAAATATCAGTTGGTGTAAGCCAATTTGTTAACCACTCCAGGGAATTGGTACATGTGGTATGGCAGGGCAATGACTCCATAAAAAATCTTTAAAAAGGCAATATGGCGTGTGTACAGCGTTCGTTGTTCATGGATCCATCGTGGCGGATCCACATGGAACGATGGTAATGGAAGTGAAGGGGAGAGAGTGCATCTCTCCATAGAGCAGAATGATGCTGTATGTACAGAACTCGTTCAGGCATCCTTCAGTCTTGTGTCGTTGGAAAGGATCATGATAGATTTTTTCCAGTGACAAATATTGAACTTGTGTACGCCGTCTAAGACCAGTCTAATGTAACAGATCATAGGGTGCAGATAAATCACATATAAATGTCCTGCATTTCAATTCACCCTTTTGGTAAACCTGGTGCCTGCCGTCATGTATTTTGTGTATTTGAAATGGGTTTCAGGGTTTGGACCCCAAATGTAAAGCTTCCATTTAAAAGACAATAACATATTGACTTTCATCAGCATAGCTGGAGTTTTCATGCTCCTAGGTTACTAATCCCTATGTTATTTGTAGTGGTAAGAGGATTACAGTTTATGAAAAAAGTGATTTAAACATTTTGTAATTGCATTTAGGCGTTTGAATCTAGTCTGTAATATGGCAGGGTATATGGTATCTCAAATAATTTTCTCAATTTAATCACACTAATACAAAAGCTGTTTTTTGTTCTCAGATGTATAAACTACCACCTCCAGTGAATTGAGAAAAGGCACAATATGCAACAATGTGTGAAAAAAAGATTGATGATTTGCAAAAATGGAAATACTATTTGTGTAGTAACATACTATTACTTATACCGCCATTTTTTACAGTTGTAAACATCAGGACCACCTAAATGTGCCCCTTGAAATAAAATGATTCTCTTCATGATCTATTATATTTTATCAATTTGTATCAAATCTTCTCTCCGGATAGTACTCATGTAATAGGAAACTGGCTTTAGTAGGAGATCCTGCTCTGTTGTTTAAGAAAAGGCCAGGAAAGCTCAAATACTTTGAAATACCTTATCACATCTACTCTGATTGATGTTTGCTTATGTTTTATTTGTACAAGAGAAACCTAAACGCTTTACACTTTTATTTTTTATTTCCACAGGGTGCGTATGCTGCAGGTGTAATGATAACCTGCTAGTGGTCAGCCGAGTCAAATTGGTGATCCCGTTGATACTTTATTCTGCTTTTGTCGAATGTAACAAATTTGCTTAAAACTATTGACCCATCATGGGAGGAGCAGTGAGTGCTGGGGAAGACAACGATGACTTAATTGATAATCTGAAAGAGGCGCAATATATACGCACTGAAAAAGTAGAACAAGCCTTCAGAGCAATTGACCGAGGGGAATATTACTTGGAAGGTTACAGGGACAATGCATATAAAGACTTGGCATGGAAGCATGGGAACATTCACCTTTCTGCACCTTGCATCTATTCCGAAGTCATGGAGGCCCTAAAGCTTCAACAAGGATTATCCTTTCTAAACCTTGGAAGTGGAACTGGATATTTAAGCACAATGGTGGGATTAATTTTAGGTAAACACGTTTTTCTAAGTTTTCTAATTAAGTAAAACAATTTAGTGCTATAAATGTTTTTTTATTAAAGCAATATATTTACCAAGACTACCTCCCAAAGCAAAAACTAAGGGTTCTGTTTATTAAGCAGTGAATCTGACATTCAAAAAACATTACCTGATGGAGAATCAATCACATGATTCTCAGATTCACAGTTTTGTAAATAGACTCCAAATACCACAAACTATTTTGTACTTTAGAATCAGTTATATTTCTGTGTTATAGATCACATATTATTATTTTAAAAACCTAAGAAAACAAAATTACATGAAAATGTTGCCAAATTACAGCATATTGTGGCTGAGTACAAATATACTGGTTATGTTGTCAAACTATGGTACCTTCATATAAGTATCGCTTCACACTCTTAGTAGCACCGTTCTGCAGGATGTCTGGAAGCAACGATTGAAATGTAAATGGTAATACCAGGCAATGGAAATACCTTTTCTACGCAGACTTTGGCTTTAGCCAGGTTTCAGGGCCAGTGTGGCATGGTTGTGGAACCAATTATCACAGACCCATTACAATGGGCCTGATTTATCTAAGCTAGCCGGGACTGAAGAAGATAGACTATTAAGGGTAAACCCGGCAAACTTGGAATTCATTTTTTTTATTTGGTAATTGTTTTCCATCATTGAGTAGATCCATTCTAGGTTTGCTGTATCACCTAGGTTCACCCATGATCTTCTTTAGTCCTGATGAACTTTGATAAATGTGTTGAAAAGTGGTAAACTTTAACTTACTCTATACTAATAGCTGAATAGTTTGCAGATATTCATTTATGAAATAAAAAGTAAATTTCCAAGAGCATATAATGATTTATAGGTAGATCCTGGTAGATTTCTTAACCTCCTGGGCGGTATCCCTGAGTGTGATTCAGGGTAGAAAAAAGAAGATGGAAGCGGTAACCCCGAGTCACACTCGGGGTAGCTAAACCTATAGGAAATATTATTAAATTGAGATTTACCTGATCCACCAGTGTCCTCCGTCGTCCTTTGCGTCTTTTTTCTTCCTCCGGCCAGCGTTCTCTGCATCCTATGAGTCCCGATGATGTCTGTAGGTGCAGACGTTCCGTTCAGGGGGGGGGGGG
>NC_092862.1:39229308-39332132 GCF_032062135.1 Pyxicephalus adspersus
AATACAAAATAACTGTATTGAATGCAATACAGTGGATTTATATGTCTAAAAGCTGTACATTGTCTTTCATGAACATTTATTTTACAGTATAATATATTAGTATGGGTAAATTATTAATTTAAAAAAAATTAAATTTTTTTTTCTAAATTTATTTAGTTTATTATTTTTCCATGATCTTGTATTTCCAACTTTTTATACCCTATATACTCTATATGTGACCTTAACTGTGTAAATAAAATACACAGTTAAGGTCATACTTACCTAAAAGAGCATCTAAGAAATTAACAAATAAAATAGAACAATCGGATGAGAATCGGTATTTGTGGAGTGGGGTGACTGTTGTAATGGTGGAAACAATACTGAAGCGTACGACTCAGCAACAGTTGCCTCATACAACTTAAGACTACACTGACGTCACACTGCGCCTCCCTTGTTTTTCCATCTCTAGTACAGTTCATGAATTTAGTGCAATATAAAGGCAAAAATTGTCATTCAGAATATTATTTTTACTGCAGGAAAAGAAGACAAATTTTACTGTAGACCGCCAACGTTTTCTTGTGGACCACCAATATTTCAGCTCTATCACAGCAAAAATTTCAGATTGAAAAAGGATGGTTTTGTGCTTTATAGCAACAGAGCCCTCTGTAAATGTGGCATCTAAAGTTCCATTTTTAAAAATGTTCGTTCAGGCAGATCATTAGGTGATGACCCATCTGCAATAATCCTTTCTTCCTGCCTGACTGTTCTATTAAACCAGGGCTGTGGAGTCAGAGTCGAGGAGTCGGAGACAATTTCGGGTACCTGGAGTCGGAGTCGATAAAACTGTACCGACTCTGACTCCTAATAAATTTAAATTCTAATAAAAAAAAAATACAGCAGGTTCAAATGTCATATTTCACAAACAATAGTCATAATTAAGTACTTCTCTGATGGAAGAATAAAGCCCAGTGCATAGTTGTAGTTCTACTAGTGTGAAGTTCAGCCGAGCTATTATACAACCTGACATTCACATTCTTATAATCTGAATTATGTACATTACAAAAAGTGTTTTCATTTTATTTCAGATATAATGTGTTTAACACATTCATTTGAGTGTAAACAAGTGTAATAGTATAGGTGTAGGTGAGTGCTATGGCCTGATGTGTGTTCAGGTGTCCTGTCTGCACTCTCCATATATTCTCCTATCCAGGGCTGAACTTTAACATCATTTTGCACACTACCCAATACTAGGAAGTTAGGTGGCCCCTCTAGCCCTGGATCCTCCCATTGCCCTGTCTTTAGCAGAACATCAGCAAACAAAGGTAAAGGCAGCAGAGTCTGCTCAACTTCCTCTGTCTGCTAAAACAGCTTAGAAAAACTTGGAGGAACAGCTTTTTGGATTCAACTGTAAGTGTTCATGTTTGTTTTAAAACTGCATGGCTGCTTGTGTGTACTATGATGGAAGGCTGTGTGCATGTTTCTGGATAAAACTGCTGGGCTATGTGTATGTTTTTGTGTATGGTGCAGGAATGTATGAATGTATGTGTATAGTGCATATTGTGTGCATGTTTTTCTGTATAGGACAAATTATGTCTAAGTTTATTGCAGGCCTATAGCTTATTTGTGTGTATAGTGCCGTGTTGTATGTATGTATGTTTGCAATAGTGCAGGACTATGTGTATGTTTATATTTAATTAAAAGAATATGCTAGTTAGTTAACATATTTTATATTTATATTTTAGTGAAAGGGGTACCCTATTCACAATTGCAAAAAGTCTGTCAACCAACATGATAAAGTCTGCTGTTTATGAACACTTTACATTATCAAGTGATGGGACACATTACGTGTGCCAATGTATTCTTGAAGATGATGGTGAAAAACAATGTGATGCAAAAATTAGCAGTTTCAATGGGTCTTACAAAAATGCACCTACAAGGGAATCAAATTTTAAAAGACACTTGCAGCGTTTTCATCTTAAAGTGTTAGAAGTTGTGAATGAGAAAGATGTCAGAAAATATTCCATCTACTTCTGGTATAAAAAATGTTCAGAAATCTACTGGCGACCAAACACAACTAAGAAGATTCTTATATCTGACAAAGTTACAATGACAGCAGAAATATTCAAAAACCACATTATTGAAATGGTAGTAAATAATAGTGTTCCACTATCCTTCCTTTCACAGCCAGCCTTTTTAGGCCGTCTGTGACGGACAGATATTAAAGGAAGACCGTTCTGCAAATATTGGAGAAGGTGAAAGCGAAGAGAATAGTGACATTTTGGATAACATTGCTGAAGAAGCATCTAAACATACTACTATTCAACATATGTTGTGCTGTTCATACTCTGCAACTGTGCAGAGTAACTGTTGCAGACAGGGCCCCTAAAACAGATGCCATTTTGAAAAGACGTGCAGGAAAAAGAAGCGATTTTGGATCAAACGACACACTAGGGAAGCACTCATTTGATGGTAAAGCGTTTTAGTTCAAGCAAAGATTTTTCTGAGAAACTGGACAATGAAAATGTTTTATTAACTGAAAGCCAGTGGACACAAGTAAAAGCACTGGAAAATCTACTTTCTAACCCCTTTACTGTCACCAAGACTTTGCAATCTGAAGATTTAACACCTGGTAAATTCTGCTTGAAATGGAAGAGCTTGATATATTGCCTGAACAAAAGTGGAGGGTTAATAGCTGATGGCATTGTATCTTCAATGAAGAAAAGAGAGAATCTCTTACTGGATAATCAAATCTTGTTAGCTGCTATTTATGTTGATCCAATGAGCCAAATTTTGTTGAGGGATGACCAGATTGATATTGCAAAAAATGCCCTCTATGATGTAGCAGTTCACATAAAGGGATTACTACCTGAAACACCACCACTGGATGAAGCTATAAGCACTGGTAACTCAGGATCATCCTCTTCAATTGAAGAATTAGACTTTGATTCCTACTTGGACAAAATGGAACTTTCAACAGTAAAGCGACGTTGCATATGCATGAAAGATAAACCACCAGAAAATGTCTAAATAAACAGTTTCCAGCAGGAGTTTTTTATAAAGAATTAAAAGAAGTAGATAAGTATGATCACTCATCGAAACTGACTGAAGAAGAAGCTGTCCTTGTTTATCCTGAGATTATTAGTGATGTGGCTAGAACCGTAACAGCAATGCCACCCACCCAAGTCAGTGTTGAAAGACTATTTTCAGCTCTAAAAAAAATCAAGTCAGATTTAGGAGCTTTTATGAAGAGGATCTGGCAGAAGCAATTCTGTTTCTTAGAACAACACTACATTGAGTTAGTTTTGGATTGCATTTACTGCTATTCTACTCTACAACTATATTATAAGTTTAATATATAAACTGTTTTAGGTTTTTCAGCTTTTGTTTTTGTTCATGTAGTTAAGCTTTGTTTTTGTTTTAAAACTACCAAAGAATGTGGTTCATCTTTTTAAACTGCTATTGTTCCTGTTCCTGATTTTTATGCATGCTATGCTACTACTTTATAGCTACTTGATAAAAACAATAAATAAAACCTTATTGTTTTCATTTTTTTGTCTTTTGTTTAAACTCGTCAATACAGTAAAGCATTAGCTTCCTAGCCAGTCGTTCTGTGGTTAAATGGCGTGTATGTTGCCTTCCTTCAATCAACAGGGACAATACATTATCATATTAAATACAGCGGAGTCGGAGTCAGGGGTCCCAGAAACAGGAGTCGGAGTCGAAGAATTTATTCACCGACTCTGTATCCACCACAGCCTTGTATTAAACCATGGAAAAACTGTAAAGCTGAACATTCAGAGCCCCAGATTGGTTGCAAAGATCCTAAAGAACAATAGGTGAATCCAAGGCTTAGTGATGCATGAAGGGAATGGCTTGGCGATCAGATCCAATGCCACAGAAATTCTACAGACACAAAAATTGCTGCAAAAACTAATGCTGATCATAAAAGTACGGTGTCAGAACATGCAATGGATCTCCACTTTCTGCCATAGACCATGAATGTCAGAATGTCTGTGCTGGCCACTTCACCTCCAGATGCACGTACAGTATGCACGCAGGCATCAAAACCGATGATGGAGCAATGAAAGAAAGTTGCCAGGTTTAATGAATCCTGCTTTCAGTTGAATCAAGTGAATGGGCAGGTATATGTGGGTCATTCACCTGAGAAAGTAATGGTAGCAGGATTCACTTTGGGAGGAAACCAGGCTGAAGGAGACGCTGTGATCTGATTGATCAGTTGCTCACGTTATAGTGGCAGATAGCGCAGGACATCTTCAGCGGTCGTATGGAGTCCATACCTCAATGGATTAGAACTGTTTTACTGGCACAAGAGGGAACCTACACATCATTAGGTGATTCTAATGTTTTAGTTTATCTGCAGTGCTCAGATGTTAGATCTGTAGATCCAAATGCCCAGGTGTTTGTCCTTTGGCATTCAAATGATGTCCTACAAGAAGTGTAATAGGTTCATCATGTTATATTAGTTGCCTCACAGTAACATCTGCAAAGACCAGGTGTTCCTTTTATCTGGTTCATGTGTATAAGGTTCACTGGCTAACGATCAGGAAAACATTGAAAAAACACAGTGTAGGCAACAAAGTAAAAGCAGAGGATCTTGAATGGTGAAAATGAAGCTCACAGCATGTTTATTTGCATTGAGTGTCTCATTGGCAATGCTCTGACTAGTTTTGTAAAACGTTCTATAGTTTTGCTTTAACTTTATAGGTATTCCTACAGTGATCTTTAAATCTCTTTGTACCACTGAAAACACAAAAGGGGAGTTATGCTGGAGCAGCTGAGAAGTTGTAAGACACTTTCAGTGCACAATTCATGTGAGATAAAGGAAGAAGAGAAGGGGTGGTACAAAGTCTTGTAGTTCAGTAGTTATAATACCAGGTATCAGAAGAATATGCCTGAAAAGATTATCAGTCTTGAACATCACAAAGATCACAGAAACCTCCTCACATCTCTTTGTATAACAGAGTCTACAGGGAAGTATAATGGAAATGTAATTTTTAAATATTTTCTGTAAAATAGTTATCCTTTGATAAAAAAACAAGGAATGTGGTTATTTCTCTTGCAGACTGATAAACTTGTATGTATGAATAGGTTGCTAGGATTGGATTTTTATTTTATCATTTAAGCATACACGGTTATGAAAATCAGTTTGCCCCGTTTTATTTGTTATGAGTACAGTTATTAGATTTTGGGCTGTACAGTAATTACATTTCTATTCTCCACAAAATCAAACTGTCACCTTGGCGTGGGAATAGTAAATACTTAAATGAGGCAGTTGACCATCTAATTGCTCACTCTGTTGTGCAAACATTTGGCCCAGGCTGTCATTTCTAGCCCTCTTTACTGGAACTGGCTTCAGTACTATGTTACTGACCTAGAACAAGTACACAGCATGTAAAATCAGAGAGAAAAGAGAGTATCTGATCTGCATACCTATTCTTGATCAGCAACTTTTATAGTACAAGAGCCAGTGGATCAGGGTACCAGACTGGGAATTTTTATTTTCAGGAAAGAGGTTAGGAATGGCAGGCTCCATATTACTCTCATGATGGGTTTCTATGAAGGGGAAACACACTCTCAGACCATATGAGTTATTTTCAGCTTTGTCCAATTAGATTTGAAAATTTCAGACATATGGCTGGAATAAAGATACTGAACTATTATTTATTATTAATAATAATAATAATAATAATAACAGGATTTATATAGCGCCAACATATTACGCAGTGTTGATTATTAAATAGGGGTTGCATATGACATACAGACACAGACATTGACAAAGAAGGAGGAGAGGACCTTGACCGAAAGACCTTACAATCTAAGAGGTGGGGATCTTGGGCCTGATTTATTAAGCTCTCCAAGGCTGGAGAAGATACACTTTCATCTGTGAAGCTGGGTGACACAGGAAATCTGGAATGGATCTGGTCCAGGACTGAAAACCTTTGCTAACAAATAGCAAATTACTTTTAGGAAATCCATTCTAGGTTTGCTGGATCAACCCAGCTTCACCAATGAAAGTTTATCCTCTCCAGCCTTGGAGAGCTTTAATAAATCAGGCCCCTTGTGTTATTGAAGTATTGAAAAAGTGAGCCTCATGTACTCCAACCTGGATGGTGACTGATGTATCCTCCTTGTTGATATCACACGTTCACCTTTGTAGTGGCAAAGAAGGAACTGGGAAAAAGGAAACAGTACTTTAAACACACACAAGCATTGGGCCTGGAAAGCAACACATTTACAATGCTGATATCTTAAAAACCCATTGCAGACACTTCCTAAATGTTTAAAGAGACCCAATCAAGTATGATAGCTGCTATTGCTTGTTTTCTTCTGGAAATGCTAGTTTCCAGGTTATTCTGCTAATGCATTGTACCTAATGTTGTCTGAGTGGCCGACCTAAAGTAATAGATATCAAGTTTTCTGACACAGCATGCCTTTCATGTTTTAGTTTGCGTTGTTTTAGATCAGTCCTGCATTCTGTGTGATGATGTAAAAGGGCCACTCGCCTGCTATTAACAGTAAAGATAAATTTCATATATATCACTGCTATATCTGTCATATGGCTAAATATGTTAGACAAACTCTCCCAATATATAGGTATATGTCAGTGTTCTCCCCAGCCCCTTTTAGCCGGGCGCACCACCCAACACTTTTCAGTAACCACCTGGCTGTTTTTGGGTGGTTGCTGATAAGTTGGGTGACAAAAAAATCTATATATATATATATATATATATATATATATATATATATATATATATATATATATATATATATATATCTCACACACACAAAGCTACTAATATGAAACTTTAACATTGTGAAAATTTATAGTTTATATTTAGTAATTAATTATGCCTAATATTATAGGAATAGTGATTGTACATGTATAGTTTTCAAGGTATTTTATTATCAGGGAGGCTGTTTTTACTGTTTTAGATTGGGTAGCACAGATTTCATCAGACAGATTATTTGCTTATATTTCAGGTCCCTTTGGCATTAACCATGGAGTTGAGCTTCATTCAGATGTGGTTGAGTATGCAAAGGAGAAATTGGAGTCTTTCATAAAATTCAGTGATAGCTTTGATAAGTGAGTATTGTCTTTGTCATTGGGGGACAGGTATTCATAAAAACATGAGGGGTAAAGGTGCAAAGTCCATGCAGTTAGTGACCTTGAAAGACTTGAATGAAGAATCCTAATTCTCTAGCACCCTAATACTGTAAGTGAGAGTTTCTTACCTTAAATAATGTAACTCTTTACAATATTGATGTGTATACATTCACATATGTAGCATCTACTTGTATAAAACTTTTCTCTATTTCCTTATGGTTTTGAATCATAAAAAACCTTCAGGGTTGATTTAAAGTAAACTACTTTATCTTTCAGCAGGTTTTCACTTTTTATCATTCTAAATTCCTTTTAATATATTTGAGTAATCGATTAGTAAGCAAGCTTGAAAAATATTTACTTTATTACTATTATTATTATTACACAGTATTTATTAGCGACATAATACGCAGCGCTTTACAAAGTCCATAGTCTTGTCACTAGCTGTCCTTCAAAGGGGCTCCAAATCTAATGTCCTCACCACAGTCAAATGTCATTACCTAAGGTAAATTTAGAGGGGAAGCCAAATAACCTAACTGCATGTTTTTCAATGTCTTTGAAAGCTGTAAAGTAACCAAGGACCCCACTGTTTCATCATTTATCTTTTTCCTTAAAGTCCTGTGCTGAAAAAGGATTCCTTAATAGGAGCATTACATGTATGTTGCCCTAACTCACCTTTGGCCGACAAGCCTCAGCAGAACATGTCCACTTTGACAGATATCTGGGGTGCTGCATATAATACAGGTCATTTCATCTTTTCATTTTTGCCTGGAAGGAGGGAATTAAAATCAAATATTTATTGTAACCATGTATGAGATGCAACAAACATAACCGCTAGTACTGTGGTGATGTAGGGGATTGTGAGAAGAACTACATTATGCAGCCAGAGACCAGGAAATCAGATCAGAAAGACAGAGGAAAGTTCAGGCACAAATTATGTTGTACCTTATGAAATAAGTCGTGTTGGAAATTGGGCAATTCCTGCTGTTTCTTGTACTGCATTTGTTGTAATTTTATCTCTTGTACATCCTAATTTTGTATAGTGCTGCATAAGATATAGATGCTTTGTAAACTTTGTAAATACTTACAAAATTGTAGTAATGATAACACACATACCGGTAGGCCCATATATTTTGAGAGATCTGTTGAATACATAAATATAGGGGTAAATTTAAAAGCAAGGATTCTGACGGAATCTCATGTTTACTTTATCTAAAAAGAGTGTTGTCTTGCAGCATTTGCCAGCTGTGGTGCCAGGGATGTGTTATGGTTCTCTTAGTGCATATGCACCATACTGCACTATAACACACAACCATGCTTTGTAGTGCAGTAGGTTACAAAAACATGTATGCCCATTTTCTTGTCTGTCAGGCAGTTCAAGGAAATGTGCAACGTACAGTAACACAAAATATCACACATTACCGCATTAGTACAGCATTAATATAGCCTACACACATAGGTATAAGCTTGCATGATGTATTCATCACAGTGCTGTATATTAAGTATGATTTATTTTACTCTCATTCTCTAGGTTTGAATTTTGCGAGCCTTCTTTTGTAGTTGGCAATTGTTTGGAGATCGCATCAGATAGTCCACAATACGATCGGATTTACTGTGGTGCTGGTGTCCAGAAGGACCATGAAAACTACATGAAAATTTTATTAAAAGTCGGTGGTATTTTAGTAATGCCAATTGAGGACCAGGTGAGACTTTGTCAGATATCGTGCTGTTTTTTTTTTTGTTTGGAAAAATGACAATATACTGAAGCCAGAACATGTGTGAGTCATGATGCACATCTAAAGGTGATTTACAGGAAAACAGAATTACATAAAGCCACACACACACAGTTGCAATTTGTAGTAACGCTGGGTGAGCACAGGATTGAAGAGGTTTTTTATTTTATTTTTATTTTTTCAGAAGTAAGGGGCAGTTCATGGAACCTGCAGCTGTGAACCTTTAGAGCGGTGACCTGGGGCATTATTATTTAAAGTAATATTAAAACACAAATGTACAGAATGAGTGTCTTATCTGTTTAATAGTTTCATTCTTTTTTTTTTTTTTTAATTTTGTTCAGATGTAATGCTTTCAAATATGTGGGGTACATATGTAAAGCTAAAGAGAGTTACATCTTCTCTTTATATTTTATAGCTTACTCAGATCCAGAGAACAGGGCAAAACTCATGGGAAAGTAAAAACATTTTAGCAGTTTCCTTTGCCCCCCTTATGCAACCAAGTAAAAACGACAACCACAAACCCGAGACCGTGAGACTACGTAAGTATTTACATGCTGTGTGTATTTACCTAAAAATGTTTAATCGTGGTATCACTCATCTTGTTACATAGAGGTGACAGTTTCAGTGGACATCTAAAACTGTCTAGACTCCAATCAGGTGTACAGGAAGTCCATAGAAATGAGATTAGATTTTCTATGTTAAAATATATACAATCCTAATAGTTTAAATATTACCCCTTCCTAAATCTTTAAAGACATACTTGACCTACTACAGAGAGAAATGTACATGAAACTGAAAATGTAATGCCTGCTGATTTCATTTCTTTCTTCAAAATGTAGCATTTGTTGATAAACTATTTGGAAGTTTGAACTGTCTAGACTCCAATCAGGTGTGCAGGAAGTCCATAGAAAAAAGATTAGATTTTCTATGGTAAAATATATACATTCCTAATATTTTTTTATTATTATTTGATATAACTTTTTGTCGTTGAAAGTATTGATGTGAATATGTATGTAACCAGAATGTATGTAATCGGATCTAGTTAGTTATGATCAAGGAAAACTGAAGCTCTGCCATAACTTTTCTCAAAAGTACAGAAAACCTGGTCTCTTATTAGCATTTATTACTTACCCACAAGGGGAACTCTTTTATGCAGATTTGTTTATGGTAGGACTCGGAAGTAGCATTTTAGTTGTATTTGTGGTAATTTATGTTTATGTTGTCTGTAGCCGGTCATTTTAATGCTGGCTGAAAAAAAGAATAATCATTCCATCATAGGTTCAGTAGTTTAACAGTTCAGATTTAATACCACAAAAAAGATTAATTTGGTGAAATGTCCACCAAGACCATTTGTCTCTTTTTAATGAAGATGATGCTGTGTAGATCAAATGGATCAATCGAAGCAAATTAGGAACTTTTATGACTTCATCCATCATCTATACTAATCATCCTGAACTCAGAAGTTTTAGATGAAGTTCATTTTAAATTACTCTAATGTAAATGGAAACATCCACAAATCTGATTGTATTAAATATAATCAGACATCTCAAATGACCTGTAGTACTGTTTGTCTATATAAAACCCTTGCTACTGTAAGCGAAATTTAATTTCTTTTTAAACAGCTGCATGTAATGTCAGGAGCCTTCAGGACTTGGCCCGCATCTACATTCGCCGCACACTTAGAAACTGCATAAATGAGGAGATGCAGGCCAAAGGTTTACCTCCAAAGGCACCCCCAAAACGAAAAAGGAGGCGTTGCCGCAGACGCCGCATAAACACCTATGTATTTGTAGGAAACCAACTTATTCCCCAAGCCCTAGATAGCGACGACGATGAAAAGATTGACGAGGACAGCAAAGAAGAAGAAAAAGATCACAATGAGGCTTTGAAAGCTGAGGAACCACCACCAAATCTTCTTCGAGAGAAAATTTTGAGCTTACCCCTCCCTGAATCTTTAAAGGCATACTTGACCTACTACAGAGAGAAATGATGTACGTAGAACTGAAAATTTAATGCCTGCTGATTTCATTTCTTTCTTCAAAATGTAGCATTTGTTAATAAACTATTTGGCAGTTTAAACCTTTTAGTGACAGTTTCAGTGGACATCTAAAACTGTCTAGACTCCAGTCAGTTTTTTTCCTTCAGAATTTCTCTATTTTCTCTACATTTTCAGATACCGCATCCACATGTTTTTAGTGTAGCAAGTTATCACTTTGTAGCATAGCTTGCAAATTGGAAGGAACTTCCGTAGCCCAAGATAAAGGACAAAGCACATTTCAGACAGGTCCAAATTAATAGCAGTTGGCTTATACAGCCATTAAAGATACGTCAGTCACATTGAAACATTCCATTCTGTTTCATTTTTTTAAACATTTGTTACTATATACCAGTTGACAGAAAGTGTAGTAGGTTAGCACAATTCATTTTGTGGATTACACAAATTGTAAGACAACTTTGAAAGTGTCCAATAGGAAATTGTACTGCCTTTTGAAGAAATTGTTGCTTGTTACAATCTTCTTTAAGTGATTCAAATTCCTGTATGTTCTATATAACTAAATTGTATAACTCTTTATTGCATATCAATAAAGATCCTGTTTTATAGTGTTAAAATATTAGTTGTTCACTGTAAATGAGGGAGTGAAAAAATATTTCACAGTGCTCTATTACAATTATATTTTTCGGATATTCCATCTGTTTTTTTTTCTACTATATAAGAAAAAATGTGCTAAAGAGAAAAAGTAACCTTTTTACTTGATATAGGTTTAAAGTTTAAGAAATGTGACATGTCATTATATGTGCCGCATTGAGCCAGTTGGATTCTGTTTTGGAACCAAATTTTATAAAAATTTTGTAGGTATTAGTATGTTTAATATGCATTTAAAGTACCTGTTCACGTTTGGCCATCTCTAACTTCTTCATACAATGTAGTCACTGTTTCTGGTATTTTGTTATTTAACAAGTGGTAATACAGCATAAAACAAGTTGTAAATATTGAAGGTCTCTTAGGTTTGTTGTAATTATATTATTATTATTTGACTCAGCTGAATTTAAAGATTTAAGGCTTTGTCATCGTTACTGTAAAGACAGCGTGAGTAGAAGACAGCCACATGTTGCAGATTACTATATTGATATACACATTATGGCCAAAAGTTTATAGATACATGATCATCATACCTACTTTAGAGCTTACTATATATAAAAGTATGGTGGTGTCTGTCTAGAAGATTGAGACCAACTGTCTCCGGTAAAGAGTACTGTTTACAGCATCCAATGATATTTTAGACATATGTGCACATCCTGCCAATAGTTTGGGGAAGGCTTTTTCCTGCCAGGTTCATAAACACATAGCAGTGTTTAACCCAGATTTTTTTTAAGCTGGGTGGGAAAAAATTGTAGGTGGGTGGCAGCCCCCGAATTGTAACCAAACTCTTTAGTAACCACCCAAAAACCGTGTGGTTACTGAAAAGTGCTGAGTGGTGCACCTGGTTAAAATGGGCTGGGGAGAACACTGTATAGTTTCATGTGTTTGGTAAGGCCTGCACAGAACCCTGATAATAACCCTACTAAATATCTTTGGGATGGACAAACGCTGACTTTGAGTCAGGTCTTCTCGTTTAATGTCAGTACCTGTATTGCTTACAAGAAGAGTGGTGGCTGGTATAGCCATGGTTTTGGAAAGTGAAGTCCACCAAGCCTATATAAGTATGATGGTCAGGTTGCTACTAACTTTTGCCAATATAATGTATGTATACATTTTTTCACTACTAACTTGCATAGCTTTCAAGTGGCCCCCTTAAAAAGATGGAGTAGCATTTAAACCTCTTATAGACATTTTTAGGGAAGTCTCTATTTAGGAACTTTACTGGCAGACTTAGTTTGGCTTTCCAGTTAAGCTTCTAGTGTCCCCTTCTTTAGTAAATTCTATGCATGGTATATTGCTATTAAAAGTCCACTACAGAACACTATTAGTTATCCTTCTGTGGACTTAAAAACATAAGAAATCACTTCTGCAGATGAAATGCCAAGCACAGTGATGGCAGGAGTTGCAGTAATTTCATCTAAAGCAGGGGTCCCCAACCCCCAGTCTGGCGCATTGGCCAGAGCTGCAGAGCACGTCTCCCGTAGACAGTGCAGGCTCAGGGCGGTGGGCAGGTTGTGTCTCTTGACACAACCCACCAACTCTCCATCGGAGGCTCAGACCTGTGATGGGAGAATGGGTGGGTTCTGGCATCATGACGTCACTCTGGGGGAAGTTTCTTCCCCTTTCAGTGACACGTGGCTCCCCGTGCATGTGCAGTCAGGAGTCTGTGCATTTAGTGGTCTGCAAGCTCCAAAAGGTTGGGCACCACTGATCTAAAGTTTAGAAAATGATCATTATTTTAGTAAAGGCTATTTAATCAAACACATATTGAAATACCTATTTTGTTGGCTTCTTATGCCAATGTAAACAAAAGGTTTTAGCAAAATTTACATAACATTGTGCTGACATATGTGCCTGTGACATTTTTAATAACTAGAGTTCTCATCTTAAAATAAGCGAAGATTTAAATGAGCAGTTGGGATCAGAAGGGGTGATTTCTATCACTCGGATTCTCCTAGACATTTGTTCCCTCTAATTACTTGGTTGAATAGGGTTATTATTCTCCAAGTGGCTGATTTATGTAACTGTAAACTTCTATTCACATTACCCATTCAATTATTTAAAGATGATGTATTTTTTCTGATTCCATCTACATATTATTGGGTGCTTGAATTAAACAAAGATACTGAGTTTTCGTTTTACACTTTAGTACGTTAGAATCACAGTGTGAGAAACAGCTCTGTTCAGTAAACCGCAGAGATGTGGGAACACCAAGCCTGAGTGCAATGAGCTCCCTGTGCAAAATACTGCTTTTCATTCTTTTGAAGAAAGCCAGTTGACCATATTTTCAATTTCTATACTATGACTTTTAAAACCTAGTTGTTCAGTTTTCTGAGGGAGGATTAATAACTAAAGTTGCAAAGTAATAATAACTCAGCTTCTGAGCTAACACAGCACACATATCTGCATTATATTACTGGGCAACATTTTGAATAAATTCCCCCAAGTATATGTTGTTAGTCTTTAAGTGAAAGGAACGTGCTGCAACATGTAGTTTCTGTGAAAGCATAAATTCTTTCTGTTTTGTTTCAGAAGAGGAAAAGAAAGGTTATATAAAATGTAATTATTTTCAAACTCTTTTGCCTTCTTAATTACCAAGCAAAGGAAAAATGCGAGCATCTAACTCCGTAAAGGGCCCAATCGCACTTCTACACCTAACGTTGCATGGATTTGTATCGTTCTGCACTTTTTCTTGCATTACAGTGCATTTTTTGTGCATTGCATGTGTTTTGCATGTTAAGGTAATGCTTTTTTTTGTGGAAAAGAAGCAAGTAACCCTGTAGACTTTAAAAATTCATAAAACATATAAATTATATTGTACATGGGCTTCTATTCCGCCCTGATGAGGCACATTTGCAGTGAAACGCACCTAATGCTGCATGCAGAACTTTTGGAAAATACATCACACCAAGGTGCAGACTAGAATTTACCTGAATGCACAGGTGTGGAAGTGGGCATGGGCTCCTAAAGGCTTTAAAAAATTTAGCTGCTAAGTATAAAATGTTTTCTGTTTCTAGATAAGGTGGAGGTTGTAGTAAGTGGTGTAGCAGTGCTTCGTGATATATGCTACACTTTTAATTAAGTACACCTACTGATGAAAGAATATGTAAGCCATCATGCTGAACTAATGCTAATTGTCTGAATGTAAAGGTGATCTTTTGGTTTCAGCCATGCACATGGAACAAGCATGCCGGCAACTGTGTGAGAAGTTGTGTGCAATTATCTGAACCCCTGAGCTTCATACTTAGGCTTTGTACACACATCAGATGATTCTCGTCCGATAATCACGTCAGGGCTAGTATTGGACGAGAATCTGACATGTACTGCGCTCATCCGACACTGGTAATGAATCCATCCTGGTGGATCCACAAATGACGAAAGATCGTAATGCAAGTGAAGGGGAGAGAGAGTAGTGGGGGGCTGCTTCGTCCCCCCCCCCCCCCCCCCCCCCCCCCCCCCCCCCCCCCCCCCCTCCATAGAGCAGAACATCGCTGTATGTACATGCCTTTCTGTTCATGCATCTTTTAGTCTTTTGTCGTTGGAAAGAATTGTGAAAGATCCTTTTCAATGACAATTATTGAACGTGTGTATGTAGCCTTACGCTGGGTCACTAATTCAGTTGGTATTAAGGCCAAAAGATCAGAACACCATCCTGACAAACCGTATTTTGTAAATCCAGGTCAGAGATGTCAGCTTACATATTTCTCTCCTATTACAAAGGCTTTGTTCAGCAGCAGACAGAGAAGATACTGTGACATTGAAAGTACCATGACTATGGCTTTCATGGCTTTCTGCTATATAGCTCCCAACATTGAGAAATGCACAATAAAAAAAAAAACACTTTAGTAGAATTGTTACTAAATGTGGAAATATTCAGTGCATAAATTAGGAAGGATGCAGAATGTGAACTGATATAGGGGCACAAGCTCACCAAAAATGTTTTCACTTGATATGAAAATGGTCAAACCTTATATATGCACATGGGAAATGCAATTTCTTTTGTGACTGCATATAGGTAACACATGTTTGTTTTTACCTGGTATATTGCAATATATTGAAATATTTTATAAGCTGGGCAAATGTATCCACTGCATACATGAAAACACTTCATGTGCTGCTATCAACATTTAAATTGACCGAGAACAGTGATGCTTTGTGAATTCAGATAAAATCCAGCGATAGGTCTGAAGGTTTTCATATAAACAAGGTGCTATAAGACAATACACTGCTATCTTAGCAAGTTAATAACTGTGTGGATATCACAGCACAGCCCCCTCAATAGAAAACATTTTAAATATCCAGTAGTTATAAAATCTCTAGAATTTTTACATACCAAATATGTTGGTTTGTTTTTTTTTTCCTTGCTTGGGCACAAATATCAAACATTCCTTTTAGAATAGCATCACCAGCTAAAAAAAGATAAAAGTTAAAATGCCAATACATAATCTATTTTGACAATATTATTAAAGATAGATTTCTTAGTAATAATACATTGTAGAAATATATATTTAAATGTAAATACCCATTTCAAACACATATAGTACTAATTTTGATTACAAAAAAAACTTAGTTCCACATTGCTGTGGGTGAAAAGTTCTATTACAAAATATAAATCCTATAAATGTTTAAAAAAAATAGAAAAAAACTTATAAATGTAGCTTCAATTAGTCATGTTTTCTATAGTGTGTGCTGTTTTCTTTGAATTGATAAAGTCTACATAGCTGCTATATTTACCCTGAACCTATTACTGTTTTATTGCTTTTGTCAGCGGCATAAAAATGACTTCACCACAATAACAGCTCGAATTTTAGGCAGTTCTCTTCATGAAGAATATTAAGAACCTGTAGTGGTGTTTCCAATGTGTGGTTCTCTGGGCCTGTTGGACAGCTGAGGTAGTTAGTACATTGTACTTGTAACATGCTTTTGTAGTACGACTGACTGCACTTTCATTTGATTGTACTCTTTGCAAGCGGTTAATAGATATGTTTTCATGACTATTTTTAAATGTTTGGTTTATATATGTATTTTCAAGAATTGCTTGTCTCATCCTTTTCACTAACTTGACAGCTGCATTTAATGAAAATAGAAAAGCAAGTAAGAAAATAAGTGGTTATTGAAACATTTTGCATATGCTGTTGATTGGGACATTATTGCAATAAAAAACAAAACTGAAAAACTGTCTTGTGTTTATTTAAAGAGTCTATTCAAAATTTCAAAAATTAAAACACTACTCACCAGACACCAGTCCCCCAATGTAGCACCACACTCTTCACCTATAGCAAGACCCTGCTCAGCCTTGGGAGACGTTGCGTTTCCCAGCACACGGTTGCCCCCAGGACTGCTGGGCAAGAAATGGCCTCTGGGGAATGGTTGGCACACAGATAGAGCAGCATCAAGATTGCAACAGAAACAAGTCCAGAATATACAGCAGAGGTCATACACAGATAATCCATCCAACAGACAAAGTACACAAGGGCAAAACACAAGCAGAGTCGGACTCACAGGCAAAAGGTCAGTCCAGGTGGCATAAACTCGCAGGGTCAGAAACAGGCAAGATCAGCAACAGTAAATCGGATGAGAAACTCTCCAGCACAGATTAGCCCAGCTAAACGCTACAAAAGGCGCTGGTGACTGGGAGCAGGAAGGTATAATGTCCCAGCAGTCAATGGCAGTGCAGGATAGAGTCAGGAACTAATCTGCCTCTAGAATCCCCTTCACCTGTGCACAGCCTCAGAGTGTGTGCTGGGGATGCCAAGAACGTATCTCATGCTGCACGGCTAAAGGGAAGCAGGAGCTGCTGCTATTTCTTAGTTCTCTTTGCTGCTGCAAGTGACATTGCTGGACAAAACAGGCTGTGTGGAATACTGCGGTGGCGCACAGCATGGAAGTGATAAGCATTTCCTAACCGCAATAATAATAATATTAAACCGGGGTCTGCAAACCTCCTCCTTATTGGATTTTAAAACATATTTCACACTTTAGAAAATTTAAGAGAAAATGCAAAGATAAGTGGACAGGCACAGACTCAGGTGGTATGGCAGATCTGTCTGGTAGTTTCTAGACATAATATTTCTAGACATAATAAATTTCTCTTGTGTCTAAATAAATATACCTTTTGAAGACCTTTTAAACACTGTAAAGGGAATCGTACTATATTATTAAAGAAAAGCAAAAAAACTGCAACCCCATGTTTCCATCACTAAGGATAGACTCCAAATTCATTACCTGGGGCAGAGTATGTCATAGCAGTGCAATGCTTTACCCCAAAAATGTGTTATGTCAAAAAAGGGATCAGGCGACAAATTGGGAAGTTGTAAAGGCCTTGCAGTACCATTTGTAAAATGCTACTGGACTTTTCAATCATTTTGTCTGTCTTCATCACTTAGTACAAGAACACACATACATGAAAAATTTCATTAGGCGTAATATTTCTTTGTATGTTTCCTGCTTTAAAAGAACCCAAACCTATTGACATCTACCAATTATAGGCATGCCCCCAGATTCTGAGAAAATGATTGCCAGTTTCTAATTTTAGTATTCATTTTCTTTGCAAAACTAAAGAAAAAGAAAATTTTTATCTTTACTAAGATTTAATTATTGACCACCTTAAAAAGTGATGTATACGTTGTACTTTAAATCATCCAATTTTAATCCTGATTAGAGATTATAATAAATACAACAAGATTAAAAATTATTATATGCTAGATTTAGAGTTGGAAAACAATGGCACTCTTACCTTAAAATTTTGTTGCACAACTGTTGGAGGAAACCCCTGCAAACAAATCCTCTCAGTGGCATTTCTGCACCTTTCAATGGGTAGTTTTAGCCTACTGAACAGGGCCAAATTTACGGAAGCTACACTGTACACATTACATTTGTCATATACATATGTACATATCTTGATAGTCTTTGAATTTTGTGCTCTGCTCTAGAGACCTCTTGCCTGATGCAGTAATTCAGCCACCAAACATATCAGAGCCATTTTTCACAGTAGGGATGGGTTTTTTTTCTGCAAGCTGAAGCTTACTCCAGTTATATGTGGACATTGAGCTGATGTGGCCTTTCCAAAAAGCTCCAAATTTTGCCAGAAGCATTTTAAATTCTCAATGTGCAATTTACCAAAATGCAGTCTGTTTTGCTTTTTTTCCCAGTTGCAGAGTCCACCTTGGTCTTCTTTCACTGGGCCCACTTTCACTCAGAATCTGACAGATGTGATCTGCTACTGGTTGGCATTGATCTTGGAGTTTAGCTGCCAGCTGTTTGGAAGATCTCCTTGGCTTTTTGTCCACCATTCTCATGATTATACCAGCAGAGTGACTACTTTTCCCCATATGTACCTGGAACAATTCTTTTTATGTAATAACTTTTGTAAAGGTATTATGCCTTTCCAGTAAGCTATAAGGGTACCGACAAATGTGCCCACATTCACATTAGTGCCAAGGGGGTCCTTGCATATCCCTTTAGCAGGTCTGAAACATTTTAAAACTACAAATTTGTTTTATCCACTGTTTTAAAGCTTTGGTAAAGAGTGGCTATAAATTCATAAAGGAGTTGCATTCAGTACTTTATCCACTGGATGGCAGTGCAGCTCTATTTTTAGTGTCTCCACTTTAATCTTTGTAAGGCCTTACTGCATAGGAATAGCAAATATCAACCAGAAGAGATCTTTTTTTTGGTAACACATCTTCACTTGAATATTTTATTTTTATCAAATAAACCCAAGCACTGTCAAATAATGATAATAAAAATAAAATCCATTAAATTACATTAATTTTGCGTGGTTTCATTTAATAATTATTGTCTTCAGAAATAGGCTTCCTGAAGGCCACTGCAGTTTTCAGTGCTGAAACAAAGCAAGTATTATAAAACTAACATTTTAAATACACATTTATGTGCTGTGATGATTCTGGCATCAGGCTTTGCTACTCAGGTTGTAGCTGCTCTAATCTTCAGTCTTTGATATTGCAAAGCTGCAATCTTTGTTCACTCTATAACATGTTTGCTGTGCAGTTTCCAGTTTCAGCACTGCTACCTGAGCTGCTGTACATTTTAATGCTGACCCCATTTATTACACTACATAGGGAATGCACACAGAAACAAACAAATGCATGCAGGAGTCTTTTGCTATGAGGCATATAGGGCTCTATAAAACAAAAATCAGATATTCCCTCAAACATATAAACTTGATGTACTTAGTCTTCCTGTGTTAAATGGTGTAAAAATCACTAAATACAGAAGACTAAGCACTGGGAACTCAGGGTGTTGACCCCAAACGCAGGGTGATGATGGGGGGGAATTGATAAGGATGATTAAGAAAGAAGAAAGACTGCTTGTTAGTGATGACGTTCCAATAAACCAGGCAGTGTCCCTGACAGATACAAGCAAGCAATAGTGACCAAATGGTCCTCTTTATATATGCTTGGTCTCATTAAACGTAGCACTGCGGGCTTTGAAACTTCTGTGAGGATTTAAAGTCTTCATATCTATTGAGCTTTGATGGCTTTGACAACTATCAACAGTTGTCAGTAAAATGACATTGCTAAGCTAATAAGAGGTTAGTACTGGGCACATCAAATTCTAGCACTGGTCCAAACAGTATAAATAATAAAAACAAAACACATACAATTGATTTTGTAATCCATTTGCGCTAAATTTAGTGCAGCTCTGTGCACATGATAAATCAATGAAAATCCTAGATTCTCCACCCTTAAAGGTTTAAGAGACTCCTAGAAACAAAGACCTTGCAGCAGAAAATGAATGCATCAGTCATCGAAGAGTAATGTTACTTTTGTCAAAATTTTGTGTCTGATCTGCTTTTAAATATCGTGTACGGTTACTTTCCAGTCCATAAAATTGTAATTTTTACATCTTTGTCCTCCCTATAGACAAAATCTGGAAAATGCTGGAAACTGCAGTTAGATCATCCTATTTGGCCAGCAGACAGAATGTTCTGAAAAGAGGGAACAACAATGTAATTAACTGACAAGCCAGACCAAGTTTGTATTGGCAAAACAGACTGGTAAAACTAAGAAAAAGGTGAGAAGAGAAACTGTTCATATGCTTCTGAAAAATAAAAAAAAAATAAAATACAAAAGCCAAGAACCTGCCCATAGTCTAGAATATAAACTTCCTCACTGTAATTGAATTTATGTGCTGGGTAGGAACTTCTTTACTCTGCCACTGTGTCTTCCATAACCTCTTGAATTACGGCATTCTAATGCTTTACACTGCTGAAGATAGGTCATTAATATTTCAATTTGAGTGGTAAAGTGTGGGCAAAGACCTTCTATAAAAATTTACCTCTTCTTCAATAAATGATGATAGCGAGGAAGTTGAAAAGTATGTGTATCAGCAGTGTCTGCAGTTCTACCTGCTTCTAAAATATGTTTTATGGTATCAGTATCTAAATTGGAAGTGAGAATGCCTATCTGCATTACATATACAAAAGGTTCATATCTAATCTACAGAATCACATAAACTGGGAAATGAGGATTTAGGAGATGGCCTGGGGATATACCATGTGGGACACAACTCTCTTTGGATCAGTATTTCATAACCTTTTTAACATGGGGGAACCCCTTGGAATAACTTTCAGATCTTCAGGGCACCCCTGCTATAAATACATATACACAGCTCTCAGTAGTATGGTGGTCAGTGGGAAAATGTCATCCTTACAGATAACCATAAAGATCATTGTTATCACTTAAGCTGGCATGGGAATCACAATCTGCCCATTGCTCAAGGAACCCTTTGTAACCTCTGGAAGAAGCCAGTTGAGGAACACTGATTTAGTATATGAACTACAACTAGCCAATCATTCCAGGACAACAAATCTTTAGTTGTGGCAGTAGACAATAGTAGAACAATTGTTTTAATAGACTGGCAAATATTAGATTACATTTAACAGTAATTGTGTTAAAAGTGTTCTTTATTGAATGCAAAATGCAAACCTAAACAAAGTCCAAACTGGCCAAACAGACCTCACCTCAGACCCCACCTCAAACCTCACCTCAGACCCCACATCAGACCTCACCCCAGACCTCACATCAGACCCCACCTCAGACCTCACCTTGGACATCACCTCAGAACTCACCTCAGACATGTCTCCCTGAGCCACACCTGGCCTCAGGCTCCAACTCCATCCTTGAGCCAAAGAAACATTCCCTTTTATTACCATCAGCCAGATGTTTTATTGCCACCTTCAATTTCTGGCCTTGAAGCGGTATGGAGTGCCTGGCCCACCTATTTCTTTTGAGAAACGATGGAACTGGATCCCACATAAACAGCCACAAATCTGCAGCACCACAATTACTTAAATCTCTTCCCTAGGAAAATTCTGCCTAATACCAACTCCACTTGACCTCACATTCCTCACAATGCTGCAAAAAGTAACAGACAATGATTTCATTATATGAGCAACAAACATACAATTGTTCTAAATTTTGGCAGCAAATAGGCAATTGTTAAAATATACAGGCAACAAATGGGGTAAGTGTTACAATTCATGGCCAACAAACAGGCAATTGTTAAATTATACAGGCAACAAATCAGTAAGTGTTACAATTCATGGCCAACAAATAGACAATTGTTACAATACTTGGACAACAGTGTTAAGATATGTGAACAAAATAACAAGCAATTGTTACACTATGTGCGCAACATCCGGGCAATATCAGGGCGATAAATGGGCAATTGTTACAGTATCCTAACCACAAATCAGGGAATCAATACTTTCGGCCCGATTTATAAAAGCTCTCCAAGGCTGGAAAGGATATACTTTCATCAATGAAGCGGGGTGATCCAGCAATTTACTTTGACAATCTCTGTAACACACAGGAAACAACAGGTAAAGCAACAGGGGACCCATAGAACACATTGATGAGCAGAATTGGCTGGAACAAGGAGGTAATACGCTTATCAACCCCCAGCAGGTTTATTTCATGCTCTGCAATATAAGGGATCTTATAAAGGGACCACACAGCGATACCCCAAAAGCTGACAACTCATGCACACAACATAGGGTTGAATCTCATTTGTATTGTCCCTTGCCGGAAAACTCCTAAGACATCTCAATGAACACAGAAAGGAGATGAGCAGGTTTATACAACTACCGTATTTTTTTTAGTATGTTTTGTTTTTTCCCCAGGGTTGAGGGTGTCAGCTTATTACCACTATACCATATGCTGAATTTGGCAGATAATGAGAAACTATATAACTGGGGGTTATATATAACTGGTTGGGTTATTTTTTATTCATTTGCTTCTTTTTTTCACTAGAAATTAGTAGAAATGTATTTCAAAAGTGTCACATATCTCTCCCAAATCTGTCTTGTATGACAATCTCATACTGAGTGTGGCTGACTGCCAGGTTAAGCATGGAGGCTGTCTTCAGTGTATTTCTCATAAACCATCTGTTATCCTGGAGGTTCAAGAGACAAACTGATTTATTATATTGTTGAAAATGTTGTTTTTAAATGTGAAACTTATAAAATAAAAGTCCCAAACTACTTCACTTTATCCCTCTTTAAATCCATCAATTAAAGTCATCTGTTAACATGCAAATCTAAGCACAGACCTGTTGATCCTGCCAATTCTCCCAATGACAAAACTCCAAATTGTGGTCAGCATGCAGCCTTTTATCAGTAGGATGTTTTACTTTTTTTTTCATGCAAATACAGTAAGATTGTAATGTATTTTTTTTTTCCGGAAGCATAATAAAATTATCTGTGGGATAAAGTTTAAAAAGTTTTTAACCTCTAGCAGTTACTATTGTCTACCATCCATATTCTTTTTATTTTTCACAGTATGGCAGTTGCTTAAAGACGGATCAACTGAAAATATATTGTTTTTAATTTTAACATTATTAGAAGCTTACTCAAAGGAAACTAAAGCCATGAACCGTAAAATTATTTATTGCAGTACTAGGTAACTTTTTGTGCACCGAAGAATGCCAATAAATGTTATCAGCTTTCTATGTTCTATTAATTGTAAAACATGTTCTCGCTAAATAATGGAGAGTAGACAGCGGTGGTGTTTGTAGTCTAAATCAGGATAGCAGGCTATGGTCAGCCTAGGATAGAAAATGTGTCAGTGTCAGGATTGCCAGGTGAAAATAAAACATACATACACATTTAATGACGCTGCAATATTATACATCTTTATGTTTTATTGATTTAAATATTGATTAAATAGTAAAGGAAATTGGAGTGTACCTAAACAGAATAAAGAATTATATGGCAAGGTAAACAGTTCACAAATATGTATTCAAATTGTGTTTCTATCAAATTAATGCATATAACCCCCATCCCCTACACTTCATTTCAAAACTGCTGTATAGGCCAAGACTAATAAGAGTAAGTGATGGATAACCCAAGACTAATATTTAGCCAAGCAAAACAGGGTACAGTGCCACTTGGCAGAGCCAGTAGGATGACACCAGTGGTTGTTGAGCTGTCTGAAAGGGTGGCATTTTGAGTAACGCAGTAAAGGGAATTCTTTCCTTTTATCACCATAATGGGGTCATTCTTCTCACCATTCTGCAGTTAAATCATTTTATTGGGGTTTTCTTGATATTCATTTTACTTTATTTACTTTAAATGTTAATCTGGGATAGAAAGGTTGAAAAGGACTGCATTAGATACTTGTACAGAGGTAGACTCATGCTATCCTGCAGTACTCCTGATGGCCACTAGATGACAGCGTTACTCTTCTGACTATTCAATTTCCCTGCTTAGTTACAATCTAAATATTACACTGGTCAACAAACATTTTCTCGCCAAACAGATTAAAGTAATTTTAGGGTATGTTTGATGCACAGATTCCAAATATGGTATTGGTTTTGCTAGATGGGCTTTAGTTTTTGAAATAATTACCACAATATTAACCTTTTAGAAAACGAATGAAACATGAAAATTAAGAAAAATTAGACTAGATATGCCTACGTATACAAAACTAAATTTTTGAAATACTTAATGTCAAAATATTCTATATTCAGTATATTTACAGAACTAATCACAAAGAAGTCATTAAAAAACTCTGTATGATTTCCTTTTATGCTGATGATCAGGACAATCACGTTGAAGGCTCCAGCAGTAGTCTGCCATCATGTGTCTATCCCATCTGCCCTGATACCTTTCTTCCATCACCTTTATAGCTTAATGGAACCTCTCCCCTTGTTCCCCACTGAAATTGCCAAGGTTTTCTGGAAATTGTTGCAAATGGCTATGGAGATAGCGTAGCTTTATGCTCATAGCAGCACCCACATTTTTAAAGTTTAAGAGCAAGTTTTGTACCAATTCTTCATAACTTTGTGCTTTATGGTTACCCAAGAAGTTCTTGACAACCATGACATAGCTGTGCCAGGCAGAAGCTTCAGTATCAGTCATGTAACTTGTGAAATTTGAATCAATTATCAGTTTCCAAATCTGGGGTCCATCAAAGATTCCTGCTTTTAATTTTTCAGTACTTAATCCAGGGAAGAATCTATAAATCTATTTGAAGGAATTACTGTCCTTGTTCAGAGCTCTAACAAATTGCTTTATTAATCCCAACTTTATGTGTAGTGGAGGGAGAATGATTTTTTGTTTGTCAACTATTGGTTCGCCGCACCTTTTTTCATGTTTTCCCTTGGAGGCCATGTCACTTTTTTCCAGTAATCCTGCTTTGCTCTACTATACCACAAGCAGATGAAACATGGGTACTTTGTGTATCCACTTTGCTGTCCAAGTAGGAAGTTCACCATTTTTAAATCAACACATGGACCATTGGTGTTCATGATAGCAAAGCTTTTGTAAGATCATTTTGAGATTTTGATATTCTTCTGACCAATTGGAATTGATTGAGTGACCAATTGGAATTGATGCATAGCAGTTGCCATTATGCAGAAAAACAGATTTATAACTTCGAGTGGAACAGTCTATGAAAAGCCGCCAGTCTTCTGTTTGGTATTCTGGTACTCCCATATGGGCTAGTAGTCCAGGGATGTTACAACAGTACACAAAGTCTCCATCTTCACTGAAATATGGTAGGAGTGTCCCCTCTCTTGTACTATAAATCATTATTTGAACTTCCGGTCTCAGTCAGTTCTTTCTGGATGCTAAAAGTTCAGATGTTTGTTTTGACAGACTTAGGTCACATATTAAATCATTGAGCTTTTCTTGGGAGAACTGCTGGTTTGATGAAACATTTCCTTCATATTCACTTCCACTGCTAACTCCTGGATTACACTCCAAACCCTGTATATCCTCCATGTCGGATACAGGAATATCAGGGAGTGTACTGAACACTGATATGGGAACATCAGCACCATGCGGCACAGGTCGTCTTGCTGATTCCAAATCAGAGTACTCCCACTTGATTTTCTTGTAATGATTGAAATCTTTTACATTTACAGCACAAAAATAACAATCATTATGATGATTGTTGGGCCCTTGCCATACCATAGGTACACCAAATTTCAAACTTTTCAGTTTTCCATTTTTCCACTGATGTAGACACTCTACACAAGTTTTACATACCATATGGGGAGCCCAATACTTATCTTGGTACCCCAGTTTAATACCAAAATATACAACATATGCTTCTTTCACAAATTCTGTAATGTTTCTTTTCTGTTTTGCTGAGATGATTCACCACAAATGTAGCAAAACACATTCTTCTTCTTGAAGAACATATATTTCTGTAAAAAAAAGAAAATATATCAATACAAAGAAGGCAAATGAAAGTTTCATTAAAATAATGCCACATTTACCATACAAAATACGAAACATTGGTGTAAATAAAGATTGACAATAATATGCTGTGTTAACATTTGTTGTTGGTAAAATCATCTATTCCGATTCCTGTATCACAAGAACTAGAGCCAATTCAACTAAACTGATGTCATTTCTGGATTCAGCAGACCTGAAATACACTAAAATGAAAAGAACATTTTTTGTTGAGCTGTGTTATATATTATGTTTTTTTTTTTTGTTGTATAGAGTACCATTGAATTTAAAGTTTTCTTATGGTCACTCTATGTTCCATATTATTATTAATATGCTATAGAATATAGTTTCCATAGCAATGGAAAGTAGTGTTAGCTGCATATTAAAGGATTAGTACTGCTGTTTGTACATAATACTTTATTTGCATTCTGCCATCTTGTAAAAGTGAAGTGTAGGGTACCTATAGGCAAGAATATTGTGTGACAGTATATCATACCATCCTATAAAACATGCAATACATACAATACACATGTTATTTTTTAAACCATCATTAAAAGATTTGCATGATCAGTATGAAATTATTGTTGGACTTGGTTCTGGGAGATTGTGGGTAACAGTAATAGGGTAATTTATAGCAGGGAGTGAATACTGCTTTCTGTTCAATTTACATTTCATTACTAAAATGCAGAGCACAGTGTGGAGCCTGCAGTGTCCTTTAGATTGCTGTATAATGCTGTATAGGGTTCTGTTTGGAGAGCCCAGCCACATATTCTGTAAGCCAGGTAAGTGTTTTCCTCCGCCTACAATCACTGTTACTCCTATTTTTAAAAATGGATGAGGCTTTGCTTGAGACTATAGAGTACAAAACAGAAAGCACATTGTAAATCTTTGGAGAGGAATACGGTCATAATATGGCAGATAAATGAATATTTGGTATAAAATGGTGTTTCTTTGTACATGGTGAGTTTTACAGGCATTTGATTTAATTGTAAGAAAATCAAATTGTAATTTTGCAAAACACTGCTTACATGTACCTATAAGTGTCACTATTTATTTATGGTACTAGACAACAAAAACTAATGCAGACATTTTTTTGGATACATCTCCTCCTTGCTACCATTCATGGGGTATGTTTTGATTGATGTGGGTGTAGGCAGACAATAAAATATTTGCACAGTGGATACAGTAGTAGCTCCAGTAGCTCCATCCAGTACATCCTGAGTGTGCTCTCTCAGTGGTATGTGTAACTAACATAGACATGTTTACCGAGTCTGTAGGCTCAGTTCATCTTTGAGAGCCAGAAGTTGGAGGTTACTTAGCAATTTGAAATAAACCGTCTTATGTGGCTCCTTCACAGGACTTCAGTAACTTGTAGGAATAAACCTCTGCCACTTTCAATGATATTTTTTATTTGTATACTATTTTATATAGTTTGTAGAGCCATTCTTGGATCTGAGAAGGTTCTCCTGAACTGAAGCTGAAAAGCTCATCTGGGTTAACCGACATCTTTAATTGCCATGTCACATTGTGGTGGAAGTGTCCATTCTCCTGGATAAAATCTCTGTTCAACAAAATCACAATTAGAGAAGCTAACAAAATTTGTCACAGTAGAGGGAACCATGGAAGGTTTTGCCAAAAGTCAAGCATTGCAATGGCTGCTATCTTTTTAACTTGATCTTTAGGATATTGGGCCTGAACTATTAAAGCTCTCCAATGCTGGTGAAGATACACTTTTATCACTCAACCTGGGTGATCAGCAAACCTAGAATGGATCTGGTCCAGAACTGAAAAAAATTGCTAACAAATAGCAAATGACTTTTAGGAAATCCATTATAGGTTTGCTGGATCACCCAGCTTCAATGTGAAAAGTGTATCCTCTCCAGCCTTGGAGAGCTTTATTAAATCAGGCCTAATATTTATAAAAAGCAGAGGTGGGAGTGAAGACATACACCAGGTAAAGGTTACATACCCTTCACCTTGCCTACTGAGATGAACAAACTGATGTTGTCATTAGTTACTTCTTTGGGGTGTCCAACTTCCAAGGTACCTTTTGATGAGATTTTTGGTTAAATGTCCACTGAGTGCGCTAATAAACAATTTCCAGCTAAGACTCACCTCTGTTCTGCTGATCTAGCCTCCTGCTCTCCCCAAGGGAAAATTTCTGCTGCGATCCCACACTGTCATCAACTTCAACTGATTTGAAGAACAGGTCCCAGAGACTCATTTACCTGGCATTGGTAGTAAGTTTAATCTCATCTGTGATGCAAAAAGACAAACCCAGGTTCTATATGAATGGTCTTCTACATTACATTAGGGCTTTCCTGACAAACCAAAAGTGGGAAATGACTCCAGCCACTGAATATTCAGATGCTGCAGTGATGATGATAGATTAAATAATAACAGATCTTAACTATATTCCTCATGCATTCCCTTGCTGCAATGAACTGTGTTTCCCTCAACATCTAGAAAAACTAATTGGGCAATCTTCCACTTTGGAAAAAAAAAACTTTCCCTTTACCATATTGAAGGTAATACACAACTATTACAGTTTTTCTGCATACACCATCTGGCTTTTCTGGGTATTGATCAACCGTAGGCTTAGCATTACCTTGTAACTCCCCATGGGACTGCAGGAAATCATTCATGGGTGGGAGGGTTGGACATGATTACACCTAAGCATTACTGGGGAAAGTGGCAAATTTACACCAAAAAAATTCCAGGAAAATAGGGTGAGGGGTCCCAAATCAGTTCTGCGCAGGCTGCAACTGCCACTGTAGCATTGATTCGTGTAGATATGACCTGATAAAGAGTTTTTTAAAGTAAAAAAACTATCTGGACAACCATTTTTTTATACATATTGGTGTTCACAATTGTTCTAGCTTGTAATTTCATAATTATTGTATATATACTGCAGTGCTAATTTGTTCAGCAGAGCCTCAGGTTGTAAGGACACACTTGTAGGGAATGCAAAACTCTAGGAGCTTGAATACACAGTACCTGCAGTGCAAAGTGTAATACAGTCCCCAGGTTACATACAAGATAGGGACTGTAGGTTTGTTCTTAAGTTGAATTTGTATGTAAGTCGGAACACGTACATTATTTTACTAAATGCAATTAGGACAGATGTTTGTCTCAACATATTATTAGGCAGCGTGGTGTCAGCTACTGTATAAAATCCTCACTGTGAGTTAATTACAATCAAAGCAAAAAAAACTTTATGGAGCCTGGACATTCATTACCTTCTGGAGCAAGCTGTGCTTTGGTATGCAAAAAGAAACAACTGCAGAGTTTGTCTTAGTCATTAAAGGGTTACAAGAGCTTGCAGGACAGCTCAGACTTCTTTTGCAAGCCATGCGCACCCACCCCTCCTCCATTAAGCCTCCATCCTGCACACGAGTGAGCAGGGAAACCCCTTTCCTATCTAAGAGTCGTCCGTATGTTGGATGTTCTTAACTCGGGGACTACCTATAATGCCAAAGGTGGTCAATGAACTAGTGAATCCTAGCAGACATCTCTATCAGCACTCTACATGTTGCCAATTCAGAAACACTCAGCAGGTTTCTGATAATGGTGGTGGTGGTAACCCCAGTTTGGTCCTATTACCCCTATATGGGTCACTATGGAGGTGGGCCTATCATTGACCTTGTTGGTCTTTTCAGGCAATGGTTAGTTTCCTCCTAACAGTGAAAAACTGCCTTCCAGAAACTTTTACATAAAATTATGGATATGTAATGCAATTGTTTCATACACACTAATTTATTCTTGAATGTGTTTTAAATTTAATTTTTAACTTATTAGGATTGACATAAAGCTTAGTTAAATAAATGTTTAGCCTTTGCTACTCTCATAAAATGCCACTTTAATTTAACATCATGTGAGCCCAAAATAGCATTTTCCACAAATAAGCTTTGTAAACCCTGACTTTCACCTGTCATTGAGCTTTTCTCAATAAGGACATGTGTGCATTTGAAAACATAGTTGTAATTGTTGCTTTCATTTAAACAAAATCACTTAACTAGACATTGCATTTGATTAGATAACACAACTGTACTGTTTGTAAGTGGCAAACGATAGATCAGCTACAGATGGAAGGGAAAGGCTTTAATTTGAGTGTGCTGATCTATTGTACCTTAGAGTTCCATACTACTGTGAGCTAAAGTTTGGCTCATCCAGCTTGGGCTCTGATGGAGGGGACTATATGGCTGACGTTCAACGTAATCATGGCTAATGAGAGACAAGCAAACCTGCTGTGTTTCCTTATACATAGCATCTGCCATTTAGAGTTTCCTGTTCATCACTGTAATGATAATAGCTTTCAAGAGACAACATTCACTGATTTAATCCTGTGTCCTTCGCTACAGGGTAGTCCATCAATGTTTGTGTGCTTCTTCTATACAAAGGCATTCAGCTTAGTATTTAGCAGCATAATAAAATCCTTTAAAACATAAAGCGGAATCCAGCCTTGCCCTGAGTCTTGCACAGTTGTACATTCTCCTCTCTTGTACTGAAATTGTCTACTTTGATTTCATTGTATCCCGTATTTATTTCAAAGTGAGCATTGGAAGCCATACAAGTCAGATACAGCCCTAATAATTTCCTAACTGGAGAGTGTACAGTTACATGTAGCCATTTCCTCCCCAGGCCTACTGCCCTGGCCTGTTTGTTAGATTTTATTTCTTTCAATCATGGAGGCTTACCAATAATTGTGGGCATTGTCATGGGCAGTTTGCATGCAGACTACATGTACGCTTAAGCCTCCAGACTGCTTTTCACCGCTCAATAATCTCATCCCTAATCTTATCCCATCTCATCCCTAATATCAATCCCAAAAAAGCAAAAATAGCAGACAAGTCAAATAGTCTATTCCAATGCAAATGTGTGCTTTATAGACATTAAAATGGGCATGGTTGTTCAAGGTCAATAAATCACCAGGTACAATAAGAGGCATGAAAATAAGGTCCAGAATATTCAACTTAACAACCAGTCATCAATGGCAAACAATATATATTTGTCCTAAAATCTTCCATTTAAAAAAAAATAGATTGAACCCTTTTATTGCATCATTCTGTTACATGGCCAAATGGGAATACTTAAGTATATCTAAAGCCAAAACTAGGAAATTTTTACGGTTCGCAAGTTTAAAATACCTATCAGGTTACTTTTTTCCATGTGGAGAGTCATCCCTGATTCCAATAACCCCATTGGAGAATTTTCTATTAACCTATTGCTTTAATGACAATTTCTGTCCTAATGGTTCTCTTAGGACCAGGGTCCTTCAAACTATGGTAAATATAGAGGAGGGATCTTCCCCACTGGATCTTCCCCAGAGTAATAAAAACAGGACAGAAAATATAACTTCACTTATTTTAATCAAATAGTAAAAACAAATCAATTTTAAACAATCAATGATAAGGCAAACCGCTAAGCATGAAGGTAAATGGAAAACGCTCTAGTGTAGGAAAAAGGTTTATTGGTTTGTTTAGGTATTCTGCAACTTTTCACATTTCATATTTACAGACACGGTCCAGTGCTAGTGCTCACCAGATGCTAATGCTCTAAATCTGCACTCTTCACCTATAGAACGCTCCCAATTGTTAAGCCATCAAAAAAAAAAAAAAACACCGTTGTTCCCAGGACTTCTGTGCGCAAATGATGGTGTCTGGGGAAGGACTGATGGAGGACTAGGAGCACACAGAACACAGAAGACAGGGAACACAATGGTAAATCAGGCACAGTAACCAGGTCACCCACACATAAGGCAGTACAGGAGAGTTCAGTGGAGGCAAAGCCAGAAAACAGAGCCAGAGGTCACACATAGACACTTTGTCCACCAAACAAGGTATCTTAGGGTAAAAGCAAAGCAGAGTCGGAGTCACAGCCAAAGGTCAGTCCAGGCAGCAATCACAGGTTCAGGAAACAGACAACAGTAGGCAACAGTAAATCCAACAGATAAACACACCAGCAGCAGGTCAGCCAAGCTAAATATTCCAACAATCAACTAGTGACTGGGAACAAAAAGGCTATAAAGTCTGGGCAGCCAATGGTAGGGCAGGATTGAAGCCAATCAATCTGCGTATTTGCTGCAGCACATTCTCTAAAATCCTCTTTTAGCTGCACACAGTGTCAGTGACTGCGTCTTATGTGGAGACTGCACAGCTAAAGGGAAACAGGAGATCTGTGAGCTGCTGACCAGAGTACAGACAACTGGGATGGCACAACCAGTCTCTGAAGTTAGGTGAGAGCTTGCTTTAGATGAAGAGTGCTGATTTAGATTGGGGGACTGGCCCCTGGTGAGCCCTGGACAGGGCCACTGGACAATCTGAAATATGAAAATTAATGGAATATCCAAACACACTGATAACCTTTTCCCCTCCACTATAAGGTTTTCCATTTAGTCTCACACTCAGTTATCTCTAGTTGTTTGATCCTATATTTCCTTTGCTGGTGCAAGCAATGCTGCAGAGAATATGTAGGATGTGATATACTGCGTCCCCTAACAGACACCCCAGAATTTAAGGTCAGCTCGGTAAAGCCTCAAATCTATATTGCTTGTTATTTTTACATTGCCTGACATAGGACTTTCTCATACACATTTATGTAAACCTATTAAGTCAAGCAGGCACTCCATTTTAACAGCATGTCCCTAGAAAACATTTTAACAAGTTACCATATACAAGGTATACACATATAAAAACCAATCCAAACAAAAAATGAGGTGTATGATTCTAGCTGAAAAAAACAGAAAAGTTGCATTGACTTGTGTATAAACAAAATGTGGTCATCACTGCTACCATCAAAACAAGAATATGTGAATGTGAATATCTATTATCATGAATAAATACATCCATCATGATAAAAGTGTATAACAAACGCTTGTCTCATGAGTCTCCAATTGCAAGAGTTTGTTAGATTTTGACTCCTGATTTATTATAGCTCTCCAAGACTGGAGAAGATACACTTTCATCAGTGAACCTGGGTGATCCAGCAAACCTGGATGGGCTTTAATAAATCAGGCCATTTATATTAGGACACAGCACCATCTACTGGTGTGACCCAAGCATAATCTGAGATGCTTTTTTCGCTGTCATTTTCAAGGCAAACATATTTGTTTGTACTCAAGTATATATTGTATGTTGTTTCTAAAAAAGAAAGCAAGAGTTTATAATTTCTTTATTGCATTTTATTATAATTTCTGTTATTCCCTCTTACCTGACATTGGAAGCAAGCAGATTCAATGCTCATGCCTTAGTCCTTAATTCAAGCCATTATAAGCTATGGCAAAAATGTTGAGCTGTGACCAAAATGATCAGGGTCAATTTACAATGACATAAGACTAACTTCATTGTGATTATATTCCAAAGAAAATTCTCATTCACAGTAGCATTAACATTTGTACAGGGTACTTTATATTCCAAAGTGCCACTCCCCAAAAGCTGTAAACTATTTTAGCAGCATAGGATGCTATAGGATTTTTTAGCCCCTCTTGCTGAAGCGCCCAATATGGGGTTTTCATCTATGTATTTCTCTGCCTGGTCTGACTTGTGGAGTTCAATAATGAATACATATAAACAATTCTTGAATATATATTTATTACTTGATTACTAGAGTGCAGTGCATCTTTTCAAAAAAATAGCTTAGAAGTGCTGATTCAGCAGTGCACTCATTGTGGTGAATACAGTTTTGTGGCATTTAGAAACATTTTTCTCACATGTATGTCTATTCTTATCACTTGGCTTTCATGTTTTATCTTTGTTCCTGCTTCTTTACCAACATATTTTTCCATATTTGCAATAATCTATGATTGTTTGAGACTGTTGTGTTAACACAGGAAAAAAAACTTCCATTTATGTTTTGATAAGTGCAACCACAATGCAAGAAGTTAGTATGTGACCTCATTAGAGCTGTTTTAGTTGCCTTTTACTGCTGTGAAAACTCACATTGTGATAACTGGCATGACTTTTGATGCACACTGCTAATTGCATTGTAGCCTACTGAAGCTTTACTTGGCAACTGTGTTTATAATCACACTATACCTGTCCACATGTACCACTGTCATGCCCATCAAATGAGAAGCAATACATAAAGAATTATAAGGGGAAAAAAACTAAATAATTCATATACCACTAAAAGCTGTATTTGTAAGCAACAGGCTGACTATGTAAACCAAGGAACCCAATGGAAGGCCTTGGCATCTTCTAAACAGAGTGTTGGTAAACCAATCATATAGATTTCTTATATATTAAAACATTTTTAGCAGAACCTACTGCATTTTTATTTTGTTTTGTGGGATTCTTCATGGCCATTTAGGAGTTCTACCGTGTTGTTGAAAGAGCAAATAAATAAAAAGTCTATTAATTTGGTAAGTTCTGTTTTTTTTACTCAAAAAGCAGCAATATTGTGTTCACCCCATTCATAAAAGTGATCTCCTAACTCAATCAAATTAGCACTGTTATAAATAATTGCCAGATCCTGAATGCATTTTACTATTTACCAGCACTAGTGATGTCTGACTTGTAAAGTGGTGATCAGACCTAATGGGCACTTTGTTAGAGGCTATGGAGATCACAACTTTGATATCTCCATAAAAAAAAAAAAATATTAATAGAGAACAGTGATAAGGTATTTAAACACTTTTGGTCAGTACTGTGGCTGCAATCTCCACTTTGGCTACAATGGGAGTGAGTAGCAGTTTCAAATATGGATTACAGGAAAAGCTGCATACACAAGTGCAATAATAAGCAATTGAAAGGATCTTTCACGATGATTTCCACCGACTAGCACTGCACGATGCATGAACGAGTACTGTACATACAGCACCGTTCTGCTCTATGGAGAGGGGAGGTGTAGAACAATGGAGCGGCACCCCGCTGCGCTCTCTCCCCCTTTCCTTGCATTAGGATTGTTAGTTGTCCATGCTCCGTGGATTTGCCAGGATGGTCGTTCGGACAATGGACGACTGGCGCTGTACACACGCCAGATTCTCGTCCGATATCGGCCCTTAGACGATTATCGGGCGAGAACCATTGGACATGTGTACGTAGCTTAACATTATACCAGACTGCCACAGAGCAAAATCTACCTGCCTTTTTGTACTTTTAATGTTAGTAGATATCAGACAAACACAGACCATTACTTAGGTCCTAATGATGTAAAACAAGATTTAAGGATATGTCTATTGTATGACAATGTAACTGATTGAGGCACAACTATTAAAACCTCTTTATCCTTATCCTTTTCTATTTTTTATTAAGCACACCTATTTAGCCCTGTCTCTTTTCTTTAAGCCATATCAGCAAAATACAAAATATTCTAAATATCTGCCAGTGATATAACAGCTCATACTTTAGGTAATAACTCATCCAACATCCTGATTATGCCAAGGACAGAGGCTTTTCTGGAAACAGAAGTACCATTGCTACCATTAGGAACTATTGTAAAATCCTTCAGGGTGTGACCAACTTGTAATCAACAATCTCCCCTTATCTTGTTTTTTACAGCATTAGCTCACTATAGGTGCGTACACACTTCCAATTTTTATCGTTCCAATCGAACGACAAACGATCGATTGGGCAAAAAATTGTTCGTAAAAAAGTAACCAACGACGCCGACGAACGAGGAAAGTCGCTGGAAACGAACGACCGGACCGGCGGATCGGATTGGACGACGATCGTTGAACATCGTTCGTGTGTACGGTCGTTCGTTGATTGTCCATGTTCAGAGCATGCGTGATGAACGAACATCCGTTCACTTTCCTGTCGTGCACATAGTTCCTCTATCGCTTAAACGATCGTATCTATTGTGTGTACAATATCTACGAACGATCGTGTCGTTACCGCTATGTGCAGTATCGGTGCTATACGATCGTTCGTATATATCGTGCAGGAACGTTCGTCGTTCGTTTTCCGACGATAATAATTGGAAGTGTGTACGTAGCTTAAGTGAGCTCTTGCAATCCTCTTCCTTTACTTTTCTCATGTTGGGGGTTTGAGACTTTTTCTTGGTTGGGAAAACTCACATGAACTCCCTCAATGGACTGCATTGGAAACTATTGAATTTGCACAATGCAGTTTGATCAATGCCAACTAGAAGACAAACCATGCTTTACCATAAACGGAAAAGAGAGCATAGAGAAGTTTATGAATTAGTTTATCTATCACAGGGGGAAAAAAACAACTCAAACATTTTATTTTTACAGGCAGATCTGGGTGCTTTTTATCAATTGTGCTAATTAAACATCCTTTTTATTAGACTGGTGTGATATTCTATGAATTATTTTTAAATTTAAACCACTAAAAATATTTTTCTTCGTCGATTTGCGGAATTAAATACCTTTGTTTTTTTCATTCTGTTTCATATCTTTTTTTTGTGTTTCTTTTACAGTTCTTCTCTATCATTGTCCCACTGCAGAAAGATGTGTCTGTGCTCATTTGTACTGACACAAAGCACCAACCCCTGGAGCATAATGCATATGCCACATGTATCATTCACGCAGATTAATCAGTCACTTCTCAGGATCTGTCTCCCAAAGTGCTCAAGAAGGTAAACAAGAAGGCAGAAGATTGAGATACATATGCAGCTAGACTTGATGATGAGTTTCTATGTTCACTGGAGCAGAGAGAAGTATCCCACTGTAATTGTTGCAGCACAGCAGTGTTTAGAAATCATTGCAAACTGTCACTATAAATACCATGCTAGCTAACTGATTTCCCCTTAAAAGTTGATATGGTTGTAAGGTTGTAAGCTTTGTCCGTCTTGCTCTGAAATTACTTTCTTGAATCGGTTACCCGGAAAAAACACTAAAAAGGATTTCTGCTGTCACCATAAAACCATGAAAACCCCTTCTGTTTGTAATATAAAAGAGTCAGAATGATCCACGTATACATCCTGCATATTTCTAGCAAATTAAAGCAATTTCTCAGTAAAGAAAATGCAAAAAAAAAGCTGTTGATTTGGGAGGAAATAGAAACGGTAACTGTGCCCTTTAACTGCATGGAACAGCTGTCTGGATCCTTTTTGGAAGGTAAGGGATGCCCATAATGTTTTTCTCTTACATTTGACCTATTTTAAATGTGTTTTGAAGATTTTCTAGAGCCATATTGGAATACTCCTTAGGGTACCTATAATCATGTAATGATAGGCCCATAGTCTGGCCTTTAAATGTATATTGGTAAACATCCATAGTCCTAAAACACAATCTGTCCTAGAATGACATTTCTGTTCCTAAACAGATACAGTGGATTGGGTGTTGTCACCCTAAGACAGTAAGCGTGTTACTCGGAAGATCACAAAGTGAAAATAAAGTAAAAAGCCTTAATAGTAATATAGATAGACAACTAAGGTCTACTATTCTGCACTATACTCATTTTTTTGTTTTTCGGTTATGGCCCACTTTAAGCACAAGTTGCAAATGTTTGCTGGAGTTGCTGTCTAAGTACACTGTAAAATATAGAAAAATGCAAAGATTGCCTAAACCACACAAAAAAAAGCAGATTCATTACTCTTACTGCAAAAGCAATTTTCTCCTGGTTCATAGGACTTCACCCACTGCCTTTTCTTGTAATCATTAGATGTTGCTTTGTGACCTATCCTTGCAAAATCAACAGCCAAATTGAATAATTTCCCCTTCTGTGAGTTCCAAATATCGAGTTAGAGAGGAATATTGTTTTAAGAAAAAAACCCTTTAAATGCAGAATTGGAAAGCATTTTAATATGAATAAGAACCTAACCCCAGTGACATCAGACAGAGCTGACAAATACAATTGTTGCAGAGAAACATTCATATTGCACTGTTTACAGATACCATTTAAAAAAACATCCATATTACTACTGTGCTTTAGATTTCTACTTCAAGAAGTGCTGACTATAACGGGAGTCATATGCTGTTAACAGGTACTGGATGGAATTGGACACACTCAGTAGTTTTTTATCTGGCAGAAGATCACAACAACATCTCTGATAAGGCTAAAATTTGATTCTTGCACTGCATCAAAGAGCCTGATGAAAAATGCATTTTGAACACCAATGTCTAGAAAGCACAAAGACATATTGATTGGTTTATTACAAATCTCAAGCTGAAAATTCAGTTTTATAATATCAGGATTTTAAAGGACATTGATAGTTAGGGAAGAGTTACTAAACAGTGCTTAACAGCATAAAACTTGCAGACTGCTAGCACACAGCATATACATTTACCGGACACTTTAGGAGGTACATCTGTTCAACTGCTTGGTAATGGAATTATTTAACTGGCAAATCAAAAGAGAACAACTGGGATTTAGCAATGTAGACTTTGTGAAGATGACCTGCTAAAGTTCAAACTATAAAATAGGAAAGAAAGGTGACTTAGGTGACTTTGGACAGGGAATGGTTGTTTGTGCCAGGTAGGGTGGTCTGAGTATTTCATAAACTGCTGATCTGCAGGCATTTTCACACTTTTCACACCAAACCTGTATCTGTAGGAATCACAGAGAATGGTCTGAAAGAGGCAAAATATCCGGTGGGGAGGTATCTGGGCAAAAATGCTTTATTGATGAGGCCTGAGGAGAATGGCCAAACTGGTTTGATTTTTGCCTAGTTTGATTTCTGCTGTGATTTTTAGGTGGTAGGGTCAGAATTTGGCAACAACATGAAATTATGGATCTATACTGCCTTTTATCAATAGTTTAGGCTGGTGGTTGTGTAATTGGGCGGGTGATCTTTTGTTGACAAAATATGGACCCCCTCATTACCACTTAACCATAATTAAAATGACACTACCTACCTTAGTACTGTTGTACATCTTCTGATGGCTACATCTAGCAGGAAATGCCCCATGTCAAGGAGTTCAAATCATCTCAAATTGGTTTCTTGAACATGACGTTCACTATACTCAAAGCCCTCCACAATCACCAGATCTCTATCCAATAAAGCACCTTTGGGATATGGTGGAATGTGAGATATGCAAATAAAAAATCAGCAAATGAATTATGCTATCATGTCAATATTTTTCAAGCTCCTTGTTGAATCTATTCCATGATATGGTGGTTCTGAAGGCAAAAGAGGGTTCAACTACTAGCAAATTGTACCTAATAAAATGGCCAGTAAATACATAGTTAGTTCATTTATTCATTTCAGATCTAGAAAGTAAATGTTATCAACCTTATAACACTATGGGGTTTATATTATTCTACCCCCAAATTTGTTTCTTAGGCCAGGGGTCGGCAAACTCCGGCCTTTAGGCCAGATAGGACCTAGCCAGTAGTTTGTTCCGGCCCAACGCCTCCTGGCCAATCTGGCCTACTGCCGGCCAGCAACCCACGGCTCTGGAGCTACAGGTTGCCGGTCGGATCTGCCAGGGGGCGTTAGGAACTACCGGAGCCGCCAGAGATCTAGTGCCGCCTCCTTGCTGTGGCTCCCCTGTTCACTGCAGCAGGCCTGATACTTCCGCCGCCGCGGTAAATAGGAAAGCTCCCTGAAGGTAAATCCCTCTCCTCCGCAATGTATACAAAGGAGAGGGATTTCCCTTCAGAGGGCGTTCCCTGGTGGGGGCAGAGCTCGTAGGGCGGGACTCAGAGTCCGGCCTACTGTGCTTCCGCCCACCCCTGAAATGGCCCAGTGGCCATAAAAGTTTACGGACCCTTGTCTTAGGTTGTAGAGGGCCTATGTTTTTCCCTGTTATTGTTTATGATAGATGTTAGATATAAATAAAATGTTTGTTTATTTTTGCAATTTACCATGCACCTGATTGATTTAGGCACATGTACAATAACACACTACCATGTTTTTTTTCTGTTTTGGTGCATTTAGTATTCCTTAACAAAATGCACATTAACATGTAACACAAATCTCCTTAACGTGCATGCATGACAGGGCAGAGAAGTATAAATGTGCCCTAAGGCATTGACTAGCATGACACAGTTGCAAAATAAGATTTTGCGAGCTGTTCTGTGTGTGCTGGAAACACAAAAGAGAATATGAACTTTTAGATAAAGACTACTGCTTCTCTGTGTGTACTTGGTAGAATAATACATTCAGGCATATAAAACTTTCACAAAGGAAACTTCAGAAAGGATTAAAGTTCTGAACAGAAGATGAATTTCACAATAATGTGCTATAGCTATACAAGTTGTAAATATCACCGTTCTACCAAAAAGTTCTTAAATGCAATTACAGGTTATTACATACTGTTATTCATACGGGTCCATTTCAGAAATGCTAAAACTTGTATTACTAACCTGACAAAATCACTGCTGATAGAAATATAGTTTATTAATAACATTCAGTAATTGCAAATTAATTATTTAATGTTTTGCAAGATCCCTATTGTTTGAGTAATATTGCTGTACTAACTTTTCTCTATGATAAAATATATTTCCTTCAGCTCAATTTTCAACGTTGTTCGATTGTTGTATTTTTTTCTTTATTAAATTTAATTTTTTATTTGAGATTGCATGACACATACAGCAATACTAAACCTGAGCAATATTTACACCCCACCTAGCATACAAGTATTAAGCAGTAGACTTACTCATGCTTGAACGGACTATATATTGAAATCTTAAAAGAAAATGAAGTTCCATAAACAGGGGCAAATTAGTTCAGTTTTTTATGCCTCAGGCAAACAAGATTAAGATTCTTCACTGGCAGGATCTATAATTACCACATTAAGCTTGTTCATGATCTGAATAGCTGTAAAATATTAAGGCATTGCTAAGATATCGCCATAGTAAAAGAAAAATGTGCTTTTTCTGACTATAGTAAACTGAACAGTATATCATCATCAATATTCTGCCTTCATTCTACACAGGGAGGGGAGAGTAGAGTGCATCAGAGATAACAGTGTCACAAGGACAACAAGGAAATCTACACCAATTTGTTGTACAATTAGGAACATTACAGAATTTGTGGATTTAACTTGTAATAACTTACATATTCCTCTTCATATAAACATATTCTACCACAAATCATTGTGTACCCCTTGATACCCCACAAAGTATATACAAGCCATTATTTTTTCACTGTAGGGCATTTAGGATAATAAACGCTTAATTGAAATTTGTTTTTTGTTAAGGAATTTTCTTGATTAATGTGCAATGTAATATTTATAAAACAAACAATACACTTACTCTCCTTTTTAAATGCCATACCTGGGCAACTAATATATATATATATATATAAATATATATATATATATATATATATATATATATATATATATATATTACCCCTTTATCACCTCATCCCCTCCAACACATCCCTCTGAGGTTTTGTTTTTCATACTTTTTAAAGCAAGATATTCTGACCCTAGTCCTTATCCGGGTTCCTTTTTCAGCACATTTTTTTGGATGCAGAGAACCACTGATCCAGCGCTGCAGATGTATCCACGCTGATCAGTTCCCAATGGTGCTCTTGCAAAGAAGGCCAGAAGACTGAAATGCCACCTTTTTTTCTTTGTACACAATATGTTCCTATTATCCCAAGGCATAATTATGTTATTGAATCTGTAGGTGGCAAAGTTCATCTTCAGGCTGAAGGCTTATTTTGTTAACAAAGCCTGCTTGTGATCACCATATCATAGCTGACATAGTCATCACATAAATGGAAACCAGTTGTATTGGTTCAAAATTATGAGGACTGGAATATCAGTGACAGCTGGGGTTACCAGCTAAGCAAAGTGTTGGCTTGTGGCTCTCAAGTGGAGATCCGTTAATCAATAACAAATTTCCATCAGGAAAGATTCCCTTATCTCTCACTGTTATATATGTGTTAACGATTCATAAACTACTCAGACGCATTTCTAATAATTTGCAGCTTGTTAAATAAATAAATGCAGATGTCATCAACAATTTTAATACTTGGCACACATCCACACATATCCAGCATTTACAATCTACAAGGTTTAGGAAGGATAATGAAGTGCATGCTTCTGAATGCCAGATTATGGGTAATTTAGCACTTTGCCATCTGTTTATCTGAAGTTTTAGCTTATCATATTATTACATTATATAGGCAATCTTGTAGATTTGCATTTGGCCTAATAAAAACAATAAACTACTCGTGCTCAGAATCTTGTTTATGCATTATACAGTTATCTTACCATCAAAGGTAAAGGTAAGTAGGCTGAAATATGAACATTTACACATGAACATGAACCTATGAACACATAAAGACTAATGGTGAATTCCCATGGTCTAAATATGGAAAGCTTGCCCCCATAACTGATTATGTAGTGTACACTTTGGGTGATGAAGGGCATTTGCATTAACAATTAAGAAATAGACACAGAATATAAAGAATGAACCTAAAATCAGCATTACAGATAGAGCTAAGCAAGTCATTGGCTTTTTTTCAGCTCAAAAAATCTACTACAGTACATCATGCATTTGCAAATCGTTGCACAATTATACTAATCACACATACCATTGTTTTATAAAATATCATAATATTGTACGTTGCTTGGTCAGCTAACTTCTCTTTATGTAGTGTTTATTTTGGGTCCATTCTTTATATATTTTTTTTCATTGTCAATCAAAAATCCCCTGTAGGTAGGTTAGTTTGGACCTTTGACATGCCAAACTCACTAGTTGTACATATCTTATTTGAAGTTAGATGTTATTTAGTTTTTTTGTTTTGTTTACCTGACATATGGCGCTATGCTGTAAGGGCTCCCCTATGAGAAGAGGTTTAGTAGCAATATAAAAAGTAGTGGGTTTACACCCTGTTACAGGTTTGTCCTAAAAAGATGCAGCACAACATACATGGAATTGATATATACCCAGGATAAACGGCACTGACTGATACTAGTTAAGAGAAATGTAACATTAAAGGAACTCTAGACAGAAACATCAGTTTAGAATTACCATGATTTATTAGGGTAAATACAGCAGAATGCCAGCCAAATTCAAAAGCTAAAAAGGAATAGGTGAGTTAAACAACAACAACAAAAAAAAAAAAAAAAAAAACAGAACCAACATATTCTCCTTCAAACAAAAGATTTTGTCTAGTTTTTATGTTGCTAGATGTCCTTTGATGGGTGGCATCATTAATCCCACTTCTTCTAAGCCCAGGTTGTCATGAGAGTAAGGGGGAAGTAGCATAGTGATAAGCTCCTTTCTCTAATTTTCTATCTTATTAGCGTATTTTCAACACATGAGCAGATTGGATAAATTTTTTTACACTTTTTACACTTGCTGTGCAGAAGATCATACAATCGCATTTGGGTACCTACAGTTCATGAATGAAAAAAAATGCATATAATAATAGATACAGAGGTTCATTGATTTATGTAACTTATGTCCTGATAGATTTCAGCTTTAATTGAATCTAAAGTCATGATATTCACACTAAGAATTATTAAAGAAAGACACCATTTTATAGTAGAACATTTTTTAAAATGTGTCCCTATTTGAAAATGTGTTTATTTATCTTTTCAAACTGTTTTGAGGTTGCTGGTTGGATTTCTGGCTGAACACTAAAGAGAAACGTAATGGCAGCAAAGTCAGATTTTCACCAATAAGAAAACTACATGTTCCATGATTCCGTGCATTATATATTATGGATGTGGGTGTTTACACATCTTGTCTTAGCAATCACTAGGGTGGCTACAAAAGGGGACATTAATAAGTGGAAATGATGCATATCTTTCACGAAGAACCCCTAATATCTACTTCAATTGTTTTTTCTTAATATACTAATCAGAAAATATTCCCCTACTTTACAGGGGAGTGAAACCTATAGGTTTATGTAGTTCTATATAACTGTTGACAAGTTCCTGGCTGCTCTATAGATCCCAGTTTTAGTTTTTATATTCATCATTCTTTCTGTTCAATACATTGGAGAAAAATGCAGCTATGACTTATTTTAGGAGAACAATGAATAAATAAAAAAACTTCACAAACACAAGTAGCTTGTAGCGATAACAGTCTGCCACATTGAAATGTAATTCCTGCTCTTCACAAATAAATAAATGCTATTTAGAATGTATAACACATTTTTTAAGTGGGATATTTAAAGAAGGATGTTTGATCTATAAATACCTCATATTTTGTTTGGTGTAATTTCCTTCATCTCCTATTTCTCCCAAGTGAAATCTATTACCTTCTATATACGATTATCGCCCCAGGCTTGCCTCTAGCTTGTTTATTTTCACTGGATGGGAGCATGGAAGGAGAATGTTGATGAACACTATTGTTTAACATATCACAGTTATGGATTTTTTTTTATTTTCAGTTCTCTGTTTTCAAAGTTTTCAAAACTTTGTATTGTTTTTTTTTAAAGAAAAACAAATCAGAATGCTTCTTCTTTGATTATTATAGTTGGGGATTTTTTCGTGTCCATTTAAGTTTTACTGCAATTTAAATGCAGCAAATACAAAATGTATCAAAGCTATCCAAGGCTGGAGAGGATACACTTTTATCAGTGAAGCTGGGTGATCCAGCAAACCTGCAATGGATTTGGTCCAGGATTCAAAACATTTGCTGGCATGGCAAATGATTTTGAAGAAATCCATTCCAGGTTTGCTGGATCATGCAGCTTCACTGATAAAAGTGTATCCTCTCCATCCATGGAGAGCTTTAGTAAATCAGGCCCAGTATATCATAACATATCTGCTGTGAACTAGCCATCAGTAAATATAAAAACAGATATAACCTTTTTTTTCTTTTAAATTGCTGCAAATATCTATTGGTGGTCTATTTATAATTTTTTTGCTCATCAAATAGAGTGTGTTTAAATTATTTTTTTGTTTTCTCAATCAGATTCACTTTTCTCTATTCTTCCTGTTTTCGTTTGTTTTCTTTTTCCTCTAAATCTATTTGTTAAAACCACCTAAACCACATTTTCTTGATTCGTTTCACAGGCATTTTCACTCTTTTAGACCATATACCCCATAGATTTAAAAAGAAGCTGCATGCAAATACTTAAAATTCTTGTCATGACTATTTCTTGTCAAGAAAATGTGGGGGTGCCCCTAATAATGAAGCCAGACCTTTTATTAGTCTTGGGACCTTCCAGAATAGGAGTTGGAGGTATAGGAGTGTGTGACCTCATCCATAAAAGGACCTCCTATCCGCTATTGCTTTACTTGATAAACCCCATTGTTGTCACTACTAGGGATGAGCGAGGAAAATTTTTTAATTTCAATCTCGCGGCGAATCTGGCCTTTCTCACTTTCAGAACATGTAAGCGAGAACAGCCTTGTGATTTGCCACAAGGTCGTGTTCTCGCCGACTCAGATGAAGAATCTCCCTTGAGAGTTCATCTAGAGTTCACCTGCAGTCACAGCTGATTGGAGGCACCCACGTTCCTCCAATAGGCTGTGACAGCAGGTGCGCACGGTCACTGGGCTGTTCTTATCAATGATAAGTACAGCCCAGGGAGTGTGGGAACCTGCACTTCCTAGTTCCTGGGAACGAAATCGCTTCGCCGAAATTTTGCGGACCCATCGAAATTTCAGGGAAATTTTCACAAGAATGTCAAAGGCATTCTCACTCATCCCTAGTCCCTACTTCTACTAGACAGCAACATTAAGTTATTTTTCTCTTACAGACAACAATGCTGGGTAGTTTTTCCTGGCCATCAATAGTTTGTATTGTACACCAATCATTTTCCTTGCCCTGCCCACCAACATAAAGCATTATTTCTGTTCACTGATCCCAGGTCATTTATTTCTGCCCAGAGATTACTGACCCCAGGACATTTCACACAGAGCAAAGACACTGGGACATTTATCCTTCCACTAAGCAGTTTTGCAGGTTGGCCCATGATACATCTTACTGCTGTGTAGATAAGTTATGTAGACCACTGCACAACATATGTATAAAAAAGAGAGACAAATAAATGCATTTTGTTTTAAAACTCCTAAAGCATGTCAGGAGAATAGATCATAAACGCTATAAAAATTGATCAAAGCAATTGAATAGTGACTACCTTTGGACTAAATAAAGAAATACAGACTCCAATCTGCACTAGAGCAAATATGTATTTATTTTTAAGTCTATGTAGTTCAATCCTTACATAAAGATTTCCTATATAAATATAAAATCTGTTAAATCTAGGATATATAGCTGCTATGCTTCAGACTGAAAACTGCAAAGATACTTAAGAGATCCAGAAAACTTTTTTGTTGCCAGTTTTTTATTAATATGTCTCACAGTTTCTGGCTGGCCTGCTGTCACTTTCATACTGAGAAGAAATTTGTGAACAAGCAAATTACCCAAAACATCATTTCTAAATCCAGACATACTGCTATTATAAGTCTATTTTCAATAAATAGATAATTTGTATCAACAGGTATAAACAATGGCTTACAGGCAAATTACTTTTAGTATAAAAGAACTTGTAGACCTGCAAAGAATGTAACATTATTATAAACATAGTAAATTCGCAAAACAATTTCTTGTACCTTCACAAGTAAAAACGTTAGGGTGATACTTGAATAAACGACATATTAAATTGATTTATTGTATTCAGTCTCACAATATAAATAAATTAAAATGCAGATTTGTAATCTGGGAAAAAAATAAGTACATATCCAATTTACCACTTTTTTAAATCAATAAATTAAAATCAAGTTTTTTGATTAGATGCCAATTATTAGATTCTACTTTTTAAACTATGCAGGTGGGACTTGACACATTTAGATGTGGAGTTTCATCATACTAAGATCAAAAGAGCTCTCTGAGGCCCTCAGAAAGAAACTTGATGTTTATGACAAATTTTCTTAAATCAATCATTGCACTATAATGAAAATGATCTACAGAAGCTTTAGATCTCATATGACTGATGAATTGTCTGAGACTGGCTGGCCCAGGTAAATTCAGCCAGGGAGTTTATGTTTTTAATGCTAAAAAGAACCTCAACAATTTTGTTCCAGGATCTCTGTGGAACTCTTACAGCAGCCGATGAATCCACATAGAAACAAAAGAGCAAGATTCGTTTGTCAATGAATATATAGACCAGGCCTTCTTGAACCATGTGTGTCATGCTGCGGACTGGTGAATCAAAGATAGATGTTTTGCTACATTACCAGGAGACATGTTTGGTGCAATCTTGATTTGAATACTATTAAATTGTTGGGGGGGAGTGATAAAATGGGCAACCTATGCAATGAAGCCCACAAACATCTCTCAAATTTAGGAATTTTTCAAAGAGTGTTCAAAATTTGCCAAACCTGGTGGATAGGTATGCTAAATGCATTTAAATGTTGTCTTTGCTAAAGGAGGCAGTACCAGCTCCTTAGGCTTTATCTTATTAATCATTTTCCTTTTGACCTAGGTATGTTTACGTTTGTCCTGCATTGTGGTGGTTAATATCCGAAATTGTCCACAAATGATGGGGAATTTAATATTACAGCCTGCCACCAACCCCCAATACTTGGGTGTACATATACTCTTACTGCCATTGACACAAAATGATGAGGTTTTACTACGACTTTCGCTTCAGTATACCCTGGCCCTATAATGCTTAAATCATAGCAAAGTGGAAAGGATGCCTCTATATACACTGTGAAGCAGCACTCATTTGACCACACTATCATGTGTTTAGAGGAATACTTTCGTATTGTTGCTGATCTTGGCCATCTCTTTATAAACAGAGTGTACCCATCTTCCGATTTCTACATCCAGAAGGACAACGTGTCATAACATAAGTTGAACACTAATTTTGCCAGCTGTGCTTTTATCCAAATTTCTTTTTCATATAAAACGCTTACAAATGAAAGTCTTGATTGACATTTGCTCTAACACTCCATAAAACATAATTAATACAATATTTACAATAGATACATAAAGGAAAATAAATATTACACATTCTGCCAAAACAACTCAAATCTTTTTCCAAACACAAAAGCTACACAAAGCCAAGGATCTCAAAAAGTTTTGATCAAAAATCAATCAGGGTATCAAAAATCTAAGGAGTGTGAAAAGCATAGACTGTGAAAGTCACTCACCCTGATAAGGAAAGAGCAGTGAAGGAAGACCTAATGTTCCCCCAAGCCTTCCCCCAGGCCCCCTCTGACATCCCCCTCCTTCCCATACCCGGAATTTTCCCTACTGTGTGCAGAATATCATTCACCACCCCCTCAACAGAAAAGATTTTTTTATGACACCATGCAAAGTGTAGTATCAAACTACCACACTAACTACAAAAAGTATGATATCCGCTAATCGCCACAATTTTGGGCAGCATGACTTGTTAGAAGAAAAATAATGTATCTACTGGCAGAATCAGAACAGTAATGTTCTGCTAATGACAGATTGCATCACATATGTAACTTTTATTTTTCCCCATAGTTTTAATTAGAAGTAAACTTGTTGCAAATTGACACATTTATAACAGAGCATATAGTGAAACAAGTCAGTTTTAGGGAAAAGTCACGATTTTGTTTTTATCTTTTACCTGACTATAGTTAACGGTTATCATTAAAGTCTTAGTGAATTTTTTAATTGTTTGGGTAAATTTTTTGGGTTTTTTTTTTTCAATTACCTGTTTTCCATCTACTCTGGACATGTGAGACATCACTGGTCCCTTTCCTCTAATTATTCCTTAATTGGTAAGTGTGTCCTAAATGTTGAGATAATGGTTCTGTGTACTGGCATTCCCTGCAAAGATCCCAGGGTGGCTTCAGGGGTAAGACCTGGGGTATAAGTCCTTAAAACCTTGGGCTCACAGAAGTGGGTTGATTGACACTAGACTTCGTTTACAAGAAGTGAATTGATGCTAGATCACAAAGTGTATGGCTGCCAGAGCTGAAGTTTTTAAACATGTGCATGGAAATAGATTTTTTTTGTATCTTGAGGTGGGCTTTAACATAAAGATATGCTGTATTTTATTGATATCATTCACTGATAAAAATGCACTGAAGCTCTCTGACATAACCAGTTTATATGAACCTATTTGGTTGCAAACCATGCCTGGAAAACATATTATAAAGCAGACAGCTATACATTCACATTTTACTTTTCATCCTACCAGTGAAAAATTTGTACTCTACAGAATAATAATAAACTATATCCACTTTTAAAATATTAATGGTCTTGCACTACATTTTTACACATTTTGTTCCACTTCTTTATGTCTCCAAATGTTTCTAAAATAGATAAAATATTCAAGAACTTCAATGTTCCTGCTGTACAATAGCATACATCCACTGCAACACATATCATATTCCTATAAAATTTGGGAAAATTTTATGAAGTCGGGTTCTTTGTTTTTTTTTAACAATTAACAATAAAGATTTCCTCCCTATAAGGCATTAAAAGCAGTAAAGACCCTGGTAACACTTAGCACAGCAGCTTGTATTCATGCTAATATCCTTACAATAAAATGTAAATGATGGGAACCATTTTGCTGCAGTCTCCGAAATGTAATAAAATGGTGTCATAAAAAGGAAATAGTCATTTGTTGTTGATAGGATTAGCTGCTCACCAATATGCTCAGGAAATGAGTGTGAATATTTATATTTTATATATATGTATTTTTTTTTTGGTGGCGAGGTCGTCGAGGACATTTCAGCTTCCTTATTAAAGGAATATTTATTAAGCCTGGGACATTGTGACTGGAGACGATTTCAACAAATTAGTCAGTGTTCCCGGCGCAAATTCAATCACTTGTTGAATAATGACTTTCTATTACTCATCGTTATGAAAGGTAATAAGTGACAAGAATAGGCAGTCAATTTGTTTTAAATTGTGTTTTAATCACTGTTCATTGTACCTCAAATTGCATTCAGCAGATGTGCTATGGCAAAGTTTAATGGATAAAAAAATATTTTAACACATAATGATTCTTGCTAGGTTTAATCAAATCTTTACAAATCAAAAAATCTTTGGCAATGGTGGCTGCAATGTATTGTTATTCATTGAGGCAAAAAAGAATGTAAATGGTAACCAGTAGCATTCTAGATGCAGAATTAGTAATTACACATTACTAATCAAACCTTTACCACTAAACTCCAGACAGATATTTAACAACAACTGAACTTGATTTTATTTCAGCCTCCTGTATTCCCCGGTACAGCAGCACTCAGACTGAAAGAGGAAAGTGCAGAACTTGGAAGCAATTAAATGGCCTGCTAACTAATGTGCTGACAAGGAGTGAGCTTAAAGAGAGAGAGAGGGGAGGGATGACCTTATCAGGCCGTTTTTGTTTATTCTCAGACTGGGAGGTGACTTAGCTGAGTTGCCTACCTGCAGCAGATAAATGTCAGATCATCAGGCAGGCTGCAGTAATCTCAGGAATGTTTGAAAAAAAATTTCCCATTTTTTGGTAGTGAAGGCAGATCATATATATAATCTGCATTTATATATATATATATATATATATATATATATATATATATATATATATATATGGCTTTATTGTGCAGCCCTTTTCTGTCCCACACAGCCTTGAGGGTTGTGAGGGCTGAATATAGTCGACTTGAGTTGGGCTAAATGTGACTGGTTCTCTTTAAAACAAATCCATTTTGGAGTAAGCTGAGACACTGCAGAAATAACTTTTGTTTTTCTTTCCCTTTAAATACCAGTTTAAGACATTGTACATAATGATGAATGCTAAATCTGCATTTAAAAAGTTTGCTTTGTCACAAGTTCAGTTTATGCTGCATAAGGAATGCAGATCCATTAATCATGGAGAAATATATGGTTGATTATCGAGTCATCAACCACAATAAAAATATTGACTACAGAAAATATGCCTAATGCTAGCAGTTGAAACTTCATTTAGCAAAACAGTTCATTGAATTTTAATTTGCACATATTGGATTTATAGGCAAATCCCTAAAGACAAATTCAAGTAATTTGTTGTTGATTTCAAAGTGGAAAAATAAATGTATACATTGGTCTGCTCTGTACTACTAAACCTATGAAGCTGCAACTTTAGTCACTGTTCATTAAAGGATTTCTAGACATTGCTTTAAACTTTGTAAATGAAAGTGCACATTTTTGTAATAGGCACATTTTTATTTTGGATGTTTATTTATAAAGCAGTGAAACTGACATTCACTAAAACATTCTTTAGTGGAGAATCAGTCACTGCCAATTAAACACATGGACTTGTAAGATTATCTGCTAGGGAATTGTTCAGTGAATGTTAAATTCACTGCTTAATAAAAAGTTCCCTTAGTGTAAATTCTACTTCTTTTCCTACTGTTTTGGTTGATCTTTTATGCTATTGCCTGCTATAAAAACTAATTATTTTATATATTTTATATTATCTTTAGGTAAACATGGATATAAATACCAACATTTATATAGGCTTTAATATGTTAGTGTAATATAAAAAAATAATTTTCAATATTTTTAAATATATAGCTTTGAATAGTTTTAATGGATTTAAATAAAAAGCTTTTAATAAAATTTGGAAAATTAGAAACACTGCTGTTTCTGTCACAAAGATCCTATTTCGGGCACTTTCTGTTATTGAGACATTAAGCTCTGTCCCTGTCTCCTAAATAAAGTCCTGCAGTAATCACAACGTCATTTGAGCTCATGGTTAAGAATACAAGTGGCTGTACTGATATACATTGTACAGGAATATGTCATAAATTCACATTATGATGTCTTCTGAATGATGTGCATAGTGTAAATGATGTACAGTAACTGGGTCAAGGAATATTTGCAACAGTCAAGGTGCTTACCAGGTGCAGTAGGAAGCACTTCAAATATCTGAAGAGGTAGGTATTCCTCTTATCAGTTACAGTGCTAGTTTTAGGTAATAAACTGAAATCTTCACAAAAAAATCACATATTCAGGCTAGCAGGTAATAAACACATTTCCCCATCACTTAAAATAAATATTAATACATTTATATTAATAAAATAAAAAAGGGATAACATTGGGTTATTCATTTAAAATTGAAGTACCAATTAATTTGTCTTAGCATTTTTTAAAGGATAAATATACTTGTTTATAATGAAAAATGAGTGTATCTAATCACCAAATACATTTTTCATATTTGAAACTACATTTGACTGTACAGTTTCCTTAAGCAAATCCTTTTTAGTGAATCATTGTAAAGTTTTTAACATTCAGCCTCTTATTGTGAAGAAGATGACAATAAGGCAGTTGTTTTTTTGTAGAAAGGGATAGGTGAAGTCCCTTCTGCAATATCTATTCTTACTTGTCTGATCACTGCCCAGCTGTCAAATTTCAGTGAGCTGCGCAGCTCAGCATTTTTTGCCAGGGATACTCTAAAATCCCGCCTTCTTTTGTGGGAGCCAGTACTAATTGCACTTCTACACACATGCATGGGAGTTACATCATCCCGGCCCAGCCAATCAAGTTGGCCGAAGATCAGAATATGGAAGAGAAGAAGGATGATGGGGACAAATTTGTAGAAGTATTCTCAGCCTGCCATAGGAACTCCTTGGACTGACTTCTGGACTGTCTATCCGAATGTTTTTTGAGCTAATGTGGGAGAACCCTTGAATTAACTTTTCAGGTGTTTAGGGACCCCCTGCTATAATTACTATATTCACAGCTCACAGTACATTAGTGTCGTGGTCAGTAGGAAGAATAACTTTTACATCCCTGGCCAATTTGAAGAGTGCCACCCTTACAGATAGCTAGACGATTTGTATCTGAAAAATTGACCTGGGAGTCACATATTTCTCATTGCTCAAGCAACCCCTACCTACCTTTGGTGAAACCCTGGTTGATAAATACTGATCATCTAGATAGGGAGGCCAACATTTAACTGAAGAAGTACTTAGCGCTGTCAATAGGAATTGATGTCACTAGTAGGATCTTCAAGTTAAAAATTGTAATATATTAATTAATTGTCTATGAACACTTATCATTACAAAGTTGGTTTTAATGTATTTTTGCATATTATACATTTGTAAAAAAAGTTTATTGTCCACATTTAATGTATTGCACTTAGTCATTTTCAGTTATTCTATAAATTGACTTAAATTGTTGTGTTTTCGTATAATTTAAATTACATATAACTAAATAATAAAACACATAATATTGCATACAGTATATTAGGGCATTATTACCTACAATATGTTTATAGTATTGTATAGTATGCAGCACGGTGGCTCAGGGGTTAGCACTCCGGCCTTTGCAGCGCTAGGTCCTAGGTTTGAATCCTAGCCAGGACACTATCTGCATGGAGTTTGCGGGTTCTCCCCATGTCTGCGTGGGTTTCCTCCCACATCCCAAAAACACGCAGTTAGGTTAATTGGCCTCCCCCTAAATTGATCTTAGACTACAATAATGACATATGACTTTAGTAGGGACATTAGATTGTGAGCTCCTTTGAGGGACAGTTAGTGACATGATGGACATAGTGACAATGGACTTTGTACAGCGCTGCGTAATATGATGGTGCTATATAAATACTGTGTAATAATAATAATAATAATAGTATTGACCCCTACTTTATCTTTGTTATTTATTACTTAAAGTTAAAATAAATCAGAACTATCCTTTTGTATAGATTTTATTTTAGAAAGTCTCTTTTTCATTACACTGTGTCATTGACCTTCACAGGATAAAAGATTGGTTGTACTTTCTCTAATTTTTCCATTATGCACATAGTATGTTTAGAATACTCTGTTTTACATCCTTATGTTTGATTCAGTACTTTCATCTGGCTACTGTAAATATGTTAATAGTCTTCTTCATCTTTGCCCGTGTTTGATCATCTGGCATTTCCTAAATTCTTTGGCTTTTATTTTCTAATGTCAACCCGGAGAGCATTTTATTTATTATGTCAGTTGGCTTTAAAAAAAACAATATGGAAAATTAAAGTGAGAGAAAGAAAAAAAATATTATGAACATTTGACATCTTTTTTTTAGTTTGACATTCCTTTTTTGTAATCTTACCCATGCATAACTTGAAAACTAGTAAATTACTTTGAGCAGACAAGATTACTGGCGATGATCTAAAGTGGACCATCCCTAAATTATTGTCACATACTTCATGGTATAATGAATGATCCTTATTTGTACCATCATCCCATAAATGTTATCAACATTTTAAACTAACAACTAGGAACTTGTAGGGTATGTTATACACAAGAGTCTTTCTTTGGCTTTAAAATAATTTCATACATTATTAAAAACATATATTAAAGTCTCTTCACTTTAAACCCCATATGTGTTCACAGTTGACACACATGAGATTCATCACCTTCACACACCTATAAATTGCTCAATATATTATTATTACACCTCACATCCCATATGCAGTAAATATATTTATATTAAAATGGTTCATTTTTTATATCAAATCATCATTTATATATATTTATTGACAATATTCACATATGCCAATGCTTCTAATAATGGATGCTTACATCCCCCTTGTAAGGACTGAAGAGAGGGACTGTAGGGAATGACATGTATCACATTTCTCTTTGACACCACCAAACAGAAAGAAGTGGAGAAACATCTTACTAAGCAAACTCTGAATGTATTTTGTACTTTATATGTTCCAATGTTTGAACTCTCATTTTGGATTGGGATTGCTTGACAGTGAAGTGCATTACCCAGGTATGTGTCTTTTATATAAATCTGGAGTAATTAGGCTAAACTGCAAAGAGATTGTCTCATGAGAAGATCACAGAGAAAGTCTGCCATGTAAAAACATTTTCCTACTGTCACTGTATTGTATTGGCAGTAACAATGGTGTTATAGCACTGGGCAGCAGTAATGTCATCTTACTGTATTACCATTTGGCATTTGTAGTACAGACATGTGCCGTCAAAACGACCCCTCATATCACAGTCTACAGAGCTATGGCTGTCAGGGTTGGCAGCCAGGAGCTTTGAAAGCAAAAACTCCCTCAGTGCTGAAACACAGTGTACGCTGAGGGTCTTTTTTATGTTACAGTCACCTGCCAGCACCAGGCACAAAGATCTCCTGCCAAGCAAATAAACCCAAGCACTGGCATTGCAAGAGATAAGTATCTGCTCTGCTGGAATTTGTATTTATTTGTCAAACAGCAGGTAACTCCAGCCAAAGTTCTGCTAGTGCAAGCTGTATAGTCTGCCGCCAGATAATGAAAGCTATCATCATCTGGTGACTGACTACACTGATCAATGACAGGAGCTCCACTCACCTGGGTAGAGCTTCTGTCATTGTGTGCAGTGCGAGCAGAGACAATGGAATGGATCATCACAGGACTGCATATTTGGACATTCCTGGGCCTGCAAAACTAAATATTAGTAAAATTAGGAATCAGGAAAGATTTTTTTTTCTTTTTTCTGTGTGATTGCTCCTAGTGCTTATTCACAATTTATGTGAATGGCTAAGAGGCAATATGTACCCCTATACTCATTCCCTGTTAAAGAAGGCCTCCAGATTATAATAAGCTCCCAATCTGCAGACCCTCACAACTTTGGGGTCATGGTATGAAAATGAGGTCCACTTCCCTAACAATGTCCCTTGCCACCACTGGGGACAGGAAAAAGTTCAATTATCTAGTTTGTGTATGTAGCTTAAGTACATTGATCTATCAGTGGACAGGTCTCTACAAAATTGTTCAACTAAATATTCTGCTTCTAAGTATTTGTCACAATAGTCAACCTCCAAGATAATATTTGCTTATGTTATATGCTATGGTTCTGCTACACCACATAAAAACAGGTCAACTGATTCAGTTCTAATGAAACAAAGTAAGTGGTGGATGATATCCAGGCTTAAAATACTAAAATAACCAGATGCTGTGTATACTATCAGTATAAAATGCTCTTAACCTTGAATAAAAGAGCTTCTAATATTAAGAAGTATTTTTGTCAACAGCTCAAGAGTTCACCAGACCTGAAAATGTATTGCACAGATAACATTTCAGGGGAAATTCTTGAGTGTCAGCCTGACTTTGAGTCATCAAGATATAGAAAATATCAGCTAGTTACTTTTAGTCATCCTTGTAGAAAATAACTTCCAAGGGAAAAGAAACAGTGTAAACATTTGCTTATTTCCGTAGCACAGACACATACCAATAAATACATTTGTGCCTTATGTTAAATCAAACATATGAACATGAAATGTACTAAGCCAAAAGCTGCTATTGTTGATTTCCTTCTGAATTTGTGGCATCATTTATTGGGGCATTAATCCTTTATAATCATTCGTAGTTACAATGACATATCCCAAAATTATTGTAACCAATAATTTTATTGACAATATGGAAGATTTTTTAAATGTAAAAGGCAATGTAAAGTAAAAAAATCTGTAACAATTTTATTAAAATAAGTACATCCTTAAAACATAACACAGTATGTTAAACATTAAAGAGATACCTTCTGTAGCACATACCATAACTATACATACAAATCATAGTCCACCTATGTATAAAACATATTTCAATAGTCCACTAGTTAGGGATTTCCAGTATGTTACTCAGATGTAGTTTTTTTGATCACAACTCGTTTTGTGCAAGGCACTTTGTCAGGAGTAACGGGGGGTTGGTATCTAATAGAAAAGAACAATACTGTTGTAGTTTTCTATAACGTTCTATAAAATCTGAATATTGTGTACAGGATCACTAGACAGATCTTAGCAGAAAGGGTCTAACCAGATACTCAACGTGTGATAAATGATAATAGAATTGCCAGTAACAAAACTCCCTAAAAGTAAGGGTTCAACAACAGCCCAGGGCAACAGCAAGATAAGTAATCCTAAAGAATTGATATTTTCTCTGTGATATACACATGAATGTAAACCTGGTTGGAGATGTTAACCCCTGTGAAAGGGATACCTATTTATATTCTTGCTGGCAGCCATTTATATGACGTGCGTAAAGACATCTTCAGTTGTGGAAGTACTGCAGCTCGACGGAGTGGAATATCACCTGCAAACAGCTGGGTGACACAGAGGAGGAAAGGATGACAGGAACAAGGCATGCAAACTAGTGCTGGCTGTCAGAATAGAATTACAGCTCACTAACCGCTTTTCCAGTCATGTTTCATCTAACATTGCCTCAAAAGTCCTAAATTTTCAATATAATAATTTCTAAGGGGTCTATTCATAAAGCAGTTATTCTGACATTTACAGAAGCTGGAAAATCAATTACTGCCCTGAAGGGGCAGGGAATGTTTTAGTGAATGTCAGATTCAATATTTCTTCAAATACACTCCTAATATTCTTAGGATCCAGCTTACCATAGCAGGGGGAATTTACATACAAAATTTTAAAAAAATATGTTCCCATGAACCAGTGGATTCATTGCTTTATAAAAAGACGCCTAAGTAACATGAATTACCTTGCATAAAGTACAGGCCAGGAAAGTCGTTGTACAAATCTTCTAACTCGTGTTCTTGTTCTGAGACAGTAAATAAGAAAGTACTGAAGCCAATGGATCAGTTTGACACCCAAGGATAAAATTTAAAGTATAAGAAAATATTTCAATTAATGTCCTCAGTCTCCTAAAAAATCTGTAGATTTCAGACTAGGAAATGTCAGTTGAGGTTTGTGCTAATAGCAGATGTGCAGACAAGAGAAATGAGCAGAAATATATTTCATCACTTTGCTGCTGCTCCTTTACTATCCAGTCAGTAAACTAAGGTGGTCACATGGATGGACTGTCTGCATGGGTATCTGAATCATATGTAAGACTGAAAAAAATAATCCTCTTGTAGAATGGTATACATTTTAATATATTTTATCAATTTATTTAGCTGCTTGTTATGATTTTTTTTGAAACACTTCAAGGCTGATGATTTTTTTTTCTTATGGCAAATTTCCATAGCTGAAATAGCAGTTCATAATACCTCATGTTACTGACAAAATACATCCAGTAATTAAAAGAGCTTATTTACTGTTGTTTTCTTGTAACAATAGTAACTTGCAGTTTCTAATGTTTTTAATATGCTTTTGAAGCAGCTAAAGCAAGTAAAAAATCTTTTAAATTCAATCTCCTTGAATATAATCTCTGAAAAGATGATGTGCTATGCACCAATAAATGAAAGGTATACAGTACTGTAGCTTAACTAATTGATCAGGGGGAGACGAATATACTCCACCATTCGGACCAGAACATGCAGTTAATGACAGCTGCTGGTTGTTGTATTATGTCACAGGTCCTTATTTAAAGCTGCCATCACAGCATCTGGCAAAGGAAAAGATTGTGTGAATCCGAGCTATACAGTTAGGTCCATAAATATTTTGACAGAGACAACTTTTTTTTAATTTTGGTTCTGTACGTTACCTCAATTAATTTTAAATGAAACACCTCAGATGCAGTTGAACTGCAGACTTTCAGCTTTAACCTCCGTAGCGGTTCATTTCTTTCCAGTGTAAAAGCGGTACATTGTTTTTCATGAAAATTTATTTTACAGTATAATAGTATGCGTATAATAACGTTTGAAACATAAAATCATGTAAAAATAATAAATTAAATACATTTAAAAAAAATTATATATATATATATATATATATATATATATATATATAATTTTGTAATTTTTTTTTTTAAATAAATATTATACTTATACTATTTTAATATACTGTAAAATAAATGTTCATGAAATACAATGTACTGCTTTTACACATATAAATCCAATGTATTGCATTCAATGCAGTCATTTTGCAACGTACACACGCACCGACATCACCATGAACTCCCCGGTGACTCATCGGGTGCAGAAGACCCCGGAGGAAGCAGGAGGAAGACAGGGATTGTGGCGATAGACAACGCGGGGCGCCGGCGGATCAGGTTAGGCTGTATTTACTATTACTTTCCATAGGTTTACCATTATTACTTCCCATAGTGTGACTACTCTCAGGGTTACCACTAGGGAGGTTAATTCAGTGGGTTAAACAAAAAGATTGCCTAAAAATGTTTTTTTTTAAACAATCACTTAATTTCAGGGGCTTAAAAGTAATTGGACAATTGATGTGAAGACTATTTCATGGGCTGGTGTGGGCAATTCCTTTGTTATGTCATTATCAATTAAGCAGATAAAAGGCCTGGAGTTGATTTGGGGGGGGGGGGGGTGCTTGTATGTGGAAGATTTTGTTGTGAACAGACATGCGGTCAAAGGAGCGCTCCATGCAGGTGAAACAAGCCATCCTTAAGTTGCAAAAACAGAAAAAAACAATCCGAGAAATTGCTACAATATTAGGAGTGGCAAAATCTTTAGTTTGGTACATCATGAGAAAGAAACAAAGCACTGATGAACTCAGCAACACCAAAAGACCTGGACGTCCACGGAAGACAACAGTGGTGGATGATAGCAGAATCATTTCCATGGTGAAGAGAAACCCCTTCACAACAGCCAACCAAGTGAACAACACTCTCCAGGAAGTAGGCATATCGATATCCAAGTCTACCATAAAGAGAAGACTGCATAAAAGTAATACAGAGGGTGCACTGCAAGGTGCAAGCCACTCATAAGCCTCAAGAATAGAAAGGCTAGATTGGACTTTGCTAAAAAAACATCTAAAAAAGCCAGCACAGTTCTGGAAAAACATTCTTTGGACAGATGAAACCAAGATCAACCTTTAGCAGAATGATGGCAAGAAAAAAGTATGGAGAAGGCGTGGAACAGCTCATGATCCAAAGCATAGCACATCATCTGTAAAACATGGCGGAGGCAGTGTGATGGCTTGGGCGTGCATGGCTGCCAGTGACACTGGGACACTAGTGTTTATTCATGATGTGACACAGGACAGAAGCAGCCGAATGAATTCTGAGGTGTTCAGAGACATACTGTCTGCTCAAATCCAGCTAAATGCAGTCAAATTTATTGGGAGGCGTTTCATAATACAGATGGACAATGCATAAACAAATAAAAAATACTGAAAATGCAATAATTCGGTATACTGTATAGTAATATATTTTTCTAAAACACCTCCCTAGTGTGGTAAATTTTAAAACAGAGTCCAATATCACATACCTATAGACAAAACCACATAAATATAATATGTATTATTTTGTATTGGATTGGATACAGGACTTTGTATTGAATTCAATACAAAACATTTGAATTTCCCGCTACGACCCCCATTGACAGGCGTATGCACTGACATCATCAGGAATCGCCGAGGGACACGTACACGAACGCCGAGTGATCTAATTCTTTCCGTATTTCTATGCAAAAAGCGTTACATTTTTTCCATGGAATTTTTTTTTAGATTGTAGGCTATATATCTTAGACATAACTCACCAAAATATGTCCAAAATTTATTAAGTTTAATAATAAGCTTTAAAAAAAAATTTATAAAACATTTTAAAAAAAAATCTTTAACAAAAAAAATAGTGTATAATGTAATGTAAGAGGATGCCTCCGGAGGAGCTGCGGGGACAAGGTGAGTGTTTTTTTTTTCAGTTGTAATCCGATTGTCATACATACATGTTGTATGACAATCAGATTGCACTGTAACGCTTGTTTCTATTTTTAGTTAACATTTCTAGCAGGTTTTCTTACCCCGAACCAGGTTCGGGGTAACTGCCTAGGTGGTTAAAGCAAAGAAGTGGAATATTCTTGAATGGCCAAGTCAGTCACCTGCTCTGAACCAAATTGAGCATGCATTTCACTTGAAGGCTAAACTTCTGACAGAAAGGCCTACAAACAGCAACTGAAAGCCGCTGCAGTAAAGGCCTGGCAGAGCATTAAAAAGGAGGAAACCCAGCATCTGGTGATGTCCATGAGTTCAAGACTTCAGGCTGTCATTGTTAGCAGAGCCTCTGAAATGAAGTGATTGTGTTAAAAAAAAAGCTTTAGTTCCTCACATTTTTATGCATTCTTTTTGCTCAACCCACTGAATTAAAACTGAAAGTTTGCAGTTGTTTGATTTACAAAAAGTGTATTACAACTACAATAACACTTTGCTAATATTCATTAACAAAAGCTACAGCTAGAGGTTAAAATTATTTGAAGTAACCCAGAAAGTAGCCCATAAACAAATTGCTGTTAGTATTAAGTACCCTGTATTGGGAGCTTTCATTGCAGGTGGTATTGCAGTCTACAAACAAGAAGGAATTTAGAGGGCAGTGAACTGAGATTATGGTATTTTATTGGACAAATAGTTTTCTGACTGTAGTTTGCAGACAACAAGAATGCCTGCCAAATTCATCTCTGCAGTAATAGCTGCTGTTATTATAAAATAAACTGCTATTTAATTCATTTATGGATATAAACACATATACAGATGGGCTAAGTTTATCTACAAACATCTACACATCAAACAGTTCCAGTGAAGCTTTTTCCCCTCGTTTCTCTGGTAGTAAAAAATGGACTAGCTGCATCATTTGAAAGCCTAAAAAAGGTCAGCTTTTACCCAACTTTTTTATACTGGTGAGTCTGCCACTATCACCAGGTACATAAATTTTAAAGTTTATAAGGCATGGGATACTAAAAGATATGGAGAAATGTTTTTTCCCCAGATCTGTGCTTTGCAACAATCCTGACTCTGAGCTCTGCATGCAGTTCCTCATGGCTTGGGGTGGACTCAAGGTACAGAAACATCTCCCCAGTGATCAAGAGAAATGGGGGGCATCTGAGCAAAAGTTCTCAATGTGATATGTGACAACTTGTAAATTTGATATTTATTTTCTATATATTACATTTAAAAACTGTCTTTAATTCTGTTTTCACATTGTGAGGTTACTTGGTGTAGCTTAATGAGAAAAAAAAATGCAGTTGCCACATTTAAAAACTGCAATATGTTGCATTTTTGTTCCTGTGCTTTGCATTTAAAACTGATGCTTACATTTCTGGCTCTAGTTATCAATTTGATTTTTTTTTTACTAAAGGTTACCTCTGCTTTTGCTTTTCTGATATATATGTAGTCTGGATTGTCATGCTTGGTGACAGGTTTTCTTTAGGCGTAATGTGAAGTGCTTGCCACGAGGCCTATTTGTTCTATAATACTGCAGTGTAAACAAAGTTTTTAATTGAGGTATTGGAAACATGGAGAACAACATTTTACCATTGCAGATGAACCACATTTTTTACACCAAATAAATGATTAAGAATGTTTGTGCACATCAAATCCATCTGGACACCAACATTTTAAACAGTGTTTGCACATGACTCCATACAAATGGTGGTAGGAATATAGCTTTGAAAAGCCTTATAAAAATAACACCATATGTCTTTGTATGGCACAAGGCCATGATACTAAATTCTTCTGCAGTTTGTTGATGAATTGTGTAACAGCTCCTGTTATTTAGGTTGTGTTGTTAGGCACTATCTTGTTCTATAGATGGCATTATGGACAATAAATGGGAGGACATAATATTGCAACGTTTTAAAAGGTCTTCATAAAAAGGCACTACTTAGTGGAAAAAATAATGGAAAATAATCAGTTCTATTTATCAATGGACAGTTGTCTGCTTGTGCTACAAAGTGAGTTTTAAGGGTGCGTCTATTGGTTTCAAGGTTTGGAGAGTACAACGTTTTGGAAAAGAATGTCAGAAAAGGGGGAAATTGTTAGAAGTATTGTATGGCGGAATGTAAAGAGGTGATTCTACTGTGTGTGAAAGTTCTCATTTATCCAAGTCATTCTACATTTAGTAATAGTCACATTCACCTTGGCTTGCTCTTGCAATGATCAAGACGTTTCACAGCCTTCCAAGCTGCCTCTTGACTTGACTTCTCTGGAACTCTATTTCAGGTGTTTTCTGTGTTTATTCAATCAGAGTCAGGGAGTGGCATGGCAAGGAAATTGGTAAAAGGGTTACAAGTCCTTTATATAATAATGTATTCTGATGACTATATGGAGTTGACACATTGTAATGATATTTCTCAGTTCATGTATCATTTTTGTTTTCAGATTTATTTGTCTTTATTTGTATGTTTCTTTACATTTACATTCTGCATAAGCTTTCCAAGGAGTGGTGACAAGTGTTATGACTATATAACATTTTCAGGGGTACCGGATCAGTTATAGCAAAGCTTAATTAAACTCATCAGTATATAGTAATGACTGGGAAAGATAAAAGTCAGAGGTCCTTACTTGTGACAGTCAAACTTTTTAAGATGACAGCTTTGTTCCCTGACATAAAGCCTGTCACTTGATTTGGGGCAGTGTTTTAAAGTGTAGAAGCTTCCATGTCAGGAAATCATAGGATGTTCTAAATATTTCTGTAGTTACAGATTTTATTTAGACTCATGGGGAGAGATAATATTCAGTGTTCGAATTAGATGTTCTATTAGGAATAATGCTTAGTGGTAGGTTTGGTGTAAGAGTGTTGCAGTGTATAGTATGTCAAGCTTAAAACTTTTCTTTTTGGATAGAAGTTGGAAGGGTTAAACTCTCTGTGGGATTTTTACTGCTATCTTTTAGAGAGATTTTCCTTCACCTCCTAGTTTGCTGGGATTGTTCCTTTAAACACGGGAAATGTAAGGGAAAAGGTACAGCAAGAAAACGTACAAAGTAAAAATCCTGCAAAGGTTCTGGTTTTTCCCTATTCTAATAAAGATCATTTCTATTTCTGTGTTATTGACAATTCTCCTCACTTCCTGCTTGGTAAAAAGTTGTATTTTAACCTTTTTAAGTCTACCAAAGACTAAGAACATTTCACTAAAAATTAAAACATAATCCACTATGTTTGCCAGTGACAAACAAAATATTCAAATATCAAATATTTATTATATTTTATTATTATTTTTTTTTACCAACATCATTAAGGTGTGCTTACAGATGATTTTTTTTTTAATTTGTACTGGCAGTTACATTTTGAAGATAACTTTTTAGGGGTCTACCCTCTCACCAGTATCAATAAGGATACCCAATTATTCATTAAAGGTATGTTTCTATGGATTTGAAGTTTGCAAAAAAAAATGGTTGCACACTTTAAGTATTTTCTTAGTAATATTTTTTTTTATCCTGCAAAGCTTCCTGTTTTGTGTGGTTTCTTGGTAAAATAAATCTTTCACCTTGGTGTAGTATTTGAAATAAGAAATGTACTGATTTATTGGAAGCTGCTGTTTTAATCTATCAACATAGAGTTTTTTTAAACCTTTAATTGCCTCTTACTTTTGAATTGAAAGTTTATACTCTTGAGTAATAGCATGATAAATTGTGTGGCATCTTGTCATAGTATTATAGTATTAGGTTTTGCTTTTCTAACATAAATGTTTGGGGAGGGGGATTTCTTATTGGTATGCAAAGGTTGTGGAAAAGAAGTAGAGGTGTCAAACATTATGTGGTGATAAATCACTGTCATTTAAAACTCATATACCTGTAAGATTCATCTGCAGTAACATGTCAAAGGGCTCCAATATAGTTCTGCGCTGTCCTGAAGGAAATGCCGGGTTCCGCCATATTTATCTGTCTTCTTTCTTCTTCTGCCTACGTCACCTGCGGTGGTAAAGCCGAAGAGGAGAGGCTCTTGAAAAAGTTCTGTTATATTTTTGAGTGCTTACAATAATTTTTTAACACTAAATGATTATAAGAATGATCTCATTCAATAAACCAACAAGCTGGATAAGTAGTGTGACTTTATTTGATCACACATTATCATCAAAGATGACAAACTAAAATAAAAGGAACAAATATAAAAACAAAATAAAAGTAAAGTGTTGCATTGAGTATGCTTGTGTAGTCAAAGTTTGAAAGGATTATGAGTGTGAAGTGTCTAAAAGTATGTGAGCATGTCCACATTCCAAAAAAACATGCAGTTAGATTAATTGGCTTCCCCCCAAAAAATTGACATTGACTAAGTTAATGACAAGTTAACTGACTAAGTTAATGACATATGACTATGGTAGGGGCATTAGATTGTGAGCTCCTTTGAGGGACAGTTAGTGTCATGACTATGAACTTTGTACAGCGCTGCGTAATATGATGACGCTATATAAATACAGTATAATAATAATAATAGTAATGTATGTGAGTGGTAGTGTTGGTCGAATAACTCACTATTTGATTCGACAGATATTCGATTAAAGAGTGAGATAGTGTTTGGATGATTGAATGCCGAATTTGAACACCATTGAAATCAATGGTGGGAGAATTCGGGTTATTTTTAGGGACTATTAAGGGCTGCAAGAGCAATCAGATTGCTCTTGCAGCCCTTTACTAGTTGTATGTGTTCTTGGATGGAGTTTCTCTATCCAAAAACACAGGGAGTCCTGTGTTCTTGGATAGAGAAACTCAATCCAGGAACACATACTACAGAATTGCAACAGCAATCCTGATTGCTGTTGCTAGTAGTGTGTGTTCTTGGATAGAGTTTCTTCAAGAACACAGGGCACTAGTTGTAATGAATGGGGAAGTTTGTCCCTATTCAACCTATGGTGCCCAGGGATCGCCTGCAGTCACAGCTGTGACCATGGGTACTGAACTGGAGATAAACTCTGCAGTTCCACTTACCATCCCCGGGGCACACTCTTCTCAATAATTACAGTCTTGGCTGCAATCATTGATTAGCTCAGTGTGCAATCCCTGGGCCACTATAGGTTAATTAACCTGTAGTGCCCCAGAGATCGCACACACTTCTCAAGGATTGCAGACCCTGCTGCAATCATTGAGAAGATGCCAGGCGGGCAAGTATCTCTTACTTTGTAACACGCACAGTAATATGATACATTTTTCTTGCAGTGGATAAAAAAAAATGTAACAAATGTATCAGAATATTACTATGCTAGAAAGTGTGTTAAAGAGTAAAGCTACGTACACACTTCCAATTATTATCGTTGGTAAACGAACGACGAACGATCCTGCGCGATATCTGCAAACGATCGTATAGCACCGATCCTGTACATGCAGATAACGACACGATCGTTCGCAGATATTGTACACACGATAGATGCGATCGTTTGAACGATACAGGAAGTGACGTGCACCATAGGAAGTGAGCGAACGTTCGTTCACCGCGCATGCTCAGACCATGGACGATCAATGAACGACCGTACACACGATAGATGGTCAACGATTGTCGTCCAATCCGATCCGCCGGTCCGGTCGTTCATTTCCAACGACTATCCTCGTTCGTCGGCGTCGTTGGTTACTTTTTTTACGAACGATTTTTGCCCAATCGATTGTTCGTCGTTCGTTCGTCGTTCATTTCCAACGATAAAAATTGGAAGTGTGTACGCAGCTTTAGAGGAATCATGTCATTGTAGGATATCCTTTAAAAAAAAAAAAAAAGTTAAACACAAACACAATCAATAAATTAATTTATCATTGCTTTTTATTTTTTAACAGATTTTTAACATATTTTTATCCAAATTTTTACAGTTGAATCTCGTTTTTTTTACGGGTGGAGTCTACTTGAATTTGAACAGCCATTTTTGGGTCGAATATAAGAACAACCCGAATTCGAACACCAACACTAGTGAGAAGTAAAAGTGTAGTGTGACTGTAACTGTGTCTAGGTGGAAGTGAGAGAGAGACCTGATATTTAAAGTTATAGTCTATGTATTACATGTTAATTGATGATCTTGTATTTAAAAATAATACATCATCTAATATTATCGAGATTGGCACATATTTTCCCAAATACAGCAGTATACGTCACCCAATCTTGCACCTGCGCAGTTTGAGATCAGGTCATGTAGGCAAAAGACACAAAAAGAAGGAAGAAGATGGCTGTGTCAGGGCTAGCAAGAACAAAAACCTGGGCTTATATTTCCCAACTAAGCCAGTTTATTGCCCTCTTTGTTAGACATTTTTCATAGTGGTACCAGTGGAGAAAGTAATCTTTGCCAATGTTGTGTGCAAGCATTAGAATCCAGGTAGGTTGCACAGATGGAAAATATTTGGGCCATGGAGAAAAATGAAATTTATAACAAAGAGGAAGAGTAGAAGTGGAAAGGGAGGGGGTATATAGGTTTTATATTCTTAAATTAAAATATGTTATATATAAAAGGGATGATATTTTAAGATTAGGTGTGCAATATGCTCATAGTTTGCTCTGGTATGGTTTAAGTTACTAGAGACTTCATGGTAAAATTAATTAGTAGATAATGTACTACCCATGGATATCATATATTTAGAAATTTATGTATGATCCATTTTTTATTATCCAATGTTCTCAAAGAAATTTGATGCATCACTATAGCACAGTATGCAACAATCACCTGATATATTTTAGCAATGTAACAGGGAAGAGACAGGGCTGGCACAATACTTTTTTATTCTTTGATGAATTTGCTGTGTTGATGGCTCTCAGATTAAAAGGAGATCAAAGAAGAGAGAGTTTTAGGTATAATGCAATACTTAGGATTTAGTATACTTGCACTCAACCTTACAAAGATTCTCATTTTGTTTAATGAATGCTTCATAAAAATAGAAAAATATATGTTATCGATTCAATTAAAATAAAACCTTAATAAAATAAAATAAAAAAAAACTATCAGGAAAAACACAACTTTCCCAACGCATAAGTCTGACTTCATTTTCTTTTCTAATGGATAACTTTATTTCTCTTTCTGCCTCAGAAATCCTAAAAACCAACACTATTGTTTGTTAATAATCATTAAAAGTTGTAAAAAATTGAATATAAATTAGAGGTTTCGATGATAATTCCTGTTTTCTGCTCCTAAGTAACTATTGATCCGTAATTTTTACACCTATAAATCACACAGTTAATGGAATTTGGAGAGGCAATTAAGTTTAAACATGGGAATCACATACAGCTTAGAATTCTTGCAGGATGCAATTTAATTTCCTACTAATGAGATTATCCAGTGACTTGGTACAATATTATGGCTTTTTTTTTCCCTATCTGTTAAAGCTCTATTTATTAACAAACATTTGCTGTCAATACTACAGTATTTGATACTTTTTTAATGAGAATAGGTGTGTACTTACCACAATCCATTATACCTACCTTTGATATATGATCTATTAGGGGATTGAGGACAATTGTCAATATATAATGTTATGACTTAGGCACTAGCATCAAAACAAAAAATAAATTGTATTCATGAGATTGAGAACTTGGTTGGCAAAAGCAGACACTGAAAGTAGATTGTATTACAGATGGTGCCAAAAAGCTCTAATGTACTGTATACATTACAGATGTGCATATGCACTCCGTATAATGAGGACAATTATGGAACAGTCATGACTAATGCTCTTGTCTTGTTAAAGAATTGATTTGTTTAATGTGAACATTAGTAACATTAGGAACAGGCTAAACTCAGTGATATGTGAATATCTAATGATAACATTTTATGCAGTAGTGAATACTAATATAGAAATAAAATGTAACACAAGAGAAAAGGTCTTAGAAAATAGAATCATTATAGGTGAAATGTATAAAAACGAAAGTCATGATACTTAATACATTATTTATGTTAATTCCCGTTTTATGCATTAGTTCTAAAAACCCAAGTTATGTTGTAACTTTTTAGTTATACGTGAATGAGTAAAGTGAGGAAGCTAGAAACTCTGTCATGTTTTTTGTCTTTAATGGGGAGATTTCTTCTTACTTCCTTTCTGTTCACTGAAACAGGAACTGTAAAATGTCATGGAGAGATGATATGTCACTGATTGTCACTTTCCGTTGTGTCAATGTAAAAGGTTCTCAGAAGGAAAATAAGTTAAAGGGAAATATTCTCATATGGGATACAAACTGCTTAATTTAGTTATTAGTTATTATATTGCCAAACACTTGCAAAATATGAACAGTGCATCCTATTAAAGTGGAAGTAAAGTCCTACTTTTTTGTGATTCAAGCAGGTGGTTATTGCAGAGAGGGACAGGTGATGTCCTGTCTACAATAATTGCTCTTCCCTGCCTGATCGTAGCACAGCTGTCAGATTTGCTGGGCTGTTTATGCTCAGCTCAGTGTTGGTTAACTAATAAACCTGGCAATCCCAGCTGCTCTTGCCTGTGCTGGGAATGAATGAACTCCTGCATGCCTTGGCAAGAGGTATATCATCTCAGAACGGCCAATCTAGATGACTGAATAGGGAAGGACGATGGCAGCGCCCAGGGATTTGGTGAACAATTTTGGTTTTAGTTCAACCTTTTTTTTAAGGTTTTGATAGAGTGGTGAAAAGTTGAGGTTAGGTTTTAACTTCTGCCTTTGTGGTGGAGGGATTGCCACTTGCCTTCGGAACACAACTGAACATGAGAGGAGTTGAACAAGTTGTATTGTCTATTTTAAATGGTTGTCATTAGAATACCTGTCCAATTTGGTCTTTTAACTATGTTGTTTAAAACATCCTCAATCCCATGCTTATTGAAGAGATTCAATATTAGGGATGACCGAGAATGCCTCTGGCTTTCTCGCAAAACTCTCTCTCAGCCATGAGAATCTTCCTGTCAGTGAGCGATCGCTGGGAACTACAGGTCAGAATGAGACCAAGCCCTCATTCTGATCTGTAGTGCCCGGGGATCTCTCACTGAGAGGAGGATTCTCATGGCTCTATTAATAAATGCAGTTGCAATACTCCTCTTTCAGAGTAAGTCATGCGGCTTGCGTTTATGAATGAACTCAGCTGACAGCTCCGCTCCTCCGATTGGTCTTGCAGGTCCCAAAATTTTGGTCTCACTGGCTGAATTTTCAGAGACTGTTCTCGCCTACATGTTTGGTAAGTGAGAACGGCCCAATTCGCTGCAAGACCGAATTTAATAAATTCACTTGCTCATCCCTTTCCAATATAGACAACACTGCTGTAACTGCAGTACTTGCAAGTTTTTTTTATTTTTCTCTAAAATAACTTTCAACTATGTTACTTTATGACTGCAAAAAAAAAACATGATAACATAAAATTGTGAATCATTTCAGTGTGTCATGTAGGTGCCAGGTACTGCAGAAGACACTGGCTTTATGGAATGCAATGACGCACAGGAGAAGCAATATGTATAGCTAATAGGTATATCTTAAACTGAAAACTCATGTATATTCAGTAATGGTTTTTCTCTAGGGTTAGTTGGGGGTTGTGGATTTGAAACCCTGCAGCTTAACACATTGCCCAGACAATCGATCACTGCTAAAGGAAGACAAAAATTATGTATAGTCACAAGCATGCCACAGAACTACTGGCTAAAGCAAAACAAAGTTCCTAGATGCACCTATAGTAAATATTTATTTTTTGTAGGGGGGGGGGGGGGTGGGTGGGGGGGGGGGGTACACACAATTAGCTGGACTTTTTGTGGCAGGAATATATTTTCAGAAAACTTCAATGTGGTGGGCAAATGTCATTTAGATCAGACATATATTGGGGTCTGATTTATTCCAGATAGATCAGATAGTTAAGAGAGAAAAACTGATAAATCACAGAGATAGGTTAAACCTAATTCCCCATTTATACTTCAGTCCGAAGTGGATTTCTAATTAGTGATCACAGGCATATACTGTATATACCTGTCATTAAATGTCACTGTTTGTGGGTCCTGTTATAAAGGAGGTAATTATACTGATATTTATTACCCCAGTATTACTATATATAATGGGCTATATTTCTTTTGAAAGGCAAGGTACTTAAAATAAAGGTAATTCTTCAACATTTTAAATAATGAAATTCAATATTTTATTAGTAAAACTCTTTTAAACTCATCTGGACTTTTGACTATTTGGTTCTCAATATCTAAATATATTGTATAACCTCAGTGTCCACTAGGGTGGAACTCTATTTTAGACATTCTTTTCAGGAATCATAAATGTGGCATTCTTCTTCTTTCAGTGAGTCAATATTTTCATTTAACTGTGACTTTTGCATTTTTAACTACTAGATGTACTTCTTTTGACATCTGAAGTGTTTTTTCCTTGAAGCTGTTACACATAAAAGGCTCAGATACGGCTTGCAGAAGTCATTTAAATGAAGGTATTATTAGCTTTTCTTTTCAAATGTTATTAAATCTTCAATAACTACTTCAGTGAAAAACTAAAAAGAAAATGTTGGCTCATATATATCACTGCATAACCCACATTTTAAACAGCTTTGAATAAGACTTTATCAAAGCATACTTAGCTCAACTGTGAATGAATAAAAAGGGTCAGATGAAAACTTTCTATACGCCTGCCAAACTAGGAACACCCCCGGGCATAGCAGAAGAAGATGACTGCTTGATTCTTTGGTGTTGGTTCCTTCAAAAGTTGCATTTATAATCTAATGTTTCGACTTGACTTTTTCTAATGTTTCAATGTCTTGAAAACAGTAGCACAGTTCCTTCACATTGTAAGCAATATTACGGTCAGATCCGATGGGTTGCACAAACTCATCATCTGTGACCTCCCAATAGTTTTATTCATTACCAGATTATACTGAAAGATAATTCAGCCTCCCATTGTTGATCATGCTTATGTTTCATTCAGAAATATTTTAACCTATGAAGTGTGTCCACTGATACTTAATACCCTTCGTTATTGTAAGTAATACAATTATAAAATATATATTAAATAAATAGATTAGCACTGCACTTCCTTAGATAAAGGGAAACCCAATATGAAGCAATAACGCAAAGCTTTATCCACTTTCTGGTCGACCCACAAAAAAGAATTATAGAAAAAATGATGGCTGGGTAAAACTACAGACCTTGCTGGTCTTCACACCTACGTTAAAATTTGGTGAATAGTGCCAGTGAAGTAGTTTTTTTAAGTAAGATTTGCTACAGTTTCTTACACGTTCCTCTCCAGAAACCTAGTTTTTAATCGTCACTTCAACTAATTACACCAGGAGGGAGACATGTTTGTGTGGGGGAGGTAAAATTTACTTCAGTTTTTAGGCTCCTCATATGGAGCAATGTTTTACACATTAAAATAACTTTTAATAAAAAGCTTTTATCAGAACTTATTTGTTAAGACTCAGGGCAGTGATATCAGCACTTTTGTTTTTAGATTCACAGCAGGAAACTTCTTTTGATCTCACACTTGCTTAATGTGAGATTGGGTAATGTAAGCTGGAAGAAGAAGGAAGAAGATGGTGGCATCTGCTCTTTCCACCACCTGGGATGAAGAAAGCAGCTAGGAAGGTGCATGAACCAATGAAAGCTAGTTGTCGATGGCTCAGCGGTAAGTGAAAATAAAGGTAGTATTTTTTAAAAAAATGAAAGTTCTGCTTTAAGAGTTATCAGATATCTACTTGACCTACATTTACAGAATTAGGATTTTTGAAATGGCAGAAGAGCCTTTTCCTTTTTTTGCAATTTACAAACAAACTCATTGTAGAAATGAAACACAACAAGCTGCTTTTATAAAACAAGCTACACATCAGCGAAAATATTTTATTCTCTTATACTTTTACACAGCAATTAAATATTTCATCCCCATTTTTCAAATCAAGTATATAATTGTGAATCATATATAGTCTTGTTGGATGGAACATTCAGTGACTTGTATAATTTCTTTGTATAAAAATGAAATCTCTTTACATACAATCCAATTAACTTTCTGTGAATTCATCCCCTTGTACTTGAAAAAAAAAAAACAGCTGAAAATATTCATATTGACATTTATAGTGATAATCACACTCAGTATTGCTTTAGTCAGCAGCATGGATTACTGCATCAAACTGAGAATTTATTTTAGGTACAATGATGTTTAGATGTTAAAAATATTATTTACAATTGTTTGTTTCTTTGGAAATACATAACCTCGTTACTCTTTATCCTTAATAATTTACAAAACTCAAACATTTTCCATTATTCTGTACAGTCTGGGAAACAAATATACAGTTGTTCTATACAAAAAAAATACAAATGGTGAACAGGATCTTATTCCTGAGAAAGCACAAAATATATATATATATCCAAGGAAGCAGAATTAATACTGTTGTAATATTAATTACAAATATTTAGTTTTGGAGGGCATCAGTGTCGGAGGGAACAAAGAAATTAAGATGTTAAAACTATAAAATGAATTCGATTTTACACTGCAGAAAAAAAATAATGGCAAGAAAAGGGATTCTTCTTTTCTGCTAAGCTGTCCTTTACGTAGTGATGTGGTATATTACTTGTTATACCTTTCCTATTACTTTTGTCTCAAATGCCAGTAACCTTAATTGTGAAAAAACTGTTCTCAGTATCCATTGACATTAACTGACAGATCTTTAAATCTCAACAGTTTTGCTAATACTGAGTAACAATCTGGATTTATTTGTCAGTATCTTGGATCAAGCAGATACTCTTGGATGACCAATCCTAGAGGAATGGTTTATAGGAGATTAGCCAGTCCTTAATGATGATGCATCAGTGTTTTTTGTTGGATTAAAGATGCTAATATGTATGATATAAATCCTGCCAGGCTTTCTCTGCTTTTAATATTTTGAGTTGTTGATAAGCAAAACAGTCCAGCAACTGGAATTTTTGGAAGAAGGCAATGCAAGCAATTGCAGACCATTTTTTTTTTTTTTTTAAATGTTAAATCAGTTAAGGCAACATTAAAGAAAAAAAAGTCCATATGAGTATATAAATGAAGAAGCTAATACACTGTAGCACAAATAAGGTATAGCATTAGGAATCCCTTTTAATAATAGAGAGAGAAAAGAGACCCAGCAGAACTTTTTATTAGTATTACCTATGGAAGTAGTAGATGCAAAAGACCACAGAAATCTAATTTGCAGCAGTTAATAAAGTATAGACACAATTCATTGTTTGAGAGTTAAGTGAACACATTACAATGTTTTGGAAACCAACTAAAATCAAGTTGCATTACACTAATATTTGCTAACAGCCACACATAATATGTTATCCAAGAAAACTTGTGTTGTTTTTTTTCTCCATTAACCTAAATGGGTTTAGAGGAAACCTTTTTTGGGAGAAATATATAGCCTACCTTTGGGAATGTCTCATTCTGCAAATGCTAGTTGCCTGGATGTCAGGATGACTCTACAAAGTGAACCTGTGCTCGAGAGCAGATCTCTTCAAGCCCTAAACAGTTACAAGGCGACTGGAGCCTGACCCTAAAGTGCTTGAGTAAAAGCAGTTACAGAAGTCAGGAATGGCTTATTTTAAATCTTTATTGTTTTTTGAAGCATGTAAGTGCTCATAGTCTGGGCACAGGTGCAGTACAATACTGTGAGTCATTATCCTGATATTGTTTTTTTCCTGTATATTAACAATCCTGATAAGACTCCTTGTTCTAGGTATAGAAGACAGTGGGCATCATAGCAACTTGCAAACCAGTATTTTGTATAAGGTTTGCTATGGTACCCCACTATTTCCCCAGGAAAGGTTACCTTTAACATTATTTTTAGTTTTACTTGCTCTTTATCAAACTTTGTTTTTCAACAGAAACTCAACTTTTTTATGATCTTTTTTTTATGATTTTGTTATGAACAAATGACAATGTATATAGCCTACTACAGGTTAATGGAGAATTATAGATGAAGCCAAAATTGTTTTTTTCAATTTTGGATAAAGTTGGGGATAAAAAATCCATCTGTGTCCTATTGGGGTGATTTCTATTCATTAGCTGTTCTGTAGACTCAACAGAAAGTAAAATGATGTATTTCCAATGTAAGGAAACAAGTGTCTTAATTGGAAGATTTCCTATCTATTCCTGTTCTGGTGACATTGTAATATACTGACACTGGTGATCAGGGTAATAAAAGTAAAGTAAAAATTTGCTGATTTCATTATATAAAAAGAGTTCCAATAAATTCTTTGTTTTCCTTTGTGCACATGTAATCACATTTCCAACAATTTGCTTGCAGTTGTGGTAACTGTGCTCCCTGCAGGTTTTTTTTTTTAACAAACAGGTAGGAGATGGACAGTAGAGAGACTTAGAAGACAAACAGCTCTGTATGGGGGTTCCCTAGGGGAAATGTAGGAAGAATATTGTTTCCATGGGTAACAGCTAAACATCTGTCCCCTTTTCCTTGAGAGGTAAGATTAAAACACAAGGCTGGCATAAATCAGAAGGAAATGGAGCACCAAGGTGAAGCATAACAATTATCTGCTACTCTATTATGTAATTTTTTTTAAAGAAATGTTGTGGATATTTACATGGCTACGTGTCCTAAATAATATTTAGTATAAATTAAAGTGTATTACATGTATACTGGGTAAACAAGGGATTACTACTTTGTGAACATATCCAAAATTTAGATTATTGTAATTATATAACTCTAACATAAGCTATCTGTTGGAAGTTACTTCAGACCAGATGAAAAGATCTTTCAAGAAAAAATTACACAGTGCATTAGACTCTTATCCAGTGTAAATACAATACAATGGTTTCATGGATACAAAGGGAAGCTCACTAGTAAAAGTGACTACATATACAATGAGATACAAGACTTCTGGGGAATGATGCAATATTTGGATGTGCATGTTTGAAGCTTTTTGGCTGTTTTTCTTAAGTTGAGTTGTATATTACAACTCTCATAATAAAGGGTCGTTTTTTTGGATTGGACGCCTTACCAAAATTTTTGTTGTCATGGGTAAAAGGTATATGACAAAAATGACAAATTTCCTAAACAGATTATAAATTGAAACTTCCCAGGGAGTAAACAAATACAATAAATGAAGAAAATATTTTTAGACTTTCACCTTCATCTATCAATTCGCACTTTTGAATTCTGAAATATGATTTAAGCTGGACTCCAAGCAAACAGAAAAGAAATACATATTTACCCAAAATGGATTTGTCTTTCTATCAAACCAATTCTGACAGGTGGGTAACACCAATTTTAGTGAAAGAATACAGCGCTGTTCTTTCCCTACCCCATTCACCTGAGGTCATCTGTCAGTTCTTCAACTCTCTTCTACTATCAACAGCCCACTCCTACCACCAACATGTTCCTTATCAGCACAATTGCATGTAGCAAACCTAATTGGTTCTATGTCCTGCCCTTTCTTTCCCAATTTGAGTGCTGGCTTCCAAGGGTAGAGACTGATTATAAATCCAATCTAGGTACCTAAACTAGGCATATTTTATTATGAGCACAGACCTGAATTATTATCCTGGGAGTTCAGCTGTAATACCACTGTATAAACCAGTGTTTTTCAACCAGGGTTCCTCCAGAGCTTGCTAGGGGTTCCTTGAGCAATTTGTGCCTCTCATGTCAGTTTAATAGATACCAATGATCTTTCTGGCATTCTTCCCAATGGACAGCAATCTAAGAGGCATTCTTTCTACTGATCACTACACTAATGTACTGTGTGTTTTAGATATAGTGATTATTGCAGGGGTTCCCTGAAGGCCTGAACATTTTTTCAAGGGGTTCCCCCATGTTAATATGGTTAAAAAACGCTGCTATATACAGTACTTTGGGTTAGTGATATAATAAACATAAGTCACAGGAAAGGTAAAAGTTGTCCAATCTTATCAAATATCTGATCTTTATTACTGACAGGATAGGGAAGAATCATAAAAATATTATTTTCACCCTTAAATGTGCCAGAGAAAAATAAATTCTAAAAAAATGTTTATTTTTTATACAAGCCCTTGAATAATAAATGTTAATTTGTAATTATATTATTATAGCTTTCAAAAATTAAAAAGGAAAAACTTTAAACAATGCTAAAATGCATTCTTTGATGAAAGGAACCCATGTGGTCAACCAGATCTACACTTTTTTGGGATAATTTAGTCAGGAGAGCATACAGATACTTCAATATTTTATAAATATTAGCTGAACCTTGTTCACTTTTTTAAGTACCTACATGGCTTTCATGTCTGAAGTCAAATAACACATGAAAGACAAATAAAAGTATAGCAGAAAAACAGTGCAAGCGTAAGAAAATAATAGCGCTGCTCTAACTGATTCAGCATTTTGTTGGAAATATGTTACCTTAAAATAAAAAAAGTAAACAAAAAGGTGCAATAAAAAAAAAAAGGAAAAATACTAAAAATCATTCCTCATAAACTTACATGGGACAGGTGTTTTCACTACATTTTCTATTATTTTTTCTGCAGGGTCACTATGGTTTGCCATAAAAAAAACATCTTTTTCCATTTATTACCTATACACCGGTTCAAAAAAATAAATGTGATCCTTCTTTTTGGCACATTCACATTGCAATCTTAGAAAACAAGTGCTATTTTCATGTAGCCATTTTTCCTTTTTTTATTTTTTGATATTTTTACATTAACATTAGAACACGGATCATAATAAAAATGTGTCCTTGATTTCCTGGGTTTTTGTATAAACGCTAATTTCCGCATTTCCAGCTCTTGTGTGTAATTAGCATATTCCAGGTTGAACAATAGGTTACTGGCAATAATCCATAGGATGCTTTTATTTCCTGCATAAAAATAAGTCAGTAGCTATTCAGGTCTCCTGAGCTAGAGTTCCATATCCACCATTCCATATACAATTGTTCACAGTTTGTGTATGTTCAGTAGGTAAGTGCATTCCTATTTGGATGGGTTAAGTTGAGTATTTCATTTTACAAACACTCGCTGTGGCACCAGAAGTTGATGAAGAGGCAGCTCCCTGACTGTCAACAAATAGAGGGTCCAAGCAAGCAACTTTAGCAGCAAAGAATGAATGAATGCAATGAAGGACCGCAAAAAGGTTGGAGAATTCCAGCTCCTGTAGAGAGATAAAACATGAAAAAGGAAACACATTATGATACCAGATATACACAGAACTGAAAGAGATTTCTTTACTTTTTTTATACATATGAAAGGTGAAACGTGTTTAAAGGTTTATAAGACTACAATATGTGCCATTTATATGCTATAATGTTGATACATGTAACTTTTAATATTTAAAAAAAATCCATCTGTTCATATTTTCAGTTTATGTTGCTGGTGCTTTGGCTAGCCACCTCTAAATATGTCAGTATGTTTCCCCATGTTTTTTTTCTTTAGGGAACCTGAATGTCCACAGGAATACTTGTTGCTCTGTCAGAAAAGCACTGCATTTTTGAGTCCCAATGCGTTTCGCAGACCATAATATCTGTTTCTTCAAGAGCAAAATAGGGCATATTAGGCCTATGTCACAAACGACTGACATCTTTATTAGTGTTTGTGGAGTGGAACTGGTCAGACGCATAATATATGCAGCTAACTTTTGATTAATGTGCAATTAAGCTTCACAATTGCTGAATTGAAAGTAAGGGTGTTTAACCTAAACTGTAGCACCAATTATTACACTTCACTGTGGTTCGACTAACTTCTCCCCATCTGTTCCATGTCAGGCCGTGTGCCTCTACTGTCCTCAGCTATGGGTCAAATATGGATGGGGCGATTTGTATTTTAAATTTTGTTCATGTCAATAATTTGTGAAGTAGGTCTGATATATCCAATTTTTTCTCCTGAAGAAGCAGAAATGATGGTTTGCGAAACGCATTGAGCCTGTTTTCAGGACATAAGTATGAAATTGAGACTACCAAATGATTGATGTTTTTTAATATCCACTATTGTCTTCTGATGTTTTTTCTGTTCTTTTTTGTATATAAATTGAAATAAACATGTTGATTGTTTTGGGTTTTTTTTTTTAAAGATTGCTTTGTTCTTAGTTAAATTTAGAAAAAGAGTCTGGATATCTATACACAACTATTTAGTAACTATCTTATTAACTCCTAATATGGGATTGTGTATGCTAAATTGAAAAAATATATATATATATATTTACATATTTGGATCTTTCTTTGATTGTTTGAAAATATGAACACGGAAATTGGTGGATAACCACAAGAAACAAAGGCAAAGACAGGGGTGGAAAAGCCAGGAATAGGTAATATATATAAAATATTCTGAACCAGAGATCTAGGGAACTTGGTTTATACTGTTTCACAGCAGAGTTATACAGGCTCTAGCTGCGTTCACTACATATCTCGCCACTAAACACCTATAGGCCTTTAATGGAATAACATGGTACCGCAGAAAGAAAGTTGGGTCGTCTGTAACCTGGCAATCTGTGAACTGTTGGGTGATATATCTATACTTATCCCAAAATGGCCTAAGGACCGGACATGGCCAAAATGCAGCAAGTTCCCTACAGCTACACCACATCTCCAGGAAGTTTCCAGGATAGCTGAGCTAAAATGGTGAAGCCACACTAGTGTCCTGCACCATCTAGACCAGTGTTTCCCTTGGGCCTGATTTGTTAAAGCTCTCAAAGACTAGAAAAAAAAGTATCATAGAAAGACTAAGGTAATCCAGTAAATCTAGAATGGATCTGATCTGGGATTGAAAACAGTTGCCAACTCATAGCAAATTATTTTTATGAAGTCCATTCCAGGTTTGCTGTATCACCCAGGTTCTCCCATAATTTTCTCCTGTCTTGAAGAGCTTTATTAAATCAGGACCAACATTTTTGAGGGCATTGTTATATTCTCATTTCTCTGACAGTTCTTGTTTGTTCTAATAAATTTATGTCTAGTAAATAGTCACTTTCAATTGGATTTGTAATGCTGAAGATGTTCTGTTGTATTGTTTTTATTATTGTTGTTTGCACTTCAGCATAAATTATAAAAATTATAAAAAGATTTTTAAAATATTTTCCTTGGGTAATATACATATATAAAACTAATTGAAGCACTGCCTATTCCATTTATTATCTACTAAATATCAGCAAATTTTAATAGCTAGAAATCCATGGATTAAATATCTACTAGTTTTATTTTGTTTATTGATATCTGTAAATGCAATTTATTTTTACTTTAACTATTACAACTTCCAGCCTGATTAGTAGTCTATCTTAGATTGCGTAATGTCTTGCATTTTATGCTTACTAACAAAAACTGATTTGCATTTTACCTTTGCTTCAATTTGTTTTGTATCCTGATTCTGGAACAGAAACTTGATTTTACTTTTCCCATCGTCTGAAGAGCCTTTCAGCTGAGAGAATTTATACCTCCATAGTATAGCCTAAAAACATGAAAAACATTAGCCCCACAATAAGAAAGAATGTGTACAAGAAGATGCAGGGCAGGTTTAGAAAGTCTGTGTCATTGTATTACTAAAAACTTTACTTCTCTTATTTCAGGACTAAGCCATACCTACCTGCTGCTCACTGACCACTAAAGCACACCTATTTTTAAAGGTTAAAAACAATTTACAGGTTCACTACAAACCTTTAAAAGAAATATGAACTTTGTACAAAATTTATACAAAATGAAATAAAAGCTATTGGAGTGACTGAAACAAAATAAACATTGCTAAACATTCCTCAATAATACTAATTCATAGGTACATATTAGGTTAGGTTGAAAAAAGACATAAGCCCACACTTTATTAATAATACAATGGCAAACATAAAAATAAACTGCTTCGTGCCATGTTTAAAATAAAATGTTAACTGATTACTATGGGAAACACAGTGAGAATATACAGAAAATCCTTATCTATACATACGCAACCTTATGTCAGCATGAGAACTTAAGACAATGCCATGTATATGGTTTGAAAATATCGTATACTTAAATGACAAAGCTGAAAAGATAACAGCAGAAAAAAAAACTCCTCACCACCTCATGCAGCTTTTAATGCTGAGTGAAGGAGTTCAAGGATTTCGAGTATGCCTTCTACCACATCTGCTTTGCAGAAATTTTGGCATATGTTGTCCCACCCATAGTTAAGTGCTGAGGAGAATGCTGCGGCTCCCTTCTACCTTCTCAACAACAGAAGAATAAATGATTTATTGACCACATTTCTCTCATTCTAGATAGACAAGTTATGATTACCCAAGCTTCAAGATTTAGGGCCGCCAAGTTTTCTCCTTTTCAAAGCTTTGTGGGCAGTAAAGTGGGCAAAATCTGACTTCCAGTTAAAATATGTTCATGCACATTTGGCTGTAAGCACTCTTCCATGGAAAGGAGCCTTTACCACAATCAGCAGTACCAAAATGAAATTCCATGATGGAAAATACATTTTACCTGTGGCTTTATTCTGATTGCAGCTTGCAAGAATTGGGATGACATTGTCTTGGATGTCAAGGCCCATAATACAGATAATAAAGAATCTGGATGTGGATGATGTCTCCTTCCTTACATGTCTGTTCAGCAATTATTTTAGTAAGATTTTTCAAGAAAGCGGTGGGAATTCAGGGAGGCATTCCCCCATATAGCACTATTTTTCTTGTCCTACTGTGTTTACCATGTATTAAAATAGTATTTACCTTCAAATGTGGCACAGAACATTTTTTCTCACTGTGGTGCCTAGAGCAATCAATTAGTATTTTTCTCTTTCTCAATGTGTTTTCCACAGCAACTAGTTGGTACTTTAAACATGCTGCAAAGCACTTTTTGGCATTATATCACTTATTCCTCACTTGCAAGTTGATTACAATAATTAGGTGCCTAATACATTTTTTTTTTACTTTTTTTTCTGATCCTAATACTTATAAAGCTAAAACAAAGTTCAATTATAAATAATTAGTGAAGAAATTATATAAAAATAGTAGTTTACCTTGGTTGCAGCATCAAAGCAGATGAATCCCATACCAAAGTCAATAGTAAGGCCCATTAAATGGCTGTCAATAACACAGGCATATGTTTTGCACTGAAAATATACAATCCATAATTATTAGAAATCACAAAAGATTAGTTAATTAAAAGATACAAATAAATGGATTCTTTATGTTTAATGATACATTATTAAGTACCAGCTTACTAAACCTTCTTTTTTTTTTTTACCAGATAAGTCTTTTCAGTTCTGTGGTTGTTTTTAGAAAACATCTAAGTCATTTTGAATAAATCCAAACAAATTTAATTTTTTAGGGCAAATATGGCTTCCTATCGGTGCCCCAATAATGCCAGTTAACAAGCCAAAATAAATATTTTTTTTATTTGCTGTAATTTTTACCAAAAATGTGTTTATACACTATTGCAAACTATTAATATATATGTAGCATTATACACCAGCACTATACTGTATACACAGCTTTATATACACTAAACTTATCTATACAGCACTTTCCTGGAACTTTTCGTGCCAGTCTACATTGGGTCAGCTCTGCCTCCCGATCCCAATTGGACAACTCTACAAAAAAAAAAAAAAGCTTGCTAGTCCCTCAACAACTTAATTCCTTTTTTGTCCTTGATCCACAAAAATCTTTCCACTATGAACTAGGAGTAAGACCCCTTACTACAACTGCTTCTAAGAGGGTTCAGCCTTTCCTAGTGAGAAGACCCCATGTTAAAACCTCTAGAAGGTACAGGGCTATATTACTGCAACATAAATAGGAGCTAACTATTATGATAGCTTGAGCATTTCCTCTTTAATTGTTTCAAGCAAGATGTTTAGAAGAGGATCCATGAATGTACAAAATCCTGAGCTTCAAAGCAGACTCACTACAAATGCGGGAGCCCACACTGTGTGCCACTCTTGGCAGTTAGAACAGTGTACCTAATAAAGTGGCCAGTGCTTTGACTGGTGCATTGTGGAGGTGTTTTGAAATGGCAATAAAAAAATTGCACCAATGTATGCAATGTGAGTTTCCTGGCTTAGCTGCAACACACAGATGTGAAGCCAAGCTTTTTGCATCTTAAGCATATATAAAGTAAATGTTTGAATATTCATTACCTGACAACATTACCGCAAAAAAACTTCAAAAACAAATATTGGGTAAAATGTATTTCATACATTTAACAGAGCCAGAACCTTAAGCCCAATAATTCTGTTTAGCAAAACCTTACCCTCTATTTATTATTCATAGGAAATAGTAGCGTCCAAGTGGAGTTCAATTTTATCATTCTTAATTCATATGGTAAAAATCCTGACAAGCCAGTAAATCTATTAGAATATTTTGGCAAGTTGTTCATAGACATTAATTTTATGTCAAACAGCATGCTGGTAACTATAGTGGCAGTCCAACCAAATTGATATTTTGGTTACTATTAAATGCTAGTGGGATAATCTACTTGTCAGCTTCTCAGATCAATCAGAACCATCTCTAGCAATATTTAACCTTCCAGGGAGTTTTATCTCAATGTAATGGTCTGACAGGTAGGACAAGATGAAAACTAGCCTAAGCAGTTATTTAGTGTCAAAGACTAACTAGATTTATTTCATTCCTGGAATGAAAAGCTGTTCTTTGTTTTCTTGTAAGTTGACCTTAATAGGTATTTTATTTGGTTTTCAGAATAAAGCACAATATTAATTCATAAACAGATGACTGAAATAGGTTACTTTCCTCTTATTTCCTTTTAGCTCTAGTTAGATGATTCTCAGCATGAAAATAAATGTAATTTTGGAATGATTATTTTAAGCTGAATGGACACAGTTATATTTATTGTATTTGTTCTGTTCAACTCTCTTTGAGCACTGTACTTTATAGAAAAAGCAGCATGTGATATAATTATCTAGGCTAAAATTTTAATTTTTACTATTGAACCGCACTGTGAGACTATATTTCCATATGCATGCCAGCTGTTCCTTTCATTAAAACATATCCTTTAACAGGAACTATGACAGTGATAAATAATTATTAATGTTTCCTATTTTCATCTGTATTAAGTCAGTGCCCTTACAATCTAATTTAGGAGCTTGTTGGAAATCTCAATGCATAAAAGATGTTAAAAAAACAAGTACCAGTCATTTTTTTGAACAGATATCTATTTGTAAACGTGTCTTTTTTTAAATTGATAAATCATTCATTATCATTATTCAGAATAATCAAGAAAGAACACAGGACACAGAACTGAGCACAAGTACAAATCTGCATTTTGTAAATGAATTTCAAAATAAAAACAAAGTAAGGACTACATGGCTTGAGAGTCAATGAGCCTGATTTATTAAAGCTCTTCAAAGCTGAAGATACACTTCTCCATTTCTTCGGTGAACCTGGGTCATCCAACAAACCTGGAATGGATACTTACATATATATAATAACACTATATCACAAAGATAGGTCTTTATAATTTTAGACTAAGATAACAGTTTTTGTGGCCATACCTTTTGAAGATCTCAAAGTGTTGCAGAGTTTCAGACAAGCGCATATTGATCTTAATGACCATCATTCTAAGTCAAGGGGATCAGCACATGTATGATCAGCAGTAAAATGATTACATACTACAAATGTAAATTGTCCAATCACAGTCAAACATTACTACAAAAAGTTCTTGCCTGTATTCTTTCAACTTCAAGAAACGTTGTCGTGTGGAATGCTTTTTCCCAGGTTATTAGTTCATTCTCCAGCTCCACAGAGAAATATAGGTCTTCCCCAGATTCAGACTGAACTCCAAAGCAGTGTTTCCGCCGGTCCAGAAGATCACTGTCCTGATTAAAACCTAAAGTTATACAATCTGGCATACATCAAGAAATATTTCTTACATTTCTTTAAATATACCGTTATATACCCTTTAAATATACCACATAAACCAGAACCTTGAGAATGAACAATCCAACTATAATGGGTAAATCATCATGTCAAGTCACTACTGAAATGATAAGGTGTGCCCATGTATTACAATATACCTGGCAAGGCATGTGCTTTATAAGAAGACTTGTCTAAAGTGTAAGTGTAAAGTGTATTAATACCTAACTTTTTATGAGATAAAATATTTTTTAGTCTTAGCTACAGTTCCAGAGTGATTGACTGCATTGTTTCACAAATACTTACCAATACGATACACTAATATGTCCAAAATAGGTTTTTATACTTTTTTTTTTTAAACAATATAATTTTACTAAAACTAAGCCCACTGATTTAACACTTTCCCAAAACAGTCATATATGTGGTAAATTATAGTAGTTTGCAGCGTGCAAATTTCCAAACCACTGTGTACATTTATTTGCAAGTGTTAAACTTCAACTAGTACCAGGCAGTTGTTTACCATGCAAACCGCTTTCTGCATGTTTATTGGTGGGGATGGTACAGGTTCCAATAGAAGGGTCGGGGTACCAGTTACAATAGGTATGCTGCTGACTCCAGCCTTTGGCCAGAAGTAATGTACATAGCAGACAGCTTTCACAGTGGCTGTTGGTTGTTAGAGGAGGTACCTCTAAGCGAGTTGGGGTCTTCCTTTTCATTTGTGCTTTGGACTGAAAGGGAAGAAAAATTCTAAATTTTGGGTCTTTATCTGAACATCAGTTGTTGAGAAATCTTTCACCGAGGACTGTTGTCTAAGAGGGAGGCATCCACAGATTTGTTCTGATATGTCTACAGGCAGGAAGTAAAGGGACATCTTCCAAATAAGATATATTGCAAAATCTAACATTATCTACTCTATCCAACTGATATACTTTGATGTATCCCTTGTTGGGATGGCCTGCTCAAATTTGACATTCATTTTAAATTGACTTTGACATACCTGCTTTATTACAAAACAGACTGACAAGTATACTCTATGTAGAACACTTTTAAAAAAAGACTTGCAGTCTTATTTAGTTTAAAAATTGTAGCTGTAATTTTAAAGCTATTCTCTTTCCTCGTTTTTAATGTTGTATTTTATCTAAATTGTATAATTACCTTAAAAACTTTACACATTATTTCATAAACTGTAAATTTTTTCTCTGCTCGCATCCAGTCCCATGTAGTAACCTTGGAAAGAAAAAGAGTAGCATAACTATAGAACTTTATTATAAATAGTTTAATAATATATACAGAAAAAAGAGTAAGATAGTTTTAGGAATGTTTACAGAAATATACGCATACTATCTTTACTTACTGGAGGTGAACTGAATTTATAAAGTGATGAGCCTCTTAATGCCAGAAACTTTGGTGTGTATAAATGATCTTGGAGATTATCTTGCTCCCGTTCTTCAACCCAACCCATGTATATTATCTGAAATTTTAACATATCTATTATAAGAATTGTGTCCAGTGCAAATAAATATCTTAGTTTTGATAAATGTAATGAATTCAGGGAACAATTATACCAGTTCTCTTCCATATAGCCACTGCACGACTGCCATAGTAAAAAACACAGACAGATGTCCTGCCCTCTACATGAGAAGCTCATTAAGTGACATTGAGTGTTTCAGGGAAGGTTGATGACATCAAACAGCTGATGAGTTACAACACTAGGCATCTTGGTAATGTACATTGGTTCTCCCACTTAAGAAGGGGAAAGGTATCCTATATATTTTTATTCAACACCAGGATTCATAATTGGTTTAAACTTTGAATACGATTGACACATTTCTAATAAATTAATTTAGCTCATTTCTCTTCTATCTGTTCCCTTTTTTTCTCCTGTGATAATACCTATCAGTTCCCCAAACCTTCCCCTACCACTGTCCCCTTATGCTCTATTTTTTTTTCACCATTTCCTCCACTTCTTTCATTCTATATTTGATTTTCCTATCTCCCCCCACCATGGTCTCTTACCCTGGGCCTCTCTTCCTCTGCTCCCCTCTTCCTTCTGTCCCTTTCTTCTCACTCTCATTCCTTCTACCTCCTTACTTCTCACTTCACTTTTTTTTACCTAATTTCTCTCACACCCCAACTCATCTCTCTTTCCTCCCTTTACTCATCCCTTTCCCCAGCCCTCTTTTTCTTTCACATTACCTTTCTCCTGCCCTCAATTTTGTTCCTATATTCCCAACACATAAATGTTATCATCCATATAGTGCCTAGAGCTATCAGTTCACACAGTAATTAAAGTGTATTATGACATCCTAATCCCTTTAGATGTATGTTTTTATGGTATTTACATATTTTTATATCTACTGAATGAAAAGCCCTGGTCCAGCTACAGTACTCGCCAGACACCAGCCCCCCAATCTAACGCCGCACTCTTCACCTTTACAAGACCCCGCTCAGCCTCGGGAGACTGGTTGCCTTTCCCAGTTCACAGGAGCCCCCAGGACTTAGTGCGCAAGGGATGGTGTCTTAGGAAGGGCTGACAAAGGACCAGGAGCCCACAGATAAAGAAGTACCAAGATTTCAACAGAGACAAGTCCAGAATACAGAGCAGAGGTCATACACAGGTAATCACCCAACCAGACGAGGTACAAAAGGATAGGACAGAAGCAGAGTCAGGGTCACAAGCAAAAGGTTGGTCCAGGCAGCATAAATTCACAGGATCAGAAACAGGCAACAATAAAAGAGTAACAGTAAATCAGAAAAGAAACTCACAGCACAGCACAAGATCGCTGGACATATAAACATCTCCCAACACTGAAGCTTTATTTTAGTAGTCTTATTCGGTACCATTATGCCCATTGCAGGTTAGAGAGAAGGGATAAGTAGGGTTGATTATTGTTAATGTGTTTGACAGGTATAGCTGCAGTTGGCATTATGGTGGCAATGACCAAGCCATAGGTGGTTGAGAGATGACTTTCAAGTTGGGACTGTGCATGTTTGGGTCACTGATAGAGTAAGTGGGAATATAGAGTTCACATTTGCAAGAGGGCTCTATCTGATTGGCTGTAGTGTCTACTCCCCACTGTAAGAAGTTCACAGCATGCAGTGAATGACAATTGTTCTGTATAACTGTGCAAGATTGAGGGTAAGCATGGAGTTCAGTTTTAATGAACACCAACACAAAATTAGGTCTGGTAGATGGTTATAGATTATTACACTTCGTATTTCTCACTTTATTACCAGCATTGTATACTGGTGTGCATAAATGACTGTCCCATTTTCCCTTTGGCTGACTCAATTTCAGAGTAGCCAGTATAGAAACATGAGCTTTGTAGACAAAAATAAATCATTTATTTTTATCACTGCATCTGTTATTTCATATTTTAAGTTGTTTGTTGCAAAGTAAGAGATCTAACTTCAGCAAGATTTTTTTTCCTGATGATATGGCCAATATCAGTTACTGCATTTGAAATGAAAACTGGGATACAACTTTAAATAGAGCTATATGTCAGCCATTGCATTGATTGCAGATGTGCCAACATGTATGCAAAAAATGTATTCAAATATAATTTCAACTTTTTTTTTAATTCTTACTTTAAAGTAGGGCCTTTGTGTTTCTTTCATGGTCATTGCAAATCCTCAATGTCTAATTTTGGGTTTGCTTTACTGACCTGTCAAATGAGGTGTTGTCTTACAAAAAAGGAATAATAGAATTTTCTAAATTTTATTAACAGAAAAAGGCAGGTTAAGCACATACACCAATATCTTTTGTCACACCAGATTACTTGGAGGATGACAAATTAGGTGCCATCACTGATGAAGTGGAGTATGAAGTGGCCACCAGGTAATTTAGCTGAAGGGACATTTGCAGACTTGGAGATAATCTCTTTTCTCTATGATAAAGGTATGTCAAAGATAATTTTGTGATACCTTGAAGGCGTCATTGCAAGAATAAAAGTACAAAAGTGAATATCAGCCAGACATTTTAGAACTAATGCAACCATTGACTGTTTGGGATAAATGTGACTCAAAGCTGACAATATTCATCTTATTTTTGTTTATCCCACTGTATACTGTATATACTGTTTTACAACTGTGCACTCTTGTTTAACTTGGACTCCCTTGCTTAGCCATCTATTTTTTACAATATTTGGTTTCATTGTAGGGAAGTTCTGGTAATCAGTATGCCAACTACCATCCAATAACCTGGGGTAATTCTCGGTTGTGCACCCTGGAAAAAATTAGCAGGCTGGAGGTATATCATATGATGCCCCTTTCTGTTCCTATACAACTGTACTTGTGTGCACAAAGCCAGTTTAGTATGGAGAAACTCAATTGGCCTACACAAAGTTCTGACCTCAATACTACATGAAACCTTTGACATAAATAAGAATGGTGATCTGGTGATCTGGAGCCAGGTCTTCTTTACCAACAGTGCCCAACCTTTTTTTTTTTTTGAGTAATAAAAGGGCATAATTATGTATAGGAGTTTTAAATGGGCTGTTCAATAGGTTCATTTAATTGTAATACTCTAAGTAGCTCAGTAACCACTTTTAGCAATGTTAAGCACACTTTTAAACAGACATGCAGCTAGCTACCCATTCAAACATTAAAATTAGGTTAGTAATAATATACGTCATATCACCCAAAAATGAATGTCAACATCAGACATTGTGTGCCAAGCCTGAAATGAATAGGGAACCCAGGTGCATGTGCCCATCTCAGCAAGTAATGGGTTGTTTTTTGGGTTTTGTTCACAGACTGATTTATCTTTCAATGAGTCAGATAATGTGTGTACGAACTCCAACCCAGAATGTTTTTAGCTTTGGACAAGGTGAAGATAAGTTAGAATTTCTTTTAGGTTTGCATTTTGGTCTTTGAGCCCATTTGGAAAATGTTCTTATGGGTGAGCTTGACTTTGATACAGGAAGGACCATACAGCAATAATACATGGCCATGTTCTAACCCTTCTTCACTCTACTAACAACGTTATATATTTTTGTATTTTATATAATTTTGTTTGTGGGACAGACTTCTACATATATATCGATAACATTAATGTGCTTTTGGCCAGTCCCTCAATGCAAAGTACATTTCATTTTTTTTTTTTTTCATTATTTATCCCAGTCATATTTACAACAGGATGGCAGGGCTGTAAAAAGCAGGACCTGGTCACTGCGGAAATCCTTTTTTCATTGACACTAGTTGGCAATAAAAAGCAGTTTCATGTGATTCAGCTGAATAACACCTCTATGGAGTCAGACCTCTTACTGAGTCAAGTACACTGGAGAAAATTATTCAACATGGCTGTGCCTATCCTGAATGTAATTTTACAATGAAACATTACTGTGGAGGCTGAGAGACTTGGCAAACAATACTTTGTGTAATTAGTATTCCTTCATGTCCAAACACTGCTCTTGTAGGAGCCAGAATCTGTATAACCAAGGTAGAACTTCACTGATGTTATTGCTTAGCAACCTGCTCTTTACATTGCTGTTGCAGCATTATAAAGCAACAAAAGCTTTAAACATAATGCTTGATCTTGAAGAGAGGAGATAATTGCAGAGGAAGACATTCATTTCTCCAGCAAACAAGAAACATCTTTACAAAGTGCAGTGTGGAACAGAACACAATAAATTGCATATAGCGGTATGTACGGAGAATGCCTTTTTGAAGTTGTGTTATGACAGCTAGGCTCTCACTCACCAACTAATCTTTGATTAAATTCCTTAGAAAACATATGGTAAAATGTAGTTCATTTTTTAATATTTTTTGTATTTTTTACTTCTAATCTAACATGTTACTGTTCATGATTTCTTAACCTTTATCATATTTGGATTATTGTTTTACATGCTCCTTATTTTTTTTTTTATCAGGGAGATTTACTATTTTTTTGCTCTGGTGACCTTGTCACAGCTGTCCCCAGAAGAAGAGAAAGGGAAACCTTTTAATGGGGACAACTCATCCTATGACGATTGTATAGAAGGGGAATTTCCCTCACTATGTAGGGATTGCCTCTGACTTGATGTGTTTGCAGGCCAAGAGGTAAAGAGAAATCCTCCAAGAAAAACAATAGCAGCAAAAATAAATTAAAAGAGTTTTTAAGCTTTCCCTATACTTTACAAAATTAAAACAAAAACAAAGCAAATATTTTGCTTAAAGCAGAAGTAATTCTAAAACTAACCCAAAACAATAAATCCAGACTTCAATCCAACAGATCAGTCTATACCTAGGGAGGTTTCTTCCATCGGGTTCCGCATAGTCTTGGTGTCTGTCTTCGGCCCGGCGCAGAGGGAATGCCAGGCACTGCCATCTTCTCTCTTCTTCCTCCAGCTTCACCTGATCTCGCACTGCGCAGGCACAAGATCGGGTGATGTAGATTGGGATAAAACTTGCCGATCTCATTGCGCATGCGTGAGACTGGCAATTTTTTCCCTTTTGATGAAAGGGCTCTTTCTGCGCATGCCCGAGATGCTTGGGCGTGCACAGAAGGAGCAGCCAAGAGCCTCCTTGATGTGTGACGTAGGTATCCCGAGAGGCTCTGCACTCCGATTTATTCTTGATCGCCTAGGTAATCAAGAATTAGGGGTGTGGTGCTGCAACTTTTTTTTTTTTTTTTTTCAAATGTATACTTAATAAAATAATAAGAGGGTTGTCTACCTTTTTATGTAAAGTTAAAATTATGAGTTTGTGTCCGCTTTAAGTGATCATTTGTATCATTTATTATGGAATTAATATTATTATTATTCCAGATTTAAACAAGTGCAAATAAAAAATCCTTCTTCTCCTTATTAAAACGTAGTGTTCCCCATTTGTGACCCTTTACCCCCCTGAACAAACATTCCTACAGATGTATTTGTCGGAATAGGCATCTGCATCCTGATCATTTACCGGTAACACCAGGGTGCACCTGTTCAAGTTCCCAAGATAGAAATTAAATGGGCTATTTATCTCCTGGCAAGGTAACCGATAGTTAATTAATTGCTACTCGTAGGCAGTCGTGTAGGGACCAGAGCTCAGAATGGAAATGACCAGATCTCTAGGAAAATTGTCCTTGGCAAAAGGAGTGAAGTAATATATTTTCAGTGATTTATTTAAAACACATGCACAAAATACAAGCAGAAAGCTAAAACCAAAAACCTGAATTTTTATGCGCATTTATTCTGCCATCTCATGGATGCACCTGGGTTGGCCAAAGAATGTGTTATGCCTTCCCAAACCTACTGGATATGCTGGAGAAGACTTTACAAAGTAGTCCCATCTCCCATTTTTATTGATCTTGAAATGATTTATGAAAAATTAATGTAACTCTGGGTGGAAATAATTGTTGTAGAGGTAAGCATTACCCTTACAAAAGGAATAATATTTAGGGGTTGTTTATTTTATGTATAATTTTTTATTGGCCTACATTGTCCTTTTCAATTTACCTTAATTGGATGCAAAGAATCCCACTTGCAAATAGCATCAGAATGTACATAGTGTATGGTGCTGTGTGCTTTTTTGGTGTAAACAAATTATGATGAGATAAGTAAAAATAACCTTTGATTTTCAGTCAGGTCATAACTAACTTACACTGAGAGACAAGAGCTGTAAAGTGTAGATATATCTTAAAATAGAAGTAAGCTGGAAATGGGACCTGTATACATTATGCAATAGACAAATGCAGCAGATTTGCCTCATCTTAATGGATGAAATTACATCCATTAAGTTATTCACAAGCACAAACATCTTTCAAAAATGTAAATTATTTGTTTTTGCTCTGAATATCAGAAGCTTTAAGAGGGATAGCAATGAACATTGGATGGATGTTGCCAGATTCATAGATTTTAATATAGCGTTTTTCTGTTAAGTGACATGCCTGGAGAACATTGGTGACATTCTCTCAGCCTCTTGGAGACCTAAATTCCTATTATGAAGCAAAAAGAGCAACTCTGCTTCACAGCAAATTCAAATAAAAAGGAGAATAACTGAAGATCTGCATAAATATAAGGAAATTTACATATTTGTGAATGGTAGTAATCTTCTTTACTTGAAGCGATAACTGTACCTAGACAGCTAAAAGCACATCTAAAGCACACCGCTGTGATCTGTTTTACCTGCCAGATATTTCTAACTGGCAGAATTGTGTCTGTTAGAAATTATGTTAAAACAAAGTGCACCTCTTTTCAATTACATGAGTGTCATTTGTATGCGAGTATGTCAGAAGACATGTCCGTTCACATTTGTGTCACTGCATAGAATATGTCACCTGCTGCTATACAATTATAGTTCAATATGTCCAAGCAATTCAGAGAATGTCTTCAGATGTGCACTATATATTAAGCATGTTCCTAGCAGAATCACCAATTTGCTCAGCAAACCCTGGCAGAAATCTCATTAGTATAGCATGCTCCTGAAATGTGTACAGCATGTTTTCACGTCCTTAACAAAAAATCCATGTGCTCAGCATACCCTCTAGAACAATATTTTAAACACTTATCAAGTGCCTGGCAAATAATCCCCTCGCACAATGCTCTATGTGCCTGTGTTTCTGACAAAGTGCTCCATGCCCAAGGATTGCTCCTATCAAACTCTGGTAGAACCCTGGTTAAGAAACTTTGGCTTATACTATCTATTGTCTACCATGTCCATATCTAATATATACCATTTCCATGGCAGAATGTCTTAAGAGATCAGCGTTTAGCAGTGTTTCATATAATCTCATGTCATAGCTAGATCTTTGGCAGGGTGTCTAATTCTCTAACAGAAAATATACGAATGAGTATATAGCTAGTGCATATTTTAAAGTTGTCATCCTTTTTACATCAACCTAATGAGACATTAACCTGGAAGACAGATTTCCTTTTATGAAATTTATATTAATGTTTCACCTGCAGCAAACATCTACATTTTATTGCAGGACACAACAGAAAACTAGCCTAGTGTAAAACAAAATACCTAGGGCAACAAAAGAACTGATGTGTAAGTACCATGTGGTGCCTACAAGTATCTGTATGTTTAAATGAATTATCAAGCCTCAACATCTTAAAACTGAGATGAAATTCTGCCCTACTGGGCCTATGACCATCCCCTGACATTCAGCTATCACATATAAAGGTCTGACAACAAAAGTTTTATTAGCCCGACACATATATATTTAAATTTTTTTGTAAAGCGGTGCAACTTTATGACCAGCCAACAGTACCCTGGTATTTGTAAGTACAGCATAAAAAACCCTTTTATGCCCATCCCTTTTATCATGTACTCCTCCTCTTCTTTTTCTTCCATACTTTGTTCTCCTATTCCTTCTGGTCATTCTAGATTCTATATTATTATAAACTGGTAGAGCCTAGAAAGGGTTTCTATATTTGCTCCTACTGAGAGTTACTCTTTAGACAATACTACGAGGGACAGTGACAGTAAGAATATCTGTTGCAATTCAAATATTAGGTTTGAATAATATATCTAAAGTAAACATATTCTATGTTTGCACTGTTATCATGTGATCAGGCAGGGACTACTTGTATTTTACTTTTGTTATTTGTTCTGCCTCATTGAGTTCTACCAATAAAGTTTGAAATGAAAAAACTAATGTGACAATTAGCAGAGAGTATTGTGCTGCTGCTGATTTAGCCCAAGTTAGCATAAACTGAGGGGAATGATATATAATTCTTTATTTAAAAAGAGAAAAAAAACAAACAGAATAGCTTTTTGAGTCGAACCTGAAAATGACACTTTTGAAAATATCTAATCTTCTGTATTTTTTAATATATATGTATCATAATCCACTCAAACTATTTTGTTAATATATTTGCTATAGGTAAAACTCAAGGTTCTGTCTCATTTTATTCCTAAAATAATCATATTACTACATTTTTCTTAGTTTTATGCAATATTAAGTAATCAGTAGAAGCCTTTATTGAAAGTTTGCTTTGCCCCCCCCCCCCCCGATGTAATTTTATTTGTTTATTCTAAATAAACGTCCTGAACTAGGATACAAAAAGGAAGACTGAAACCAGTGCCCTAAGTACTAGTTCGACATTATTCAAAAATTGAGCAAAGGCAAAAACGTAGTAAACAATAAATTTGACCATAAATAGATAGTATTTTATGTACTCAGTTCTTTATGTATTTTATTAAATATGCCCACCTGTGGGAGTTACAGTACAATCAATATTGATAAAGAAATAATATTTTTTGATATGTGTTGCAGTACTACACATACCTGTTGATTCACTGGAAAGTTCCTGTTAATTTTCTTAATCTGTGGAAACAAGATATAAACCTTAATATTAGGATGGAAAAAAACGTAATCATTTATGTATTACTACTCAAGGCCAAACTGCCTTTAACTTGGTATACGGCTTATGACAACTAGATCAGACGTGTATCCAACCTTGTTAGTGTATTAACCACCATAATAATGTTAAATGACAGTAATTTGATTCACTAAAACCCCTAATTAGTTATACTGAGTACATACAGACAGAACATAAGTGGCAGGTGGGCTCCAAAGTACAGAGAACTGCTCAGTGTGATGGCTCCATTTATTTCCCCACAACACTGCCATAAACTCAATACTCATTCATGTCCATGTGAAAAAGAAAATGTAATATATGAGTTCCTATTTCTGAGATTGATCATTAAGTTATTGTAAATAGTTTCAGATTTTATTTTTTTACTGAATTTATCACAGGAGGCACCTAGACTATCTATAATAACTATCTATATTATCTATATCTATAATATCAGTCTACAGACTGCCAGCATACATGAAACAGCTCATAGCTGCACTAATTTATATTTTGTCCGTCTTGGTGTATAAGGCCTTCTCTAAAAAGAAGTTCTAAGTGCACTTGTGTTACATTCCAAAGAAGTGCTATTCAGCAGAAATGGTGAATTTTATTCACTGTAAGCGCTGTGTGTACATTCATTGTTATAGGAAACATATAACATATATCATTGTCATCTGTGTGGTGGTTACTTTCAATGCTTATCAATCAGGGCCTGCAAGCTTCTTTCCATGTGTAATGAATAAAGGTCAAGCTCCTGGTTTCACTTTATTCTCCATTTAAACACCTAAAAGTCCTACCCAAGCACATAAACCACACATATCTTTCTATAGCTTTATCGACCAGAAAATAATCTTTTGTGTGTCAGGATTTAAAGCACATTTAATTATCATTTCATTTTACTTTGTACCCCTGATTTGTGCTTGGAAATGTCTTAATAAAAAAAGTCAAAATGCTCCCTACTGCACTAATCTAATGCTCTATGCATGGATGGCTGAGTAAAGCTACATACACATAGCACTGTTCATTTATATAGGGAAGGAAAGAGTAGAGGAAGAGTGGGTGAGAGGAGGCTAAATAATTTCAGGGGACTTTGTATTTAGACATCAGTGGATCCTGCAATGGTGTTAATTTAAAAATGACAACAAAAAAACAATTATTTTCCCTTTGTATATCGTTTTTTTTTTTAGGGATTAATTAACTATTTTTAATCCTTTGCTGTGCTAATTCCCCAGAGTAAGGCGGCAGATATCTGGGGCACATTTGGCCTTCCAGATTCCAAATAGGTTTCCCACCCACAAAACCCCACAACACAGGGGTTACATTGTGGAATGGGACCCTCGCACCCCCCCCCCCCCCAAACAATGACCCTTGTCACTATTGGGAGTAAGGATGAGCCTGTTTTATGCCAAAAGGGAATAGCCCCAAACATGAGGGACAGACACTTTCTGATCTGCTCTTGTCTCTGAAAAGACATGGGAGAAGAAATGTGAACAGGAAGGAAAACAAAGGGAACGGGGTAGAGCACAGAGATGACAGGGTAGGAAAAGTTTGGAGACCAAAGACACAAGGGTGGACTAGAATGACACACATGAGAGCAAGGTTGAAAAAAAAAAGACAGGAAAGAAGAAGGGTAGAAGGGAAACTTAGGAAAAGAAGGATAGAAAAATACATGGAAAGAAAGGTAGATTTGAGAGAGCCATGGAGTAAAATTAGCGAAAAAGTAGAGACAGTACAAGAGGAATGGGGATATTCCAAAAAACAATGTTAGATAAAAGAGCAGGTCAGCCAGGTGCAAGTGCAAGCATGGACTAGCCAAACTCTTCACTGGGCTGGGCTTGCTTGCTGTTTAGCCTAAACCCAACCCAAGTGCAGCACCTGGCTCCCTTGCTAGTTTAGGCCAGACCCTCCACTTGCACATGAAAAGCATGTATAAGAGAAAGGTCAGGTCTCGCCACAAAAATGTCCAATTGAAGGATCTGGTGTTGCCAGAAATAGGTCCAGGTGCAAGCAGAGAGTGTGGCCTAGCCTAAAAGAGACTCAGGTGCAAGTGGAGTATCTCACGAGCTAGGAAAATGCATGTGGAGCCTGACCCTTAGTTTCCACCTGGCTGCCTTTTGGCTAGCCCAGACCCTCCACTTGCACATGGCTCCCCTCAACATAACTTTTGCACTGCTGGGAATGTTAGACTTTGGGTAGATGGGCCCAAGAAGTTTATCTAGTATGGAGCCCATAAACTTATAATATGATCCAACTACACTGGCTCAATGGTTGTTTCCAGTCCATACCTTACAAAGCCGTAAAGTGAGAATCTGCATAACATTCTGAAACCTGTAACATCATCACATGTGGGACCCTGCATTCTAATTGGACAAAATTTGGGGCTTTACCATCAACTAGTCAATAATTTGCATGCATCTTTGTGATGTTTCTTGAACCAAAATAATGTTTTATTGTACACTGAATTTGCTTTATACAGACTGCACGGCATACTGCCCTCATAGATATTGTTAGCTAAGATATTAAAATCACAGTGAAACTTAAGTTTGTCAAGATCGTGTTTTGGATTTTAATGAATTTTGTGATTAACAAGGAGTGTGCATGCTTCTTTTAAATCTGCCAGTGATGCAGAGAAAACACATGGCTTATTAAAAATTTATTTAGAAGCCTGGGAGAAATAAGCACACATTACTTCAGCGCACATACTACAGTATATATGAAATATTAGTGCTTTTAATGCACATTTTATCTTCATGCTGGTGATGACTAATCCAGATGCAGTTCAATATGTTTATTATTTTGTGCTTTACCAACAAGTTTATGTTTTTCCATGAAACAATTATGATCTAACAAATGAACTTCAGCCAAACTGCAAAATGCACTACATATATGAATATTTATATATATATATATATACACACACGCACATGCTCACCACCCACTTTATTATGCACACCTGTTTAACTCCTTGTTAACTCCAATATTTACTTAGCCAATCACATGGCAGCACTGTAGGCTTTGCTGTCAAGATGATTTGTGATGAAGAGGGATAAACGGTGATTTAAATGATTATGAATGTGGTATGGTCACCAGGTGGGCTGGTCTGGGTATTTCAGAAACTGCTTATCTGCCAGCATTTTCACACACTACCATCTCTAGGGTTTACAGAGAATGGTCTGAGAAAGAAAAAAATATCCAATGAGCTGCAACTCTCCTGGGTGAAATTGTCTTGTTGATGCCAGCGGTCAGAAGAAAATGGCAAAACTGGTTTGAGTTTAAAGAAAGATAACAGTAACTCAAATAACTATTCATTACAACTGAGGTACGCAGAAGAGCAGCAAGAGACCGCAAGAGGTGCCACTTCTGTCAGCTAAGGACATGCACCAGAGGCTACAGTTTACACCGGCTCACCAAAATTGGAAAGGAGAGAATTTCTAATGCAACATTTGGATAGTCGAGTTAGAATTTAGCGTTCAACATCATGAGCGAATGGATCCATTCTGTCTTGTATAAATGGTTCAGGCTAATAATGGTAGAGGTATAAAGCTACAGGAGATTTTTTCTTATCTTTGGGTCCCTTACTACCAACTGAGTACTACCAACCTTTGGGATATGCAACTGACAAATCTGCAGGAACTGCCTGACACTATCATGTCAAAATGCACCAAACCCTCAGAGAAATGTGTTCCAACACGTTGTTAAATCTATGTCACTAAGACTCATGGCAATTCTGAAAGCAAAATGGGGTTCAACTCAATACTAGCATGGTGTACCTAACAAAGTGGCCTGTAAGTTCACATTGCATGGCCAGGTAGATGGCACCATCTGCTTTTCTACAGAAAAATGAATCTGGAGGCAGAAATAGAACTGCAACCTGCACCACACAGTGAAATTCCAAGGTCCCAAATCACATATTCTTGTTCCTGTACCAATACCAATGGTGGGCCAACAATCAGAACACCTGATCATTTGTTTCAGTTATTAAATACTTTATAAGAATGACAGTTCTGGAACTTACACTTTTATCAACAAGTCAGTACTGAAAGCCTCTATATTTCTGCATAACTAAATCAGCTAATGGACATAAGGACCTATAGCCCGTATGTGAATTTTCACAGATGTCAGTAATACCACCTCTGTGCTAAGTGGATAAAAAAACTCCTACTCTTAGTGGGAAAAAAAATCAAAATTCCTGGATCTCATAGTGAGAATAAAATGAGTCCAATTATCTTGGAGCCTTATTCATTTACCAATATGATTCTCCCACAACTTGATCACTTTTTAAGTGTGCAGACCCATCTATGAATTGTAAGTCCGAATATATGCATTGGATTAGCATTATCAACCATTATAACTTTAACATTCTTAGTATTATAACATATTATATTAATATGTCTAGTACTAATGGGTTGAAATTCCTATAGGTCTTTGAGCCCTCTCTAAACGCTACCACAACTCCTTATCCTTTTAGGACTACTACCTGTCAACAAACACCCTTGGCGATGCCCTTGATATTTACTGGCACTTATTGGGTATGTACACATTGTATTATCTCCTTTTATTATAACAGTATTTGACCTCATAAAGGCTTTTTACTTTACTCCTACCAGCCATACACTTTCACTGGGACCCCTTCTATGCAGATCCCTAAAACAAGGGTAATATCCTTGTCTACTTATGCACTAGCAACTCAACAGTAAGTAGCCACATTGGCATCCTATTTCCTACCACCTACTATTTACATATATAGATTGAACTACATATACACAAATACTCTATACTATGAATACTGTAAGTTTTGTCAACTATTAATTGAGAGATGTTAATTTAAGGCTGCTAGGCCCAACTACTAATATCTCATTTGTTATATCATGTTTTTTTTAATAATATACATCATATGTATGATTGCTATTTTGATTATGCTTATATATATTCTTTCTGTTTATCACTTTATCCAGTTTTGCTGTATTTTATCACTGCTCATCCCCCTATACTACATTTAGTTCGTACAGTTCCTAAGCTCAAGCTCCCCTGAGGAAGCCTAGGAAGGTGAAACGCGTCAAGCCGCATAAGACAAACACGGTTAATAGCTAGAGCAACCCTGTCTAGGAAATATACTCCAGTCGGTTGATGTATAAACCAAACTGGATATATGCTACTATAATGTATGTGAAATTATTATGTATGAAACTGGATTTATATCAATACATAAATTATAACTTTACCAAAAAATCTGTGAGCTTAAACCTCTTTCTTTCATCTTGTTCTTTATATTTTGAACAATTTAAGAGGTAGCTCAACATTAACTCTGGAGGGTCAGTAACTCTTTTCATTTTAATTATTTATTTAAATATATGTAAACCCTAAAAATGAACTACTTTTTTTGCTTCTTTGATAAGTAAAAGATGAACTCTAAGTAAAACAAATAACCCCTGCAGTATTATGCCCATAATCCAGAGCATTGAGCAGTGCAGGAAAGTGCCGTTTGCTGTGAAAGAATATAATGTGGTAATTTTTACTGCAATGTATCTACCCCTAGACAAAACTTAGCAGCACATTGGGCTAAATCTTTAGGTGTAAAGTGATAGCTCGTCAGCATTGTATAGGGGTTTCAGCCACATTTATATAAATCCTGCTCCATTGTGAAGAATTATTTCAACTCCATGGAATATAAGAGCGCACACAAAAAAAATGCTTGCAATCGGTTGCCTTATCTTTAAACTGCTCTCCACTCTATATTTTTATACAGTAGAATTATTATATATTGAATTATCTTACCCTTTATTTGCTTTCAGACATTCCTAGTCATTTTGTAGATCAGTATCTGAGTCTGCTATAAAATCTTTGAATTTTTACTTCTACTACTATGAAGAAAAGATGATCTTGATAAAGTGCGTCTTAAAATATGAATTGTTGAAATAAAAGGTTATCAGTAAAACCCATGCTACTCATATGTTCAGCAAATCATTTCTGTAATATATTTAGCTTGCTTGGTTTACTATAGCTTCCACATCATAGAATTGTAGGAAACGTGCTTGCTAAGAACAACATTAGGTTTCATAATATGCACTGCTGTGCACTAAAAAATGTGCTTTTTTTAAAAATAAAACCTATGGCCCTTGTGCTTCCACGCTGGCACATTCAGCAAAATATTTTGGCATATTATCCTTATTTGTTCCTAATATCCTTATTGTTACAGTACATAATCATGCCTCTAAGATAAAATAAATAATAAAAAACAAAATAATAAAAGTAAAATGTTCTATCTGTGGGAATTTAAAGGTGGGTTTCAAACACGGACACCAGCGGTGGGTCCTGGATGGTAAATATATTTCCCCCTTTTTTAGGTCATGAGCCCCCTGAAAAGAGGTGGGGTACGACCAAAATAAGGAAAATTAGACTATCAGACTAATAATAATGAAGACTGTAATAATGAAGATGTCCAAATAGCTTCTTCCGCTGTCAGAACTGACTTTTGTCTTAATGGACTAGGTGCAAGTAAACCATGATGTGAGCTCCATCCATGTAGATAGATCTCTGTGATAGGGATCATCAAAAGTAGACATGTTTTAAGTCCATCTTGTGTGACAACCATGGCTTCCTCCAAAAATACAGTATATGAGTAAGTGTAACTACTCAGAAAAAAAAGTGCTATTTGCAGGATTACGAGTTAAAAAAGACAAAGAAAGAAAAGGATGGAACTCAAGAAAACGCATGTAGACACTTTATAGAAGGACAGGTAAACTACATAGTATTAGAGTATGGTTTTGGGGTTTGTGTTTGAATTCAACACAGACCCGATATTATGTTACATGCTGAATGCCAAAAAGTAATGATTTCTATTGTATGTATAGGGTATGCATTAAAGCCTAATGACTGGAACCTTGTAATAAGGATAATATCTCAGTTCAGAAATCATTCATGAAGGCATTCAGGTAATTACAGAGATCACAAACCTTTCCTTGCGACAAAAACAATAATCTAACCTTCATGCAGGCATTCAAATGACTGCTTAAAAAACTAAACTGAAAAAATTTTAACTATTGTTAATAATTTTAATAGAACAACTGTGTTTTTGACATTGGTAATCCATTAGTTTATTGTTGCATACATTATTGCACAACATCGATCCATTACAATGGAAAATGTTTTGCTAATAGCAATGATTTATTTTACTAATCATTAGTATTCTGCATTCAGAATTCTTGGTCCATAAGAACTAAATAACAAATCCATATAACAATGCCCCCGAATCTTGATACCAGAAATACAAATGAAAACCCCAGGCAGAAGTTCACCTTTCATGAATGTTTTATAGATGATTTAGTTATAGTGTTATGTTCATTGCCCTGAAATGCCCTGAGCTTTCCATATTTGAGGATAAAACAAGGTAGTATCTCAAAGGCATTGGAACTAAGGGATAACAGGCAAAAGTCTTTAAATGAGTGAAAATACGATTTTTACTTACATTGTGCTTTGTAAGATTTGAAATATTAGTTGATATAGATTGTAACCACTCAATGCACTCATCAGCAGATAAACACTGAATTATTCCACTGCAAACACCATCTACTGCAGTAATCTGAAATGCATTCTGCCTGTAAATACAGAAATGAGATAAAATACATTCTGTCAGGAGAAAAAAACAGTAACAGCAACACAAATATACAAATTATGAAAATGAATTATTGCTTAAAAATCATGCACATTTAAAATAAAACAGCAAAAATGATTGTTCTGTATAGTGTATACATTTTTCTTTTGTACTATACAACAAATATAAATATTGTATCAATGGCTAGTACATATGCATTTTGGGGTTAATTTAAGCAAAAAAAAAAACTGCAGAACCAGGGGAAAAATATGGAATAGAGCTCATAGGCCCAAATTCATCAAGCAGAATCGGACGCTCGCGCATTCGTATTCGCGATCCGAAATCGTACGCCGTCGCGCAATTCAGCAACTGAATAAGCTCGCGGCCGGAGCCCCGCATCTCCGGCAGCTTTACACTGGCGAGCTTGCATTAGTCACAAGTCATTTTTTCTAATGGCACACATATTACCCTTAGCCCTAAAAAAAAATGTTTGCGCTGTTTAAATGTTTTAAACATTTATGTGCGCTAAGAAAACAGCATATTTTTAAATCACTTATTTTTTTCCCGTTAGTCAAGAGTTAACCGAGTTCAACTCCTCTACATAGGCGCCTATATAAAAAGCTTCCAATGCCTTATCGAAGAAGCCGCTCGCGGGTAAATCCCGCGGCTATCTTGCGAATGACCGCGCGCGAAGCCATCGGACTAGATTTTCTCACAGAGAAGCCATCGGACTAGATTTTCTCACAAAAGTCACAAGCACACACCCTTCTTTTGTTTGCTTCTTATGTATATATATATAT